>NC_137676.1:44063551-44349942 GCF_963989245.1 Nansenia antarctica
CCCAAAATTCCTGTCTGAAATGTCTGTTTTTGTTAACAATAACACTTACAGTTTGGTTATTTATTGGATTCAGTGCTCATTGTATAATGTATTAATTGTGCTACCCTTCTTCTAATATAATATATATATTAGCTCCACCTTACTTGGTGGTAGACCTGCTGCAGAGTTATTGAGTTGCATGGTAATATGCCATTTCCTCCTCAACCTGAATGGGACTTCATTGATAAATAAAGGTTGAATATGAAAAACTCATGCATTTCAAATCAAAATGCTTGTATACATAAGATATGCCGATGACACCTTATTAACACTCTTCAATTGTACTTCATATTATTTGGAAGTAAGTTTAAATTCAACTTTTAGATTAGAACATTCAAAGAAATATACATAATGGTGTAGAGTTGAAGTCGAAGGTTTACATACACTTAGGTTGAAGTCATTAAAACTCTAACCACTCCACAGATTTCATGTTAACAAACCATAGTTTTGCCAAGTCGGTTAAGACATCTACTTTGTGCATGACACAAGACATTTTTGTAAAAGTAAAATAATTTACAGACGATTATTGCACTTTGCAATTCCAGTGCGTCAAAAGTTTACAACACTAAGTTGACTGAGCCTTTAAACAGCTTGGGAAATTCCATAATGAAAGTTCAATGATGTCATGGCTTAAGAAGCTTCTGATAGGCTAATTGACATAATTTGAGTCAATTGGAGTTGTACCTGTAGATGTATTTTAAGGCCTATCTTCAAAGAAATCAGCCAACACCTCAGAAAAAGAAATTGGACCGGGTCTGGTTCATCTTTGGGAACAATTTCCAAACACCTGAAGGTACCACGTTTATCTGTACAAACAATACCACGCAGCCCCGCGGTGGTGTAGCGGTCTAAGCACTGGCCACTAGTGCAACCTGCCCACCGGGGACTGGGATCGTATCCAACAGCGCCCCCGGGGTGCTGGAATAACAGGTGCTGGGCTCGAGGAGCCAGTCAGCTAGTCTGCCTGGCGGCCTCTTCTGGGACTGCCGGCCACGGGGTCGTGCGGCGGATCCTTCGCAATAGGCAGGGGATAATTGGATGCTAGGTTGGGTTCAATTGGCTACCAAATTGGGTGAAAAAGGGATAAAATCTGAAAAACACATTTAAAAAAAAACAAAAAAAAACAATACCACGCAGCCGTCATACTGCGCAGGAAGGAGACACGTTCTGTCCTAGAGGTGAACATACTTTGGTGCGAAAAGTGCAAATCATTCCCAGAACAACAGCAAAGGACCTTGTGAGTGCTGCAAGAAACAGGTACAAAACAGGTCCTCTCAGGTACCCCCTTTATTAGGAACACCTGTACACCTTCTTATTAATTCAGGTGGTGTAATGGTGTGGGGAACGTTTTCTTGACACACTTTGGGCCCATTAATACCAATCAATCATCGCTTGAATGCCACAGCCTATTTGAGTATTGTTGCTGACCATGTGCACCCTTCATGGCCACAATGTACCCATCTTCTAATGGCTACCTCCAGCATGATAATGCACCATGTCACAAAGCAAAAGTTGTCTGAAACTGGTTTCATGAATATGACAATGAGTTCAGTGTTTTTCCGTGGCCGTTCACCGTATCTGAATCCAATACAACACCTTGGGATGTGGTAGAACAGGAGATTCACAGCTTGAAAGTGCACCTGAAAAATCTGCAAGAATTATGTGATGCAATCATGTCATCATGGAACAGAATCTCAAAGGAATGTTTCCAACATCTTGTGGAATCAATGCCACGAAGGATTGAGGCTGTTTTGTAAGCAAAGGGAGGCCCTGCCCAGTATTAGTATAGTGTTCCCAATAAAGTGTTCAGTGAGTATATCCTTATCCACAGTAAAACAAGTCCTATATTGACATAACCTGAAAGGCTGCTTAGCAAGGAAGAAGCCACTGCTCTAAAACTGTCATAAAAAGCGAGACTACGGTTTGCAACTACACATGGGAACAGAGATCTTACTTTTTGGAGAAATGTCCTCTGGTCTGATGAAACAAATATTGAACTGTTTGGCCATAATGACCATTGTTATGTTTGGAGGAAAAAGGGGGGAGGCTTGCAAGCCGAAGAACACCAACCCAACCGTGAAGCACAGGTTTGGCAGCATCATGTTGTGGGGATGCTTTGCTGCAGGAGGGACTGGTGCACTTCACAAAATAGATGGCATCATGAGGAAGGAAAATGATGTGGATATATTGAAGCAACATCTCATGACATCAGCCAGGAAGTTAAAGTTTGGTCGCACATGGGTCTCCAAATGGACAGTGACCCCAAGCATACTTGCAAAGTTGTGGCAAAATGGCTTACGGACAACAAAGTCAAGGTATTGGAGTGGCCACCACAAAGCCCTCAATCCTATAAAAAATGTGTGGGTAGAACTGAAAAAGCATGTGTGAGCAAGGAGGCCTACACACCTGACTCAGTTACACCAGTTCTGTCAGGAGGATTTGGCCAAAATTCCACCAACTTATTGTGTGAAGCTTGGGGAAGGCAGAAAAAACTTTTAAATGTATTTGGGTAAGGTGTATGTAAACTTCCGACTTCAACTGTAAATACCAGTCTTAACGCAAACACAGGTGCAGGCGGTAGTGTTAGGGGGTGTGTCTATTGTTATTTTCAAGGCCAGAATTATTCAGCTAACTAATACGACTTGGCCTGCTCATTGTCATTAAAAAAATGCCTCTATAACCGCTACTCCACCCACCTGAACACAGGCAAGACAGCACTCCAGTGCTGTGGTCAATTCACCTGTTACCACTGACACAAATTGCCAATTTTATTATTTATTTTATTTATTCATAATTATGAAGTAAGTTGGGTTAATTTATCACACTTAAGTATACTTATTTCTTAAGCACAACTTTAGTGGTTCCAAAATAACACATTTAAAGAAGCAGGGAGAATTTTAGTCAGAAATCTGCCACCTCTGGCCATTACAGTGAAATCTGGCCACCTCTGGCCATTACAGTGAACTTCAGTTTGAAGTCCCAAAGAACAACATCCTCTCTTATAATAATATAAACCCCTGAAAAGGACTTGCAGTGTCAGACATTAGCTGTTGTGTCTCTGCATGCATGCAGGATTCAAAGAGGCAGCCACCAGGGACAGAAAGGCCAAACTAGAAAGAAAGCTTGAATGTTATGTACTCAAGTACACATTAAATACATGCATAATTTGGTATTTTTTTCATGTGTGTGTGTGTGTGTGTGTGTGTGTGTGTGTGTGTGTGTGTGTCTCAGGGAGTGAACTGTGGCTGTGTTCGAAATGGCATACTGCATACTAGCATACTCAATGAGTATATACTGCATACTGCCTCCCAGAAAGCATGTTGCACCGGCCGGCAGCGGGGATTTTAAATCCTCCAGTGCTCCCGGTGAGCGGGCCAGCTCCTTGCATGGTAGCTTGCCGCCATTGGTGTGTGAATGTGTGTGTGAATGGGTGAATGAGAGGCTGTTGTAAAACGCTTTGGAATAAGGCGCTATATATAAGTCAGTCCATTTACCATTTACCAAGTCCTCATTGAAGGATAAACAACCTGTAGTCTTCTTCATCATCCTTCTTTTCGGAACACAAGACCGCTCGCATCACACACAGCGCTTCTATGAACTTGGGCAAGGTTGTGAAAGGCAGCATACGATGATTGGTTGAGGTCATACTTGTAGTGTTGCCACTATCCCGGCCAAGACACGGCAAGCATTCATGGCACTATGATTGCCTAATCTGACATGATGACCATCATGAAAGACAAAAATATTGTGTGGTCTGGAGGCATTAGAGTAAAGTAGGGTAGAGTAGAGTAGAGTAGAGTAGAGTAGAGTAGTATATAGTCATGGCCTACCTTTGTCCAGAGAGAAGTCTGGGGTACTGAAATCCATGAGGCTGCTGATGTCACTCTTAAAGCAGACTTCTGTGGCTGGAGGTTTTTGCCTCTGGTGTACAGATGGGTCTGGAGCAGAAGAAAAGACAATGGATTTAGACACTTGGGTTGTGGAAGTTAGGAAGGAGATGGTGAGTGCGTGTTCGTGTTCGTGTGTGCGCTTGTTTTCAGTATGGGGGAGAACAATTGTTTTCCTGTAACAAGGCAGTGTGTGTATGTGTGTGTGTGTGTGTATTTTGTCATTGCTCGGTACACTGACTACTTTCATGTATTCGATTTTTCTCTCCAATTAAGGGCTTTTTAAGACAGCAAGAGTGTCTGGTCGACATGGCGATGATCCCACCTGAGACGGCGTGTGTGTGTGTGTGTGTGTGTGTGTGTGTGTGTTTGTGTGTGTGAGTGTGTGTAGGTGGAAATAAAAAGGGGCACAAGCAACCCAATGTCTATTTTACTTAAAGGGACACATCACCATCATATTCATTAAGAATCGTTTTTGTGGCATCCTATTCATGACTATTTGTGATGTTTAGCAATGATACCATGTTGCTCCAACACCATGTCTACATACTGTATGTCAAAACAGCGATTTTCTACATACGATAAGAGAAAATTACCCCTATGCTGCCATTGTGGGTAAAAAAAAAAAAAAAAAAAAAAAAAAAAATCTGTTATGAGGAACAAATGTCATGTGATTTTATCATAATAAGCCATAATGACATAAGCCACAGAAGATACCTATCTACCTCTACACTGCTCCTCCTCTTCCTTTCCTCTCCATCCATCTCCCCACCAGTGCCTATTAACCCATCATTATCTGCTGTATTTATTGCAGTAATTTAGTTCAAATGTGTGAGATAAAGGGATAGGTCCTGGGGCAGAGTTGTCATTATGATGAAATGACTTATGAGTATTAAATGGTTGTGTGCATTCTGCCCTTGGCAAGTGCTCTTGGTAGGAGAACAAAAGGTGGATCAGGGGAAAGGGTGGACTATCAGAAACTGGTAGTCAGAAACTCCTACTACCTCCTACAAATAGCAGCAGATGTCTTTGAACACGCAACCATGCAGACACAGCACATTCCTGGCACCACAATAACTTGAATTGAATTGGGGTGGAGATGTGGGAAGAAGTCTGGAGCACGTAGGGAGGACAATTTTATGTTTAGTTCCCCTCGTTCTTCTCGATGCACGGATGGCTGGGATGAAGGATGAATTCTTATTTAAACCTCAGCTGCAGCCTATCGTATAAATCATGTTGTTTTGGATGATTTATTCGGCCTGCAAGATGGCAGAATCGTTTTCCCCTCTTCTTCTCTTCTCCTCTATGCAATTGCAATATTAACCTGCAAAGACGCAGCTCGGCTATTATCTCTCTGAGTGGGGGTATCTGCCACTGGGAGTTGAGCAAGATAAGTCATTTTCACCAGGCAGTCAACGAGAAACACACCGTATCTACGGGCATTCAGGCCGCTAACGATGCATACATTACATATGGTAATTCAACGGAAGGAAAAGCGTTTTTCTTTTTCTGGCAAATGCAAGGCAACATTGAAAAGTATATATTTTCGCTTTTATTCATTTGTTGGAAATGTTTTGAACAAAAAGCAAATGATATGATTTTTCACTGAAATAAGATTCATTATGTGTCAAAAAGGAAAGTTGATAGAGAATGTGTCAAAAGTGGTGGGCCAGAGCAGGACATAAAACAAATGCAATCGTTTTAAGAGATATTTGGCAGTCATTTATTTTGAATTTGTCCATTATGAATGAATGAATGAATGAATGAATGAATGAATGAATGAATGAATGAATGAATGAATGGTCTTTATTCATTCATTCATTTGAATTTGAATTTGTCCATTAGCTTTCATTCTTTCATTTTTGAATTCATCCTACAGCTCTCGTGAATACGTACTTTATACTTAATGCAATGAGAAATGATACAGTTGTGACATATCTGTGAATATATACAGTACATGAAAATAACAGTACTGTAGTTCTGCATGACTGTAATATCTGAAACATTTGCTATGCTCAAGGCATGGTTGTATTTCCCTCCCCATCATCCCCCTAATTCTGAATCAACTTTATTATTTAACTTTATTATTTATTATAATTGGCCATTTAACTAGTCAAGCAGGCAACTGAAGGAAAAAGTAATTTCACTCTGATGAAATAAATAATGATTTCCTCCAGCTGGAGAAACAAGACTCACACCCCATGTGGCTTTGTAATGCAATTATACAAATCACTGTATCCTTCCAAACAGTGTCAACACATCACTTTTATTCTCATCTCATTCTGTCAACACTGTGCTAGCTGCTAATGCAATCGAAATAGAATGCCATACGTGTTCACATCAGAATTCAGAGTTCATAATAACATACCATATTTGCTATGACTACAGAGTTTATAGAGTTGTAAGAGTTGTAGGGCCCTATTATGCACTTCATAAGTCTTAAGCAATAAGACGAGGCGGTAGATCTAAACTTAAGACGTGGAGGCGTGGTCAAGGCCACTTTGCTATTATGCGTGCGGTAGTGGGCGCCTAAGACCCGGCGCTAAGCCCAGAAATTAGTCATGGGTGTGTTTTGGGCGTCTTCTCAATCAACCCAATCAGCGTGCCAGGTGACATTCCCTTTAAGAACCGGCTGCGTTAAGTCATAAGCGCTATGCTATTATGCAGTTCATAGGCGCTAGACTTCATGCACGTTTTGAAACACGAGCGCGCCTCCGCGGTTTGCGCATGCGCGCTGACCCACTTCTTAAGATGTCATATAGAATGCATCTATGATGTCATATAGAATGCATCTATGATGTCATATAGAATTCATCTATGATGTCATATAGAATGCATCTATGATGTCATATAGAATTCATCTATGATGTCATATAGAATGCATCTATGATGTCATATAGAATGCATCTATGATGTCATATAGAATGCATCTATGATGTCATATAGAATTCATCTATGATGTCATATATAATGCATCTATGATGTCATATATAATGCATCTATGATGTCACATAGAATGCATCTATGATGTCACATAGAATGCATCTATGATGTCACATAGAATGCATCTATGATGTCATATAGAATGCATCTATGATGTCATATAGAATGCATCTATGATGTCATATAGAATGCATCTATGATGTCATATAGAATGCATCTATGATGTCATATAGAATGCATCTATGATATCATATAGAATTAATCTATGATGTCATATAGAATGCATCTATGATGTCATATAGAATGCATCTATGATGTCATATAGAATGCATCTATGATGTCATATAGAATGCATCTATGATGTCATATAGAATTAATCTATGATGTCATATAGAATGCATCTATGATGTCATATATAATGCATCTATGATGTCACATAGAATGCATCTAGATGTCATATAGAATGCATCTATGTATGATGTCATATAGAATGCATCTATGATGTCATATAGAATGCATCTGTGATGTCATATAGAATGCATCTGTGATGTCATATAGAATGCATCTATGATGTCATATAGAATGCATCTATGATGTCATATAGAATGCATCTATGATGTCATATAGAATGCATCTATGATGTCATATAGAATGCATCTATGATGTCATATAGAATTCATCTATGATGTCATATAGAATGCATCTATGATGTCATATAGAATTCATCTATGATGTCATATAGAATGCATCTATGATGTCATTTAGAATGCATCTATGGGGCCCTATTATGCACTTCATAAGTCTTAAGCAATAAGACGAGGAGGTAGATCTAAACTTAAGACGTGGAGGCGTGGTCAAGGCCACTTTGCTATTATGCGTGCGGTAGTGGGCGCCTAAGACCCGGCGCTAAGCCCAGAAATTAGTCATGGGTGTGTTTTGGGCGTCTTCTCAATCAACCCAATCAGCGTGCCAGGTGACATTCCCTTTAAGAACCGGCTGCGTTAAGTCATAAGCGCTATGCTATTATGCAGTTCATAGGCGCTAGACTTCATGCACGTTTTGAAACACGAGCGCGCCTCCGCGGTTTGCGCATGCGCGCTGACCCACTTCTTAAGAAGTCGGTCGGCGCGCATGCGCAAACCGCGGAGGCGCGCTCGTGTTTCAAAACGTGCATGAAGTCTAGCGCATAAGAAGTTTTCAAACCACTTCTTAGCGCTAGGCGCAAAGTCAGATCGCATAATAGCAGGGGCGCCTAGCGCACTTCATTAACATATGAACACTCCCACAATGAGTAATGCACGGGAGTCTTACGTCTTATGTGTGGGCGCCTAGCGGACACCTGCATAATAGCAGTAGCGCGTATGAAGCGCATAATAACGGTGGCGGTAGGTTTTTTTTTTTTTTTAAATGTGTTTTTCAGATTTTATCCCTTTTTTCACCCAATTTGGTAGCCAATTGAACCCAACCTAGCATCCAATTATCCCCTGCCTATTGCGAGGGATCCGCCGCACGACCCCGCGGCCGGCAGTCCCAGAGGAGGCCGCCAGGCAGACTAGCTGACTGGCTCCTCGAGCCCAGCACCGTTATTCCAGCACCAGACGGGGGCGCTGTTGCGCGACGGATCCTTGTCCGGAACTACTCCTATACCCCCCTCGGGAGCGGCCGCCCAATATGCCGTTCCCCGTGTGTGCCCTGGCCATATCCGGGTCTGGAGAGCCGGGATACGAACCCCGGCCCCGGTGGGCAGCATGCACTAGTGGCCAGTGCTTAGACCGCTACACCACCGCGGGGCCGGTAGGTCTTAACCTGGCGGTGCGTCTTAATTAAGACTTGAGACAGCAAGTTAAGAAGTGCATAATAGGGCCCGTAGAGTTCTAACTACAATAGAGCATTCATAGTTAATCTACTCTAACTTACAGTACTGGCTGAATATCGATTCACTCATTCACACACAAATACCCCCGTTGTTCAGTTTCACTGGGGTTGGAAGGGCGTTTCCCCGTTTTCCTCTATTCCCTAGCAACCATAAATTCAAATAACTTTAATTTTCCCCATGAGGGAACCTCTTACGTGGAGTTGATTCCTAAACTTGTCCACATCTAGATTGGAGCCAGTGTTGTGACAGGTACTGTATACAGTAGATAGATCACTCACATGGCAGGGCAAACACAACAGCCCCATGATGTGTAAGAATAGCCACCTACTCACACTTGTCATCAACATTATTCATTATGATCCTGTACGTTATTTTAGCATGGCTTCAAATGGCCTCTCTGCCAATCACAATGTTGACCGGGTTTAACCATTGTATTATTTATGACTAATTTGATATCGTATAGAACTTTCATATAACATGGTAACACAAAAAAGTTGTTAATGCTGGCATTTTTTACTCCATAGTTTAACACATCTCTGGTAGTGAACATCCATACCATATTATCGATATTAAGCAAAATTTACACTTTTATTCTCGCTATCTCACCTATAATCAAATCCAGTCCAATTCTGAGGCACCAGACTGAGATGTTTGCTATTCTATACCAACAGAGCAATGTTGTACTGACTAGCAATGCACAGAAGGCAAACATCCTTGTTTATTTATGACATTTACGTAGCAGCATATGCCTCTGTTTGAGTATGCAGAAAACATTCATGTCTTATCTTCCTGAATGCAACGCTGTGATTTTAGTAGTGACCATTGGTGAGGGGACAACCTGAGGGACAGCCTTGAGTGCCTTGACTTCACTGTTCTCTTATCCTGTTTTTAATGCCCATTCTAACCCTGCCTGTCTCTCTCTTTCTCTCTCTCTCTCCTGCCTCCCTTCATCCTTCTCTCCTTCCCTCTCTTCAATCTCAGTACAGGTTGGTGGCTGACAGGGACTGTCACCCCACACACAGACCTCAGACCGCTGTTATCTGCATGAGCAAAACAGTAGACAACAAAGAGACTAGTCAGACCAGTAATTGTTATTTTTTGCTATTCATACTTTCTGTTTTTATTGTATTGCTGTGTTTTGACCTCTTGGTCAGGTTGTCAGAAATGAGAACTGGTTCATAATTTGATGTATATTGGTTAGAGAATGGTTGAATACATACATAGGACTGAGTGCTATAAGACTGGCAAAGTCAGACCACAGCATACAGAAGGAGAGAAGTCACTCTCCTAATCAGTCCCACTGAACCATTTAGACAGTAAATTCTGTGGTCATACTGGAATAAGCTTGGGAGGTTATCTTAGGCAAATCTATATAATAAAAGCCCACTGTAGAACCATTCATACCAGTTCTAAAAATGCTCTCCAATAATCAGCCGTCGCGGTCAGTTCCCTTCACTCTCTCCCCTTTGTCTGTGCCCTGTGTCTATCCTCCCCCTCGGGTCCTCTCTTCCTCAGCTGACTGACTCCACCACTCCTCCTCCTTCTCCTCCTCCTCCTCCTCCTTCTCCTCCTCCTTCTCCTCTTCTTCTTCTTCCTCTTCTTTTTCTCCTTCTTCTTCTTCTTCTTCTCCGTCTCCTCTTCTTCATCTTCTTCTTATTATTATTCTGTCGTTCCTCTTTCAAACATTTAATGAGGTTTCTCAAACTGAAGTGAAGCCCTTCGTCTTTGCTTTTAGAGCCTGCCATATTTTATCTGTCCACAGCGCAGGAGAAAGCCTGTGCGAGAGTGAAACAAAAGCTGTGCCTAATGAGAAGTGGAGGTGATTAAGGATTGAATAGGGCTGGGGCCGGAGTCTTCTCCCAGACACCCGGCCCTGTCTGCAATCTGCAGATAGTCCCCACCTCCTTTTCTTCCTCTTGCCACTGCTTTAATTGCATTGACATTCACTGGTCTTGACGCTGCCGGACTCCTGATAAAACACTGGCATTCATCTCTGGTGGCTGGACAGCAATGGAAATCAGGACTCCCCCCACCGCCCCCCCCATTAATTCAAGGTGCCCTATAAACATGCCTGCTGATAAATAGAGCTAATGGACTCCAGAGTTGTGAGGCAGCACTAGGTAGATGTAGTTACCCACACTAGTCATCTCCCATCTGAATACGACTGAGCTTGTGTAAGGGAAGCTGTTCAAAGGGAACATGTAGGTAGATGGTGTTATGAGCTTTCTGCTCAGTGTTGAGAAATGAGGAGTAAATAAGCTCCTGTCTGGAGGGCTACATTGAGTATAGTCAATCTGAAACAGTGTTTTGTTGTTGGCACGTGAATGTCATTTCTACAGTAGCTTTGCGAGGGATGAACACACAATCAACACTGTATGTCCATAATGACAGATAGACAGTGAGCAGTTGCCAGCAAGTAATGTAGCTTTCAATCCATTTTGTGGGAATGGAGGACATGAATTGGTGCAATTGTATCCTTAATTGAACTGACTGCCAATCTTGTGTTGTTTGCTGAATGGTGTGTTTGGCTCTTAAGGCTGAATGGTGTGTTTGGCTCTTAAGACGGTCTTTCTCTGTGGGACATGGAGTGCAGGGTAACATTGAGGCAGAGGCTGGAGAACATTAACCAGTGGGGGAAATTGAATCACAACAATTTCATGTTTCCATTTGCCAACAGGCTACATTTAGGTCCAGAACAATACCAATGAATACAGTTGACATTTACTATTTGTAAATAAAATATACAAATATAAATTATGTGTAATCTTGACAGACTGTAGCTCAGCTAGCTCTTGCTAATTGATCGGTAGGGCCTGATTAGAGTATTGTGCTGTGAGATTATGCTATCAACAGATTACAGTAAATACAGTATTTCAGATATTTGGAGGGTGAGGACAGTCTAATAAACCCACCACTATACAACAGTCATAACGTTTCTGTTATAATAACAAAAACGGACCGAATTCTGTTCAGTTAAGAAAGTAAGAAGGATGCTATTACTGTATATATTGTCAATTAGAATTTGATTACACTCATATCATACACAGTATTTAACTTGGTTTCTGCATAAATTAAATTGTGATCAATTCAAATTCCTTTTATTAAAATGTGTTATTAGATGGCAATTATATCATATCCTGGGAGGAATACAACACTTATTTTGGGATGAGCTTACTTGAGATTTATTGAAAGAAATGATTAAATGTTATCTTTCCAAATGTAATTTAATAATTGACTCTAAACATAAGGCAATGTACTGTATGTAGAATGGAAGTCCATATAAAGCTTTGTAATGATCTATACAAAAAGAAAAGTAATCAACATTGTTCTTTCTTCCCCCATTAATCTCATGGTTGATCACAATGAATGTGTGTTACATTTATCTGCCCATAGGTCTCTTCATAATACAGCACATTCATCTTTGAGCTGGTGCAGTGACATCATTGGTTGTGGCAAGAAACACAGCCTCTAACGGAATACATATCTGGCTGAGGAGATTCAGAGTACAAATTAAAGGCCTCATGGGAACTGACTGATGCTGCTATCCTAGCCCCAGACTTGTTAACGGCTTGTTAGCAATTAACGTCAGTGTCCTGCAGTCTGGCAAACCTCTCACTAGAAACACAGCAAACACGCATTTTTCCAAAACAATAGTATGCAAAAGAGCTCGGCTTCTCTCATTTGATTCGCTGCTCCCTCTGCGCAGTGTTATTGTACAAAATGCCCAATGGGTAATGCCCAAGTCTGTGCCACGTTCCTTTATCCTTCGGTGAGATGAATGGTAAGCTTTTTAAAATTCCAGGGGGATGGAATGTACTCGAATGACACCATCATGTTCTCAGAACTGATGAATAAAAATGACAAAGTCTGCAGGGATAGATAATATTTATTTCTATGAAATTGCCTCTCTGAAAAGTGAGGGTGGGCACTGGCTGAGCTAAGCTCAAATGATTTAAAGCTGTCTCTCTTGATTTTGGATTTGATGAGGCTCTATGAGGGGTATCAGCTTCCCCCCCCCCCTTTACTCATAAAAGAATATTAGGCTATACTACTGCATCCTGCAACAGTGAATTTCACAATAAAAATGTAAAGCCTGTTTTATTGACAAGATGGACCAATGATCCTGAACACCTGAGCTCCAGCCTCAGTGTCACTCTCCTCAGTGTTGGTGGATGGTACGTGTAGGTTAGTGGAGTACAACACACATGCACATACTGTACACACACACACACACACACACACACACACTCACACTCACACTCACACTCACACTCACACTCACACTCACACTCACACTCACACTCACACTCACACTCACACTCACACTCACACACACACACACACACACACACTTGTTATTCTTACTTAAATATATCTCATAGAACTCTCACCTTAACTATACACTTCTTCTAGTAATATATTATACATTAGTAGTTCATTAGTAGTTCTTTCACTCTCACTTTTGCTATATGTCATTTACTTTATTTCCTCTCTCTCTCTCTCTCTCTCTCTCTCTCTCTCTCTCTCTCTCTCTCTTACTCGCATCCTTTTACTATACTCTCCTCTCACTTCCCCTCCTCCAGAGCTTCCTGGCTACCCCATCCTACAGAAACCATTAGCATAATGACAACATGAGGTCCGGATTGGCCCTTTCAGGCATGCTAGTGGCTGGCTAATGGTGGAACTTGCTAGGGCTGGTGGCCTCACAGCACGGCACCGCTCATTGTCTCTGTCTTTCTTCTGAGGGAATAGGTAGCTGAAGAGATCCTTTACATCAGCGATGCAGAGGCACATTACCTGTGACAGCCAGACCCAGATCTAAGAGACATTAAGATGAGAACAGAACAGAGGCATTTTTCTCAAGTTTCAAAGTAGAAAAGTTCAAGTTTCAAGTTCCCTTGAAAATGCTACTTTTAAGAAGGGGAAAGAGAGGAAGAGCATCATGTATCACACATCGTAATGGAGGGACATCAGATACAGAGTGACTGGGAGAAGGGAGAAAAGGACCACAATTATCAAAAGCTTTTTGTAGCCTCCCGTAGCTATTCCTAAATGAGGGCATCTATGAAAATTCTAATTGTTTGTTGACAAAACCTCCAACAGCAGCCACCAATACCCCTCTCCCTGACATCAGAGCCCGGTCCCGCTATGCTGTGTCACACAAACTTAGCCTCTGCCCTTTCAGCCGGGTGCCCCTGCCGTCTGGCTCTTTAGTCCCACCCTGGGGAGGGCACCAGAGAAGAATGCTTTACTTGGCTGCAGCAAGTCACCTCTGCTCTACTACAGTCTGACCAAGGGCTAGATGTCTCAACCTACCAGGACAAACAGGGGTGCACAGAGACTGAGGTTAAAAAGCTTATAGACACAGACCTTGCAACAAGAACCGCTCTCCGGAAACCAGTAATCTTGCCTGAGACCCTGGAGACATTCATTGGCTCCCCAAGCCTAGGCTTTAGATTAACAGGCTAAGGTGTCTTCTGTCTTCTGCGCAGGAGACTTCAAAGGTTCAAACTCTGATCGTTCACATTACCACACTAAAGCTGCGTGCACACCAGGCCATTGCGTTGCACCGGAAGTCATTCATCTCAATGGGGCAGTTGCGTTGATCAGTTGCCTTGCTCTGCATTGCGTTTCTTGACCGTCAGGGTGCGCTAATCAGTCCAAAAATTTCAGCTTTTGCGTTGCGTTGGATCCGTTAAAACAACCGGAAGTAAACCGGAAGTAGTTTCTTTCCCAGAGCTCTCGCCTCAGATTTTATTCCTCCATTTTGGCCGCCATTGGCTATAATCTGTAATTTGGCTCTACAAGTGTTAATATGTCATTTTATGAAGTTTTTATATGTTTTCAGGCGAGAAAGTAACCATATATATTCACAAAATGTGTCCAGTTTATCAAAATAACCCGTTTATATATCTTATCTGACGTTTTTTCCCCACTTCTGTGGGAAACTTCGCTAGCAACACGAGTAGAGCTTTGCATCTGCATCGCACGTTGAAGTACGTCAAGTCCATCCCACCAGGTTGCGCCAGAACGGTGGGTCACGGTCCCTGGTGTGCACGCAGCGTAAGGCCTATCTATCGTGGTCAGCCTGTTTGCAGGGTGGTAAGAAAGGTAATTTCCCATACTCATCAAACTGGAGAACTCTTTCATTGATTAGTAATGCTTTTAGTAGTGCTCCCCATACAACTGAAAGATAAGCAATAGCTATTAGTGGGATACGGATGTAGAACTCAGGTAAGTCGATCTTCAGTAGGAAGGGAGTACTGTATCGATATGGATCAGAATGAGAGAGAAGGGGTTTTATAATTTATTTTATAATTTTAGTAGTTGATAGTGATTTAGTAGTTGTCAATGCTTGGTACACTGACTGCTTTCATGTATTGGATTGGATTCTCTCCAATTAAGGGCTGTTTAAGACAGTGTCTGGCCACGCAGCAATGATCACGTCTGAGTGTGTGTGTGTGTGTGTGTGTATGTATGTGTGTGTGTGTGTGTGTGTGTGTGTGTGTGTGTGTGTGTGTGCATTTGGTGTGTGAGAGTCTGACAGCATTGCCTGTAAGCAACTGCAAATGTTACCAATTAAACAGCACAATGTGTGAAAGCTGATGAGAGAGGGATGAGAAAGAGAGAGACAGAGGAGAACCGAGCAAGATGGATGTGTGTGTGTGTGTGGCAGGGAAAGGCAGTGTGTAGTGGCAGTTTGAAAGGGGCACATACAATGGAATGAGAGGCAAGCATATGCACAGCTGTGTGGGGTACAAGGTGTTTAGTATTGTTGACTTGTGTAGTGCTATATGGTTTTGATGTGTTATATAATACATTGTGATTTAATTAACTAGTAAAAATGCAATCAGTCTAATGTACTGTATTAGTGTAGTTTACAGAGTGCTATTGTTTAAGGCCCAACAACAGTACGACAGAGCCTTAGTACCACAGAGCACCAAGACGCCTAACACACAAGTACTTCAGTATTTCAGTCTGAAAAAAATAATCGTCAGTTAAGCATTGCTTACGCAGTCAACTTCAAGGCCAATCAACTGTGTAAAGCTGTGGCTACTTAAGGCGTGAAATATCCATTGCGTGTTTTTCCATAAGCTCAGCACTTCTCTGACTAAGAATATTCAGCATCATGAATGCTAAATGAAAATGCAGCACCTCTGAGGAGAAAAAAATCATCTTTGTGTTTATATTATGTGATGACTGACGGTCTTGAGATGAATATTAATGAACAGTTTATGCTTGCACACCGAATGAAACTTTATCTGTAATAAACAGCAATGTACGCTGTATTTGTTATGATATCTGCAGCACCTTATATCCAACTAGGTTTGAACCCTGAGTTGTTAACCCAGTGAGCTAATGCCTAGTGTAATGGAGGCGGAAACCACATTCTTGAGACCTGAAGACTTGCTTTAGCTTCTTGAACTAATGTTCAGACTAATGTTGTTGTACTGACATAGAAGTAGAAAGAACAGCTGAAGGACCCAATCACAGAGGCTCGGCCTATTCATGCAGCCCTTAATGTCATTTTTCCACTACCGTACCGTACCAGAACCAATGAGCCCGGTTTGTTTTGCCAACTGGGCCGTACCGGACCGTAGTAGCCATACTGATTTTAGCTACCCTTCCCGACTCGGAGTGAAAGATACTATCCATGCTATGATGTGATGCTGCAGACCGTTGATTGGTCAATGGAAATCGTCACAATAACATCATCCCAGGTTGATATTTCAGTTCACCGCTAACCGACATTTTTAAATACCACAACAGATTCCGCTCTCGGCAAATGTCATTTACTTTTTCTGTAATTACTTATTAATAAAGATTTGAAAAATTATGATAACCATCTTATTATCTTAGTATAATGTCATTTCAATGCATCATAGAACTTTTCTTTACAACAAGCATAACAAATGTGCCTATGCTAGACCGTTCCACAGTCCAGTGTGCTTCATCATGTTCATCCCCCTTCTAAAACTGCCATCCCCCCTTTCCATCCCGTATGTCATTTTATGAATGAACGTGGTATTACTGCTATTTCAACATTTAGTTTTGCCGTATCGTTTTTGGAGTCGTGTGGTTGGTGACTAGATGTGTTTTTCGATAACAATGACGTGGACACCCACACATGTATTGTGGTTTACTTAATACTGTTCAGCACTTGAGGTTACATTCAATGCTTGACTTATAAATAAAATAAAATTATGAAAGCGGCAAGTAACAGGCACGTAACATCCATATGCTGTATAAATAAAGACTACCAGCAAGACACCGGAGCACTCATATCTGCTCGTTTATCACAGGGTGCCAGTCACCCTGTTCATCTGCAACAAACGCGGAGATTGTATGAGCGCCCCGGCGTCAGTCCAATGGAAGTGTCAAGCACAGCCTTTCCGTAGAAATACATCGCTCCCTGTCTAACGTTCTATATCTAACGTTACATGTTTTAAGGCTGATTTGTGCATGATAGTGCTGCATTTTGAAATAATTATTGTCGCATTTCTCCCCTGTTGAGCTGTATAGAAATACATCGCTCCCTGTCTAACGTTCTATATCTAACGTTACATGTTTTAAGGCTGATTTGTGCATGATAGTGCTGCATTTTGAAATAATTATTGTCGCATTTCCCCCCTGTTGAGCTGTATAGTGGCACTGTGACTATTTCCAAGTCAAGGACATACACTCTCTATTTGGACACAGCAGCAAGGGCCTGCATATTGTTCACCTTAATGTGAACAGTCTTGTGCCTAAACTGGACCAAATCAGAGAAATGTTCCATGACAGCAAGGTTCATATTTTGAGCTTCTCTGAGACCAAGTTTGATGAATCCATCAAAGACCCAGAGATTGAAATAGTTAACTACACAGTCATCAGAAACGACAGAAACAGGTATGGGGGTGGTGTCTGCATGTACATTCACAACGATATTATCTTTAACACCCGTGATGACCTGAATCATGACAAATTAGAATCTGTTTGGGTTGAAATTATCTTTAACAAAGCAAAACCGGTGCTGGTTGGTACTATCTACAGACCTCCCGATCAGAATGATTTCTATGATATTCTTGAGGGGTGCCTGGATGACGTTGACTGTGTGGAAAAGATTCTTATTGGAGATTTGAACACGGACATGCTCAGAAATGAAGCATCCGTTTTCAAATCCTTCACTAGGTTTTCTGAATTACACGGTCTCCGTCAACAAATTACCAAACCCACTAGGGTGTGTATTTCTACTCAAACCACCATAGATCTCATTCTAACATCGGATGAGTCCAAAATCTCCAAGAGTGGGGTTATTGTATGTGGGCTAAGTGATCATTACATGATCTTTTGCACTCATAAAAAACATAAACCCAAGGCTGGCGGTCATAAAACTGTAACCACTAGATCCCTTAAATCCTATTCTAGTGAGGCCTTAAACCATAAACTGGAGAATCAAGACTGGTTAGATGAACTAAAATGCACACAGGTTGAAGAGGCATGGCTAGGTTTCAAAACCAAATTCCTAAATATTATTGACAGTATAGCCCCCATGAGAACCACCAGGGTTAAAACCCGATCGGAACCATGGATGAATTCGGACATTCTAAATGCTATGAAAGTCAGAGACCTAAAATGCTCTGAAGTTCAAAAATGCAAATCAAAATTAGTGAAACACTTAAACGAAGATCACAAAACCCACTTTGAGAAAATTAAAAAACAATGCAACAAACTATGCAATCAGGTAATTACCATGACCAAATCTGCTAAGAAAGAATACCTCGATAACAAAATCAAAGAAAACTTAAACAAACCACGTGACCTTTGGAAGCTACTTAATAGCCAACTAGGTTGCAGTCAAAAACTCAAAACCAGGTCTACAAACATCAGCATAAAATCTGGTGATTCTCTCCTTACAGACAAGCTGGATGTGGCTAAGTGCTTAAACACTTTCTTTACAACCATAGCCACTAAATTAGTTAACAATCTACCACCCCACTCAGGGCGTTATGGTGTAGAGCACATCCGTGCGTTCTACAACAAACTGGGTGTACGCAATGATGATTTTAAACTCTCCATGGTGTCAAACGATGAGGTGTTTAAAAAGCTAGGCGCTCTACACTCAGAAAAGGCCACGGGCCATGACAATATTCCAGCCAGATTTCTAAAAGACTCAGCTGCCTCCATTACCCCAATCATCACCCACATAATAAACCTCTCCATCAAACAGGGACACGTCCCCCTTGACTTTAAAATAGCAAGGGTAACCCCACTGTATAAAAAAGGAAGCAAATTAGACCCAGGCAACTACCGACCTGTTTCTATTCTTAATTCCATCTCGAAACTTATGGAAAAAATAGTTTATGAACAGGTCGATAGGTACCTTACCGAAAAAAAGCTGATGTATGAATTTCAATCAGGATTCAGAACATCCCATTCCACTGACACATGCCTTCTCTATTTGAACGACCACATCAACCATGAGGTGGACTCGGGCAAGTACTGCGGCATGGTCATGCTGGACCTCCAGAAGGCCTTCGACACAGTAGATCACCACATATTGTTAGATAAACTGAAAGCAATTGGGTTCGATAGAACATCGGTGAGCTGGATGCAATCCTACTTAGAGGGGAGGGAACAGGTGGTTAGTGTGAACGGAACACTGTCCCCCCCCCCTCCCAGTGACCTGCGGCGTTCCACAAGGAAGCATATTGGGACCTTTACTGTTCCTAATATATGTGAATGACATGTCATCAGCATGTAATTGCAATTTGTTCCTGTTCGCGGATGACTCGGCTCTGCTGGTCTCTGACAGGGACATATTGCAGGTGGAAAAAGCGCTAAGCACTGAACTAAGTAGAATCTGCATCTGGCTAGCTGACAATAAACTATCAATACACCTAGGTAAAACTGAAACCATCCTATACGGATCCCCATCTAAACTCAGAAAGGCTGAAAATTTTAAAATAAAAGTGGGTAACATTAATATCACAAGAAAAGAGGATATTACATACCTGGGCTCCATCTTAGAGGCAAATCTTTCCGGAGATAAAATGGCAGCAAAAGTAATCAAAAAAGTGAACCATAAAACTAGATTCTTGTACAGGATATCCTCACTTGTCAGTAAAAACACACTGAGGACCCTATCAGGAGCTCTCATTCAATGTCACTTCGACTATGCCGTAACATCATGGTACTATAGAACCACAAAGGCCCATAAAACAAGACTCCAGACAGCCCAAAATAAACTGGTTAGGCTTCTGCTAGGCCTCAACCCTAGGACACATCTAACCGCTGCTCATTTTTTGAGCCTTGATTGGCTACGAGTAGTTGACAGAGTGCAGCAGCTTGCACTGGGCCTAGTCTTCAAGATACGCTACACCACAAAGACACCCAAGTACCTGTCAACATACTTCCAAAAAGTGAACAACGTCCACACCTACAACACCAGAGGAAGCTCCACGAACCACGTTCAACCGCGTTGCACCACAAACAAGGGTTTAAACTCGTTTGCAAACTATGCAGTAAAGATGTGGAACGCCCTTCCTATAATCTTAAAGGAGTGCAAAACACTGCCCACCTTCAAAACCACTCTCAAAAAACATTTACAGGAGGCTGCAATCCGTAACTGGACCCTCTAAAACAAAAATCAGATTAAAAGACCTGAACTACCCACTGTACATACTTTGTGTTTTGTCCCCCGCCCCCACCTGTGGTGTATGTCCCCACCTGTCCTACCCGCTGTACATACCTTATGTTTTGTTGTATTGTTCTTCCCATGATGGATGTACGTTTATCTTGTAGATAGTAATAGTTATTTGTCTGTATTATCATGTAGATAGTACTAGTTCTTTTCTTATGTCTGTCTTACATGTAACGATGAATTGAAAATCAAGGACCCCAATTGAAATAAGCCAGTGGCTTTCTTGGGTTTTTATCCTCTTAGTTTGACCTTGTATGTAATATGTACTTTCATGTACCTACTTCTGCAAACATTCTAATAAAGTTTTCAATCAATCAATCAAAACTTATTAAAGTGAAGTGCTCTTATGACGCTTAACTCCTCCTACTGTCTCCTCCTACTGTGCCGGCTGCGTCCTAGCGATTCCCACCTGAGTTGGGGTAGACCACGCCAACTTCTGGATTTTTTATTTATTTTTTTTCTCAAACACAAACACAATCACTGACACACAAGAATAGGCGCGCGTTCCAGGGCCCACAGGGCAATGAGAGCCGCGCCCGGCCGCTAGCGGCCGTGCCCGCGGCGAACATTGACCGTTGGCCCGCGGCACACTCAGCGCCGCCGAGTTGCATACAGAGATGGGTAACCTATATCTAATCGTGCACCCCGTGTTACGTCACAAGCTAAAATCCAATGGGGGTGCGGAACGACCTGCGGGGCGGAAGAACAAGATACAGAGAACACCCCTACATATTCCAGAAGTTGGCGTGGTCTACCCCAACTCGGGGCGTGGTCTACCCCAACTCGGGTGGGAATCGTTAGGACGCGTACTTTCAGAAACGTAAGATACAAATGCAACCAAGCCTCTCTCTAGTTCTTCTACCCTCTTTTTCTCTCTCTCTTTGTCTCTTTCTGTGTGTGTGTGTGTGTGTGTGTCTCGCTCTCTCTCTCTCTGTTTGTCTCTTTCGTTCTCTCTCTCACATTCTTTCTGTCACACAAACAAATACACACTGGGGATATTGCCGGTGCAATAGCACACTCCCTTGAGCTCGTATTAGAGCTTACCATCACAACCAAGCATCTCCAGGTGCTTGTGAGATGGCTGTTAGCTTTCCATAAAGCTTGACAGGGCCTCTCCATCACCTGCGACAGCACCTGGGGTAGCAGCCCCGAGCCACAACCACTCATGTGTGGCCTTAGAGTTCTAATGATTGCTTACTGGGGAGGGGTGGGGAAGAACTATGTGGTCTGGGGGTCCTGCAGAATGCTCCGCAGGGGAGCACTGAACTGGGATGGGTAGCGGTCAACACCAATCAGCATCTGAGCTTCAGCTGAGCGCTCAGCCATGGTGGATCAATCTGTTTCAGTAGATTCAAGCACTGCAGTACTCAACATAATTTCTTCTCAAATTAACACAAATGTACAGTATTATGTTTTGTCCAGTGTGTGTGTGTATGTATGTATGTATGTATGTATGTATGTATGTATGTATGTATGTATGTATGTACACTATCTATGTTTGCATAATGATACAGTATATAGATGTATTTAAACTGACCACTAATGACCATCATTCGCAACATTTCTTAATAATAAAGCTATTATAATCCACAATAACACTAACATATTCCTACAAAATCCACAAAATATAAACAATATACAAAGCAAAAATACAGCGATAGGTCAGTGCAAGTTGTGAGCTTGCTCAGAATGTCAAGCTGATTCTATGCTATTAAAAAGAGCTGTTAAAAACAGTTTTTCATACCCAGGGAAATTGAAAGAGTTGGGGTCAGTTCAGGGCTCTGGTTAACAAGCTCCTAGGAGAGACATTGAGGGAATGGACGGAAAATGGCCATGTCAGTTGATGTTACACCAAAGAGAAGACTAATGTGGAAAATGTAGTGGCTTAAAACCCTTCTGCCAGGACTAATGTGCAGTATTGACCCCAAACAATGTCCCTGCATCCACCCCAACCAAGGCTTTCTCTCTTATCTAAAACCAATACTGGCAAAAATAATGAGGACCTTTATATACAGGAGTGGATATGCTGAATGAGAGAAGGCTGCAGTTAGGGTTCTCAAGCATTTAACATATAACAATATGACATGACTCCTTTTACAGACATTTGGTATGGTAAGCTGAAAAGGCTAATTTCATTAGGGGAATTGGATGTTGATACCAACAAACTGAAGAACTCAGGGAATGACAAGAGACTGCCTGGCATTATCAACATAATATTATGTGACATGGTCTGGTGAAAAGGGCCACATGTCGGCAATTCTCAAGTCGCGCAAATGAGCAAAAAGCTTATTTTATTTTATTTTATGTGTTTTCCGGTTTTTGCATATTACGAGATTTGAAGTGTTGAAGAGCCCACTCGATATAACAAACAACAGTTTTAGGATCACTAAATACTTTTTGAATTGGATTGTCTCATCTGCCACAGGCAGGCTACTGGGTAAGTACATACATGGCTTGTAAACAAACATACGTACAGGTCAAACATATACATAGGACGTGTCCAAAAGCAAGGACTGCGTGATCATCTAATTATGTGTTTTTAGCATGTTGATGTTCTATCAGCATGTTGTGATGTGCTAAACATGCAGTTAGATGTTCGCAGCGATGTTCCTTTTTAGCGCTAGTCTACTAGCAGCTGTTTTACGTGTGTTTTGATTCAGAGCGCATTTGGTGATGACACATCATTTGAAAGCTTCAAATCTGCACTTTCATAATCTGGAAAAAATGCCCTACGTGAGGACTTTTTAACCAGACCCTATCAAAACAATGCTCAAAACAATGTGTCTGGCCAACAGTCCATGTCTATCTAATACTTTTTGTAAAGGCAAAGAGTCACCTTGGCATAGCCATTTCAATCAATACACTCACAGGACAATAGTCAGAAGGAAATGCTGTCATCAAGTATGGTGAACATCCTAAACTATTAGGCTGTAGGCCAATCGTTAAATCATACAACCTAATTTTACATCAAACAGTGGTGGCATTTACTGTCCTGTCCTTCCAATTATGGTTAGCCACGCATGCACGCACGCACGCACGCACACACACACGCACACGCACACACACACACACACACACACACACACACACACACACACATAGATGAAATGCCTTAGTGGGATTATTTTATAGCATGGGCCTCATATTCCATAAGCTTCATATTACAGAGCTTCACATTGCATGAGAAGCAAGTTGCACTGAACTGTACACATTTGGGTGAATGAGAATTCCTTGCTTGTAACAAAAGACAAATCTTAATGTTTTTGTGTGGGTAATGGGTAGTGTTAGCAAATAATCATGTAAGATTATCTTACCTGATGAAGAGAAATTAGGCAATGGCAAGACATGGAAAAGAGAAGAAAACAAATGTTCGAACAGAGTTTTTCATTTATTCATGATTTGATTATACAAAATGGCAACTGTTATGTAATAATAATATTATTATTATAATATAATACATTACATGTAATAAATGCATTTTTCAACGCCCCCGCCTCATAGGCACACTGAGTGACCAAGTGGTTGGGTTTCTGGTGTAGGATATAACAGGAGAAGACAGCCTACACGCGCACACACACACACACACACACACACACACACACACACACACACACACACACACACACACACACACACACACACACACACACACACACTGAAAGGTCAGCAAATGCTAGATAGTAGGATGTTGATATTCTGAGACATGAATTCTGACAAAACCACTGTTTAATTATCAAACAAGATCGTATGGAGTCCCACTGACAAAATAATTCACTAAGGGCCAGTTTCACAGACAAGGCTTAAACCTAATCCTGGACTAAAAAGCATCTTCAATGGAGATTTTACATTGAAAGTGTGATTTAGTCCAGGACTAGGCTTAAGCCTTGTCTGTGAAACCGGCCCTAAATGGGCCTAATTATTGCTTGTGCGAGGCCATCTTAGCTTCTCTTGTCACTTTTTCATATTCCAGTCTTTTATTTTCTCTAGTCACTGTCAGATAGCCACAGACAGCCTGTTGCTGTGGACTCTGTCTGGGAGTTTGTGATGTAAGCTGTCACTTCCATGTGTTGCCAGGGACTGGGACAGATAGACTTTGTCCGGGTTACAGTTTCTGGGGGTTGACATTTCTATCTGGTCGCACAGGGTTTGCAGTACTGTATAAACATGGCCGACAATAGAGAAAGACTGAGAGGCCATGTTCTGCGCTTATTGAACTTTGACCCTGTCAGGTCCTCACCTATAATATTCTATTTAATCCCTGAGGCCTGTTTTCAAAGTAGCCCCTGCTACTGTCGTTGTGTCTATACTAACCAACACACACCACCCCTTCAACATGGTGCCGTCTGTCTCCTCAGGGCTGACCTGTAGCTGTCCCATCTCTCCTCAATAAGGTATATTCCATAATCCTTTGTGAATGCAGACCTTGGAGCAGACTGCTCCAATTAATAGCATCACTGTCCCAGAAATTAAACAAAAGTGTATTGTTAAAATGTAAATGTTAAAGATGAATACACATGTTGAGTTCTAAATGAATGATGAATGAATGACAATGTCATTGTAGACATAGCTTCAAAACATGGTTAAAACTGTAATTTTGAGCTAATGGATGGCCAGTCCATGCATCCATATCTATGTCTCTGAATTTGAGAGTGGTTATATTTCTCCAATCCCATCCCTCATTCCGCTGTTTACCAAAAAAGTGGCAGGGAGATCGGTCTGTTATTGTTTGAATCCCAGATTGTCCCTTCAAAACATGGGGTATAGGAAATTCCTAACCCCATAAACATAATAAATATCAGGTTGAATGACATTTAATTGAGATGCATAACTACAATTAACTCTAAAAATGTACAGTAGCCTGTGACACCTTATGAGATCGCTGTGTGGATATCATACTGGCCCATATTCTAAATAGCACAGTGGAACAGCCAATCAGCAAGCGCAGTCACAGGTCACCTAGTGGGGAGGCTAAAAAAAGCCCTAGCTCATTTAAAAACAGCTCCCTGAAACAGATACTGTACCAGTGTTGCTTGCCAAAACTCTAGACTCGGTGTAACCGTGTGCACAGTATGACCAGACTAAGTTACTCATACACAGACAGCACAGTTTAAGAATACCTGAAATGTGTATTCAGTTTGTCCAAGGTGAGTGTGTCTGATACCCACCCCTTCATCCACCTCCTCCCTGCCAGCTTGACAAGAAACATGAATATGCTAGCTCCTATGCTAGCAACCCTGCTAAACCCTGGTCAGTGTCTCTTGCCTCACCCTGTCTCTTCCAGCCCCCCAGCCCTCCACCCCACCCCACCCCATCCCCCTTCTTGACAAACACAGACACACATAATAAGGCCCAGATATGTCAGCATTCTAGCGCAGTGATCCAAACCCTACTCTACTGTCCTACTGACTCAAACCCTACTCTACCTCCACTGTCAGAGAAAACACACTTGTCCATTCAGGTTTTGTATGTTTTGTATTTGTAATATACTGTATGTATTTGTAAGACCTGTATATCCCTAGATTTGATTTGATGCTATCTGTGTTTTAAAACATTGTATTGTAGTTGCATGTCACAGTATGTTGTGACCTTCAAGTAAAATGCACTATATTTTGAAATAAACATACTGACCAGACAGTACAAGATGTATTGGGCCATAGCAGCACACTCTCACTTTCTCTTTTTTTCTCATGCTTGCTTGTTCAAACATAAACTGTCATTAGTTAGACATGACATCGCAGTTTCATATGATCTCTGATCTCTACCTCTCTTTTTTCTATCTCTCTTGCTTGCTCAAACAAAACTGCACTGTCATTAACTACAATGTACTGTATGTTGGAGTTTCATAGCTAATGAGTCTTTCTCTCTTTCTCTCATTCTCTCTCTCTCATTCTCTCTCTCTCTCTCCCCCACTCACTTGCTCCACAGAGGACACCATCGCGACGACTCTCCACTCCATTCTATCCCACCTGGAGAGGGGGAACAGCTACGCGAGACTGCTCTTTGTGGACTTCAGCTCTGCTTTCAACACTATCCTTCCAGACAGGCTAGTGACCAAACTACTAGACCTGGGACTATCACACTCCATCTGCGCATGGATCAAGGACTTCCTGTCTGACCGCCCCCAGAGGGTGCGGGTGGGCTCCCACACCTCCACAGCCCTCAGACTCAGCACTGGGTCCCCCCAGGGCTGCGTGCTGAGCCCCATCCTCTACAACCTCTACACCTACGACTTCACCCCCGTCCACCCCAGCAACTCCATCATAAAGTTTGCAGACGACACCACCGTGGTGGGCTGCATCTCGGGGGGGGACGAGGCGGCGTACAGGGATGAGGTGGAGCAGCTGGGCAAGCTGTGCAAGGTTAACAACCTGCTGCTGAACCAGTTAAAGACCCAGGAAATCATCGTGGACTTCAGGAGGAAAAAATCTGAGGTCCAGCCCCTGCTCGTCGATGGAGGGAGCGTGGAGAGAGTCTCAACTCTCCGATTCCTGGGGGTGCACATACAGGAGGACCAACACAGCAGCCATCATTAAGAAGGCACAACAGCGGCTCTACTTCCTGAGAGTCCTCAGGAAATACCACCTCAGACAGGAGCTGCTTGTGACCTTCTACCGCTGCACAGTGGAGAGCATCCTCACCTACTGCATTTGCGTGTGGTTCTCCAGCTGCACAGCCGCAGAGAGGAAAGCGCTACAGAGAGTCGTGAGATCGGCCCAGAAGATCATCGGCGCCCCCCTCCCCTCTCTGGAAGAGCTGTACAACACACGCTGCCTCAGGAAGGCCTCCAAGATCTCCAGGGACCCATCCCACCCTGGGAACGAACACTTTGTTCGGCTGCGCTCAGGCAGGCGGTTCAGGACCATGTTCGCACGGACAAATAGACTGAAGCTCAGCTTCTACCCTAGGGCCATTCAGGCCCTGAACACAGCAAAGACCTAGGTTCTAGGCCCTGGACAATCTAGACAATTTGATGGCAGCTACTAGATTGTAAACATAAGTGCAATATTGAAATACAACTGTGAACAATTCAAACCTGCAAACTGCGACACTTTAAATGAATGTGCAACAATACTATGTGCAATATGACAACCCTTGTGTACATAAGGTTCAGATATAGGAAAAGTTAGGATATTTATAGCATAGCATAGAGTACAGCACAGTGTTTTGTTGTATAGTATAGCAGTATAGTATAGTAGATAGTGTACATAGCCTTTATTTATGTAAACCAGCTCTTTTCCCTTTTTATTTTACCCTTGGCCCTCTTGTTTTTAGTCTTTTTTCCAAGCACCAGGGGAGCCCCCCCCTCCTAAATGTCGTTTTATGGTACTTGTACTGTATTAATGACAATAAAGACCATTCATTCATTCATTCATTCATTCATTGCTCAAACACAAACTGCCATAGACAAACAGAAAAAAGATAACATTCCTAGCAAACGTCTTTGCCAAAGAATAACAAGGCACTAATGAAATTGGTTTCAATCTATATGTGAGAGTTTGGTGAAGCTCTAGGTTGCATTCCAGCCATTAGAACAGACATGCTGAGATTACAATATCATATTGTATGGATGGTTATGTTTTGATTATCTAGTTCTACAAATAAGAAGGAGGAACTTGAACCCAGACATTGTTTCCAGTAGCAACTACGTATGTGGTGGTGACTCAGAATAAGTCATCTGATTAGGTAGCAGAGTGGGTGACTGTAATTATAAGTGCAGGATGATGGGGGGGGCTCTGAACAAACTTTCAATATCCTCAGCCCTTCTCTTCTATGGTTTACCAGTGAAGGGCAGCTTAATGGCAGAAGATTGAAAGATTTAAAGTCAAAGCCAGTCTGGACCAGCCTGAACTGAATTCTAAAGCTTAGACATCAACACGCACGCACACACACGCACACGCACGCACACGCACACACACACACACACACACACACACACACACACACACACACACACACACACACACACTTTGTTCTAAGAAGAATCTGATTGGTTTAGGGCAGAACACATCCAGTGTGTTTCCAAAACGGTTAACAGATGCACAACTTTTGAAAACATGGTGGAGGTTGAAGTGAGAATCTTGAATCTTGGGCGGCTGTTTTTGTCGTTGTAAAATGTGCTATACAAATAAACATTACTTACTTACTTACTTGTAAATATCTTGTAGCATGTATTAATCATCATTGTGTTACAGCAGTCAGACACATGTGACAATATCCCTCTAAGATACAACTGCTCTCCTGACTTGAAATAAAGTAAGCAAGCTAGCTAAGTATTAAGCAACACTACTCATGTTGAATTGAAAAATAGAACTAGCAAGCAAGGTGTCAAATATACAAGAAAGTCAGCTAACATTTGCTTTATTCAAATGCTAAGTTGAATAAGTTGTATATAAAAAAAGGGTATAGACAGTTAATGCTGACCTGGGGGCAGCACCGTAAAATGCTAAGCTAAGCAGAGCTATAGTAGCTGGCTAGAGGATAGATATCTCTTACTGTTGAGTTATATAATAGAGATAGCTCTATATATTATGACTAACAGGAACACCCCTGGTTTGGTTAAAATCATACCTGTCCAACAGGTGGCAGTACGTGTCCCTTGGGGGGTCCAGATCAGACCCAGCACCAGTGAAACAGGCTGCCCCCAGGATTCTGTTCTTGGCCCACTACTGTTCACCATCTACCTCCTCCCACTTGGCCAGATCATTTGGAAACTCAGCCTCAAATTCCACACTTATGCTGATGACACCCAGCTCTACCTTCACACTAAACCCTCCCTCTCTCATCTCCTGCCTCTATGAAATCAAAGAATGGATGACCACCAATCTTTTCAAACCCAACAGCAATAAAACGGAACTTATAGTTGTGGGGCCAAAGACCCTCCTTCAAAATTCAGAAACCTTGTCCTCACCATTGACGCCTGCTCCATTTGCCACTCCTTGGAGGTTAGGAACCTGGGGGTCTTGCTGGACCCAACCCTTTCCCCTTTGCTGTTCTTTGAACACCACATACGGTCAGTCACCAAGTCTGCCTTCTTCCATCTCAAAACCATCTCCCGTCTCCGCCCTTCACTCTGATACCTCTGCTGAAACATTAATAAATGCTTTAGTCATCTCCCGCCTAGATTATTGTATCAGTCCTTCTTGGTGTTTCCAGCAAACCTGAATCGGCTACAATATGTCCAAAACTCAGCTGCCAGGATCCTCACCCGTACTAAACCCTGGGAGCACATCACCCCCACCCTGCAACAGCTTCACTGGCCATTCCATGGCCTGGCTCCTGTCTATCTAACAAACCTACTCCACCCCTACACCCCTGCATATGGTCTCTGATCCTCAGACACTGACCTCCTCATCATACTCCGCACTAAGAGAAACACACTTGGCGACCAAGCCTTTTCTGTTGCTGCACCCAAGCTGTGGAACACCCTTCCACCAGCCATCCAATGCTCTAGTTGGTACTTTCAATACATTCAAGACCAGACTCAAGACACAATTCCAAATCCAATTATTGGATTGACAGTAGGCTGAGTAAATAAATCAACAGAAGAATGAGTCACTTTATTAATGGTAACTGCTCCAAAGGTATGCGTAGAAAACTTGACTTGAAACTTTTCAGCAGCATGACTGCTTCACTGACGTGCATCTTCAGCCGCTGGTGTGTAGCATGTGTCATTGACTACAGTCAGTGTGTTTCAACTGTGGCTTGAGGTAGTTATTGATTAAGCCTGACTTTGTTGGACAGTTTGACAGGTGTGTGTTTCTTGCTGCCAGTTTCTTGGCAGCAACAACCCTCTTTCTTTCTTTCTCTCTCCCTTTTTCTACCCCTCTCTATTGATTTTTCCAAGCAAACCGCCAGCAGGTAGCTTAGATTTCTGGGGCTTTATAGTCTTGCTTTGTTGTCTCTGTAAGCCGTTTTGTCAATCACTGATTGAAGCGTGACTAAAGGCCTGGACTCTAAGTCACATCCTGGTTGGTTTAGCGCGTGGGGGGGGGGGGGGGGGGGGGGTAGTATTTTAAGGCTGAGGAGGAGAGAGGACAATCCTCCAGGTCCTACTGGTGCAGGATAAGCTTGGGTGAGGAAAGGGCAAGCAAGGGCAGTGTGTGAGGAGAGGATGGTGGGGGTGGAGGTCAACACGTGACCTGAGACAAGGTGAGGACCCACACTCTGAGGAGTGCATAGGATAGGGTAGGCCAAACACACACTCACAAACTGGAATTGGAGTGCATGTACACTCACCGGCCAATTTATTAGGTTGGACCCCCTCTTTTGCCTTCAGAACTGCCTTAATTGCTCGCATGCCATGTTCAAAGTCACTTACATCTCTATTTAGACTCCCCTGAGAGAAACACTGAGAGAAGACAATACTGTACACCCCTTTTTTCTGATGGCTCTTTAATGGGAATGGACTAGACTCCTCTTTGTTCCAATGGGTATTCCCAGAAAGCAGGGCCCCTTAATAAGGGCCGTTTCAGTGCTATGTAGGGGCGAAAGCCTGATTGAAAATCATCAAAGAGATCATTTTGGGTCAAATAATTGCTAAGTTGATCGTGGGAAACTATTACAATTATTTTAAAAGGAGTCAGAAGAAAGAGAGAACACAAATACAACACTCAAATATTAAAGCAGTCTTCTCTGAGCGTGGGTCGTGGGAGCGTGGGTCGTAATTCGTACTGAATTATACAACAGAGAGCTGTGTGTGTGTGTGTGTGTGTGTGTGTGTGTGTGTGTGTGTGTGTGTGTGTGTGTGTGAGTATGTGTGTGTCTGTGTTTGTCTGTGTGCAGTATGAAAACATTGTGAGTGATAGACAGCTGTAATGTCCCTAATCTAAACATCACTAGCCACAATAGGAGATTCCTGGATAAGAACATACATCATTCCTCCAATGATGTCTGAGAGCATGGTGGAATTGGTATGCAGTTAGAGTTTCTGATTGTCTCACACTGTGAACATTGTTGTATTGATTATAGAAATCCTAACATGCACTCTTGCATCACAAGGAAAATATTGCCTTTTCTCACCCCAGTAACCCAGTGTTAACCATTTTGATTGAGAAAAGCTAAGAGTCAATATCCTCACATTGCTTGCTGCTAATGTATACTTTGAGTTTTGCTCTAGACTGTCTGCTGTAGTCATAACAACACTTTCGCAAAACTGTTTGTACTCTGTCTCAGTTCATTTCCAATGTATTCGTTGGCAAATTATCTTTAACAAATTGCTTTTGGCAACATTAACATGGGTTGACACACACTGAATAGCATCTCGCAATACATTTTCTAGTACAGTAGGTCTTTCACAATCATGAAAGAATGATGTCTTAAGCGCTGCATAAACCTTGTACATGCATATGTTATTGGTATACAGTAGATATTGTAGTCTTTCTTGCAGACGTTGTGTGAGAACTACAACTCCTATACTCAGAGGTGAACAGTACAGGATGCCTTTGGTTGCCTGGGGTTCCCTCACTAATGGATATGACTTGATGTTTGGAGGATCAGTCAGTGCTAGCCTAGCTAACACTATGGCTATGGTAGCTACCTACATGACAATACCTTTCCTTTTAATGGAGTGCTCTGAGGAGTCGATGCATTTTCTTTCCATGCTGCCACTAAGGGTAAGCATTGTAACACATTACAGAGATCGATACAGAGGGGAAGGCCAAGCGCAAACAATACATCATCCCTATTTACTAACTTTGTCCATATGGAGGCTATTACAGGGAAGGGGGACAATGTTATATGGAGGTGAGATATCTCAAGTTATGATCGATGCCAATATGGCCGCCATGGCGTACCGTACTGACTGATGGGGGATGATGGCCAACTTTGGCTGGCTCACTCAGTACCTGTGACAAATGTAGGGTTTTGGCTGCCTTGGGGAATACTTTCAGATCCTACATTGATTGTTTGAGGAATGCTATTAAATGCTTGAACAGACCAGTAGGCTATAAGATACACTGGGGATGTGTTGTAATCATATTAAACACAAATAAATCCAATAAGCTATTATAACTCTAAGCCAAGTGACAGCAGCACATGAAGTGCATCAGGAGGTGAATGGCCAAATATTCCTTATACCTTAAGTCAAATGCACAGTAACACACTTATTGACTCCCTGAATCTCCTCTTGTGAGAGGCACCTGTCTCACTCCCATCTCACTCCATCACATGGTAAACACTACAGTAACTAATACCTACATTTGATTTCTCACAGATTTGAGGCATGAGAGGAGCTTATGGGATCTAAGACGAACCAGTCGCATTGAACAGGGAGGAGCAGTGAGCCGAGCCGCGTGAGTAAAGCAGGGATCTGAGAGGAGGGGAGGAGAGAGGGGAGGTAACTTTGATGATGAAGTGGTATTATCTGGTTTAAGGCTGTTTAAGGGCAGTTATTAGACCCCCTGCTCCTGGCACCCGTTCACACAGGGCCTTCTACCGTCTACTACTGCCTTAACTCCATGTGGACCTCACCTAGAGAGCCCAAAGGGAGCCCTGATCTCACAGGGAGAGAGGGAGAGGGAAGGATAGAAGGATAGAGGAGGAGAGGAGAAGTAGAGGAGAGCGAGAAGTGGGGAGGGAAAGAAAAGGAAGGGTGGAACAAGAGAGAGAGAGAGAGGGGGGGGGGGGCTGTGTTAAACGATTTTCTTCAAATGAGAGAGAGCTGAGGCTATCACATACAATCTACCGTACAATGATGAGAGATATTTCTCACAGGATGCATGACTTCCATCCTGTATATCACCCAGCTGTTAGTAATATGAACAGTCATTTATTTCAATAAGGCAGCCGGGATCTCCAGTGGTGGGAGAGATAATGTGTGTAGGCAAGGCACAGCTGCAGTTCAAATAGGATCATTGATTTTGCCTCAAGCCCTATGGGGTATTAAGGCCCCAGAGGGAAGAGCACAAGGGCAATGGAGGACTCAGCTGGCCTTAATACTTGGACCATTAATAATCATTCAAATGAGATAGAAAATGTCCAGACATTCATTTGGTTGCAAATGTTCCTCCCTCCCTGAGTCATAAGCCCTGACCTCTCTGACAGACACCCGCCGTGTGGTAACGGTTCCCATCTGGGAAACATTTAGGAAACAATTCCTCGATCTCAACTATAACAATAATAATAATAATAATAATAATAATAATATTGTTTTATTGCCATGCAGTCAACGTGTCAGTCAATTGTTGGAATTTGGTATTTTCTCTAGGGACATGGCTTTAATATCCACAAAAGTACACTGAATGATCTACTGGCCATGTATTCATAACTGTATGCTAGTATGGATATGGGAATACAGCCAGAGTTATCATACCCACAGGAGACTCAGGACCTGCGTCCTTATAACACTGAGTCATTGTTTATCAGATGATCTCTGTTATCTTGTATTGGACAGGGACTAGATAAGAGGGATCTGATAGACCGTCTGTTTGACGACTGATAATCAGTATTCTGTTTTCTGTCAAATCTTAGATCTGTTCCCTGAATGATTGCCTGGCAGTCTGCTTTCCATAATAGTGTAAGCATCTACCAATAATTTCAGAATTAGATAATTTCATATGTACACATTATCATTGCTGTATTTGTTTACTATAACGGAACTTGTTTTTGGACTTGTTTTATTTTCATCATTTGTATATGATTGACATAAATAACCAAAGCTGAAAAAAACATATATTGAAGTGTATTGAAAATAGATTAAAAGTATAAATAATATATTTCAAATATGATTACATATCTTTTTTATGATGACATCTTACGTAAAGTACACTAAAGTTGTACTAAGTTGTACTATACTTACAAAAATAATCAATGCAGTATGTCATTCAATCCCAAGTCTAAAATTAAAGAAGCCCATTGGCCTCCTTGCTTGGTGGGTGACCTGCTGCATGCTAACATGCCATGTCCCTCAACCTCAATGGGACTTCGTGGATAAATAAAGGTTGAATATTAAATATTAAGGGTTAGGGTTAATATTAATATTATAATACGAATCATAAATACCCATGCATTTCTAATGTGTACTTTTAGTATAAAATACACTCACCAGACACTTTATTAGGAACTCTATACTAATACTGGGTAGGGCCTCCCTTTTCTCTCAAACAAGCCGTAACTCTTTGTGGCATTGATTCCACAAGATGTTGGAAACATTCCTTTGAGATACTGGTCCATGATGACATTGGATTTTTCAGGTGCACTTTCAAGCTGTGAAGCTCCCGTTCTACCACATCCCAAAGATTCAATCTATTAGATTTGTGACATGGTGCATTATCACACTGGAAGTAGCCCAGAAGATGGGTACATTGTGGTCATGAAGGGATGCGCATGGTCAGCAACAATACTCAAATAGGCTGTCGCATTCAAGCGATGGTTGATTTTGAGGTGGAGTAGACTACAGACAGAAAAACATTAGGGTCTGTTGCCTAACACAGAGTGCTTTGGCCAGGAACTAGAAGAAACACATATCTGAGGCCAACATCACTATGTTTCAAGTTTCAAGTTTATTGTGACGTCACATTACACAAGTGTAAGAGAGTACAATTATAAAATACGTATATAATTATACGTAATACGTATGCTGATCACAGCCATTACGCAGACACCTGGGGCCTCATTCATAAAGAAGTACTTGAACGTCATCTTTGACTTTCACGTAAGCACAGTTTTCTAAACGGACGTAAGCATTATTTATAAAACGGGCTGAGATGGTTTAAAGTTGCGTACGTGCTTCCTTCTATAAATACCAACGCAGGTAAAAATGAACGCAGGTGAATGAGGTTTGTATTAACACCCTGTGATAGAGGCTGAATTATAGCGGCTGAATTAAGACAAGTGCTATAATATAGGGTAGGCGTTCGTCTGGAAGTGGGAGAGGGCAGAGAAGGGTGGCTTCTCTGTAAGTTGCATTTGTAACGTTTGATCATGACAACTAACCAGGCACACAGGCACATGCTTATACTCTACTCAAGTTGTAAAAGAAAATCAGGGGAGGTGGTGGATTTTATAAGAGGACAATTTTAGCATCCCCTCGCCAGTGACTTCAGTGTCAGTAACTGTCATTGCATGTGTGCGTGCCCCCTCGCACCTTGAAATAGCAGTAATACCACGTTCATTGATAAAATGACATTAAGTATGGAAAGAGGGGGGTGATTTTGACTGTTTTTATTTCAGGGGGGATGCCATCCCCCCTCAACTCGAGTGCTGCTTATACTGTAATAATATAATGGTCTTATTCTTATCAGGTGGTCTTATTCTTATATGGCTGCTCACTCCCTGACACCGGAGAAAATCCAGTATAATTTAGAGCTTGGCCGGGCAAGGTCCGTTGTGGAACGCACTAGGCATGTTGAAGGGGAGATAGACAGCTCCCGGAGGGATATAAAGGAAGACTGAAATACAATCAGAAACATCAGTTCCTTTTAAATCTTGAATTAAACTCATTTTCTCGGCTGATAACAACATCGTTAATTTTATTACGAGCCACTTGCATGAATTACACTAGGCAGTGCGGCTCACATGCCTGTAATAACTCCGCATAACCAGTAGGTAATGTGCGTAAGCAAGTTGAATACTCGACGTCGAGCTACGATCGTTTCCACGATCAAATTGACTCACGTTGAAATTGTATAAATCACTACGTTGACGTGGTTTTCTACGTACGACACGGGTAAGATCAACATTTGATCTAAGCACCCGTTATGAATGAGGCCCCTGATCTGAAGAGAGGTACTTAGTATGTCTGTGACTGGATATGTATACTACTGTGTTTAATCTAAAATGTAAAGCAAATCTTAATTTTGGAAAAATTCCAAAAAAAAGAGAACATACAGTAGGTACAGGAAATATGGTATTTGGTTTGCTTTAGTATAGCCATAGTGTCAGCATCCCATACTCCTTGAGATAATGACTTTAGGTAACACATGGCTTGAAGTATCTTATCATAACAACTGCACCCTCTAACACCCCTGCTAATGTAGTGTTTGCAAGCATTGTGTCGATCCACTTAGGTATTAACATACCTTGTCAAATTGGGCCATACAAAGAAAATTGGCACCGATGACAGCACGTCTGTAATTGCTGACTTCAGTAATGCCTGACTGGCATGTTGGCAGTATCGATACTCCATTAGGGTACACAGGCGTGGCGAGGAGGTGTCAGGCTAATGTGATGTAAACACTCCTTTTCATAGGGGGGTTTGTTCTCTTGCCAAAGGAAGCAAGCCGGACAAACTAGCGGGTAACAAATGACTGCCTCATTAACAAGACCCCCAGAGTGGGACTATACAACCACACATACAGACACACACACACGCACAGACACAGACACAGACGCACGCACGCACGCACGCACGCACGCACGCACGCACGCACGCACGCACGCACGCACGCACGCACGCACGCACGCACGCACGCACGCACGCACACACACACACACACACACACACACACACACACACACACACAGTCTCTAGGGTAGCTCTGTATACAGGAAAGGGCAGAACACAGAGGAATCACTCACAATGAAACAAGCTCCATTCAATTGACTAATTAGCGCAGCCAGAAGAGTACATCCAGCACAGCAGTACAAGACTACAGTTAGTTTTCTACTAGACTGTAGAATAGAGAGAATAGAAAGAGCCGTTGCTGACAACACATCTTGTAACCCAGGATAATGGTAGCAATTAGCATCAAAGTCAAAGCTAAGATAGAGCTTTAGAATTGAGCCCCTAAGTCCTGGGTGGGGAAACCCCTCTGGTCCCTGAGGTGGTTACCGGTACTCCAAGCCCAGTCCTTGCTCACTGCCCCAGAACTGACCAAAGGAAGGGGAGCTTACAAGCACTTCACCGTCTGGTTCCCTCTCATTATCTCAATAATGCATGACGTTTGTGTGTGGACTGTCACTCAGGGCCTGCAGTCATTACTGACAAGTGATCTGAAAGCACAAGTCAGCATATGTGACAGAGCAAAGAGCATGCACACCCACACTCCCACACACACACCCACACCCCCACACACACACCCACACACACACACACACACACACACACACACACACACACACACACACACACACACACACACACACACACACTAGGGTTGAAAGATAAGAGAAAAAGCATTATCGGTGGATAGAGCGTTGGCAGATGAAGCCCATTTTGAGAGCGTCGGCAGTTGAAGCCCACTACCAAGAAACTGATCTAAGGACAGTCTTACCAACATACTGACTTAACCAGAGTTCATGAGCTGCAATGATCATTTTTTCCACATTTTAACAACAGTAAACTGTTACTAGTAGTAGTCAGTTACTGACTTCTTACATGTCTATCCCTGTATGATCCCAGCTGACCTTGGTGAAACACAGGGGAAGGTTGTTGTCCTTGTGACCCAGAGAAGTGTCTCTCTTTCAGGACAATTTCTGACAAGCCTATTACCCGCAACGTCAATTTCCCTTCCCAGAATAGCAAATCTGAGGAAACATAATCTGCAAGACTTCTGCTAAAATTACCTGACAAAGCTATTTTCAAGCAGATCGAGTAAAAGAAAGCACATACACCAGTGCAAATCGAAATGACACCTTTTCTGTTCAGAAAAACATTTATTTCAGTAGTACTATTTGGTAGGCCAAGGGTATCTCTACTGAATGTATTTGGCTTGACCTCAGGAAGGTAATGATCGAGTCCAAATTCCCAATCGAAATGACATTTATTTCAGTAGTACTATTTGGTAGGCCAATGCTATCTCTACTGAATGTATTTGGCTTGACCTTAATAAGGTAATGATCGAGTCTAATTACCTCATAAATAGGCCTACAAGAGAGAGTTCAAGAAAAAACAAATACATTTTTTGTTGAAAATCAGCAGTCCATGTCACACGTTATGAGCCAAAACCATACCAAAGACAGAATCAGCAAAAACTCAATTAACTACACCATAGCACACTCCCTTGAGACAAAACAACAGAACTCAACCCCCCACCTCCACGCCTTTAGCGCCACCATCATCACTTCTCTCTAGAGTTCTGATTAATTAACAATTTCAGATCCCTAATTACGAGGGCCTCTGTGATTAATTTTATTTAACCTTGATTTAATCAAGAGGTCTCCCTGACACTGTGCTGAGCAGCTGTCTCAGAGCAAAAGTGAATGACAAAAGCCAAATGAAGCTTTTTTTACCTACTATAAGAGCTGCCTCGGGGGTTAAGTGACCATAGTCTTTACAATGGGAATCTGCTACTTACACACAATGACCACTAGTTGGTCGGCTTGTAAATTAGCCTACCTCATACACAGAAAAACTGCAAAATAGCTTTATACCAGCTTATCCTGATATGATTTTGAAAATGTAAAGATACTGGGTGGTAGAACACACATATCTAGGAAAGTCATGAAAGGAGGATCCTGAAATTTGGTCGAGTGCAAAGATATTTTTTTAAATGTACTCACAGGGTCAAATGACCGCACCCATGGCTGTTCTAGTGTTAAGTCTCTGGCGTCGCCCCACTCGTTTTTGCTATGACTATACCAGAGTCCAAGCTGCACAAGGCCATCTCAAATCTACTCACCCCTCTAAACCTCTCTCTCTTTCTCCCTCTCTCTCTCTCTCTCTCTCTCTCTCTCTCTCTCTCTCTCTCTCTCTCTCTCTCTCTCTCTCTCTCTCTCTCTCTCTCTCTCTCTCTCTCTCTCTCTCTCTCTCTCTCTCTCTCTCTCTCTCTCTCTCTCTCTCTCTCTCTCTCTCTCTCTCTATCTCTCGCTCTCTCTCAGTATCTCTGTACACAGGAAAGGACAAACCTCAGAGGAATCAAAAAGTGCTTGCACACTCTTTCATCATATCAGACAAGGTTTTGATTTCAGACATGCTTTCTCTCTTCATTATCCACCAGGATGAAATCGCAGAGGGGACTGTGGATCAATCTCCATCCGTTCCTATGTCCGTATGTCCATACAGTATGTCACAGGCAATATCTCAGATACCACTGGAGGTTTTTACTTGGGTGAATGATGCGTCATGCCATAGAGTCTGATCGGGCCAAGGGGGGTGCTATAGTAAACAACAGAAATTCCGAAATGACACATGTTTACTGTAGAATTGTTTTTAATTATGTTTATGGTCAGGGTTTGGATCAGAGGAGACAACAGATGCTACCCATATCATTCACAAAGAGGACTCCAGAGCTGAACATACAGTATGTAAAGAAATTTTGGATTTTATTCAAACTAACAAACCACAAACTTGTTTGTCATGACAAACTTGAGAACTGACTTGCGAGCATGTAAATATTCTCTGAAATTACCCTCGACCTTAAGAGATATTTTATATTTGAAATGGCTATTTGGATGATATAAACAAATAATTTAAAAATTGGAAATGCGCTTGTCATGGCTCTCCATGTGGTTAAATTTCAGTGAAGTGAAAGAAGGTGTCCCATCCAGGGACAAAGTACCAACCTCAGTCCTGCACTACTTTGAGACCCGAAAAACATTCTACTGCTCTGCCTTGGCACAGTCTAGGGGTTGCTAAGCAACTACCCAAAGGTCTCAACTAAAACCTTGTCTGTAGTAGCCTCAACAAACAGATTGGTGTTACAAAGGCTGCTTCTGATGACAACAAAGCTCGGACAGCCAAGGAGTAGACAGAGAAGAAAGTGTCTACATGTCACACTGAACATGAAGTGAGGAACACAACAAGACACTTGAAGGCTCTTCTTTAGAATTGATTTTAAAATGATATTCCCCTGACTAACTTTTCATAGCAATGTTTAAAACCACAATTCTGGTGTAAACATTTCAGCACGACAAAATGAAACAAGAGGATCATGTACATTTCTCTGCTTTTTGCAACGTTGAAAATGTTTCAGTGAAATGGCAAATTGGCAAAGCTGAGCTTTGTTACAAACCGAAGCCATGACCTGACATCCCTAGGAAACAAGAACCAAAGTTGATTTTGAACACTACAATTTAATTTAGAGTGTTTTAGAGAGGGAAAAGAATACACACAGTATGTCCCACAACACAGTTGGTTTAAAATTGAACATTGACTGAAGCACAGACAGCCAATCAGTTAAAGTATATATTGAACAATGGCACACATAATTTCCCTTTTATGCCCTGCATTCACTACAGGCTTAATCTGGTGGATCAGTCTGGAGTATCTATCCTAATCGCACCTCCGTCAGTTCATAAATGACCGTATCAAGAGCAGTCCATCTGTCCACAAATGCACGATACAGCCAGATATCATAGCATAATACCTTCGGATATCAGAACCACATGACTACTCCACTTCAACAGCTGCCCATTAGTTATCATCTGCTGTAAGCAAAGGTGGTGTAAAACATCTCGAATGTTCCTAGAGCATTATTTCAACATAATCACAGGCAATATACTGTACTCCTTTTCAAATCAACGGCTACGTTTTAATTGAACATGAGTACTTTGGGTGTCGCTGCCCCTCGTTCCCACTGTAGCTTTGCATGTTTTAAATCATGACTTGACAGTCGATGCTATTGAAATGGTATACTGTAAGCTCAGAAAAAAACAGACTGTTGTCTACAGTTTTCATCTTAACCTTTACCTCCATCAGTCCCCGTGCCTCCAGGCTGCGGTGTGATACATATCCAGCGAGGCAGCCGGTCCCCAGCACAGTGCTGGCCTGAATAGTCCATCCCTAGTTCCCTCTCTCCCTCGCGCCTCTGCTCTCTCCCTCCTGCTGATGCTGTTTGCTCAGCTGTTCCCCTCTCTGACCGCATTTATCCCAGATGAGCAGTACAGCTTACCCAGTTAATCTCTGTGTGTGTGTGTGTGTGTGTGTGTGTGTGTGTATCTGTGTCCATCCTCAGCATCCTCCACTCTGATAGGCCCCTATATGCCTATTGTTTTCCAAGACACTCCCTAGGTCAGGACACACACACACACACACACACACACACACACACACACGGTTTGGTTCCACCACACAGGAGCCACATTCTCAGGTCAGACAGCGTACCAAGTGGGAGATCAAAAGCATATAACCTACAGTAGTGACTGACACATGTTTTCTAAGGGACTTATGAACACTTGTAGTAACAATGTAATGCTGCTAACACAAATAACACACACCGGACCAGAATATACACATGGTTCAGAGTGGGGGATCATTTGGGGGTGATACCAAAATGGGGGGAAATGGAGAGGGGTGCAGAAGGAGAGACCCCCACCCTTCAGTGGGGCTGCCAGCTGGTTAATGGGGAGTGGGGAGGTGGTCAGAGAGAGACTACCTCTGCCCTCCATCAGTCATACAGGTCACCCTGGGCCAAGGGCTCCAATGCAGACTCAGAGGGCTTACTGTAGCTAAAGGCTACTTTAAGGCGTTGCTCTATAGTGGAGAATGGAGACCTACCAGGTATTAAAAGTATTCAACAGACTACAGCATCTTGTCAAACATGTGGACTACTGTATGAATACTGGAAAAAGCCGCGTCACAGTCTAGATGACCTGGCACCCTGAGGACGGCACGCTTCTCTTGACCTCTGAACTGACTGCTGACTGATTGATTGGCTGGCCACTGGTTAACCTGGCAGTGCACAGAGATGAGCAGCTGCTGTCATGGCTGATCGGATCCATGGCTGTGTGCGTGTGTGCATGTGCATGCGTGCCTAAAAACACATCGCCCATGCTTACTGACTCTGAGCGATACTGTACAGTACGCCATTCCGGCCTACGACAGCACAGCAGCCTATTATCGCGAAAAGAGCTTGACGTGGCTCTCTCTATTCTTTCTCTCCAATGGTCTCCTACTTCAGTGAGACTCTGAGAGTCTCCTCAAAGACAAGGTCACTATGCCGTACTCCAGAACCACCCACAGACCCCTCTGCAAAGTGAAACAAATAGCCTCCTCTCACCCCCTTAAGGAAAGCACTTTAGAGGCACTACTAAGATTTATACCAGGGAGGGCGAGGAGGGACGCCAGACAGCTTTGAGCCTAAGTGCTTGCTTTGTTTTCCTTGGCCGTGGATGTTTTGGAGCTATCCATCATGGCTGGCATAGGAGAAGCTCTCCCTCTCTGGTGTGACCCACAATGCAGTGAAGAGCGAGGCATTGTGTTACTAGGAAACCGTCTTGGAGACTAGATAGTTGAAGAATGCCGAAACTATACTCAGACAGTACAGTTAAAAGTGGCCTCTGTTAAGCCCGGTACACACATAAAGATAATCTGGCCAATTTTGGGCCTATTTTCCCCCTTCCGACCAAGGACAGCAAACGCCTGATTATCGGATGGGTCTAAAGATTATCCTACAAGATTATCCTGTGGTGTGAGGTATGTTAAGAGTCCATGGGCCCTATTATGCACTTCATAAGTCTTAAGCAATAAGACGAGGCGGTAGATCTAAACTTAAGACGTGGAGGCGTGGTCAAGGCCACTTTGCTATTATGCGTGCGGTAGTGGGCGCCTAAAACCCGGCGCTAAGCAAAGAAATTAGTCATGGGTGTGTTTTGGGCGTCTTCTCAATCAACCCAATCAGCGTGCCAGGTGCCATTCCCTTTAAGAATGAGTTGAGTCATTAGCGCTATGCTATTATGGAAGTCCTAAGAAGGAGGTCAGCGCGCTTCTCTGCAGAAGAAAGTAACAAGCTCGTGCATGATTATTTTCTGAATAAACACGGCAATACCTCCGCTTGTGAGTTGAGAAGTATTACAGAGGGGTCGCTGGAAGACTGCAGGAATGACAGATGTTGATGTCATTATATTACGCACGGCATGCTCGTACTGTATGTGCACAGTATGCGGAGGCAACATACTGTACAGCGCTGGCCTCTCCCTTCTGAAATAAAGCATTTATACTGTGACCGTAATTGACGTCTTGCCGTGGAGCCACGTGCGTGTTCATGTGTGCCCACATGCATGCGCAAACCGCGGAGGCGCGCTCGTGTTTCAAAACGTGCATGAAGTCTAAACTTAAGAACTTTTCAAACCACTTCTTAGCGCTAGGAGCAAAGTCAGATCGCATAATAGCAGGGGCGCCTAGTGCACTTCATTAACATATGAACACTACCACAATGAGTAATATATGCACGGGAGTATTACGTCTTATGTGTGGGCGCCTATCGACACCTGCATAATAGCAGTAGCGCGTATGAAGCGCATAATAAGGGTGGCGGTAGGTCTTAACCTTGCGGTGCGTCTTAATTAAGACTTAAGACGGCAAGTTAAGAAGTGCATAATAGGGCCCCATTTCTCCCGACAATCTGCTCAATCTGGCCGACAATCGTAAATATTAAACTTGTTCAATATTTACGACCAAAAATCCTCATGTGTGTGGGCAACTCCCGACAACTCCCGAGCAGGGTTGCCAGATGGGCTCGGGTTTTTTGGTGGAATTTGCGGTTTTAGACTGTGGTTAGGGTGGAAAATGTCAATCCCATCAGGCAACCCTGCTCGCGAGTCCGATTGTGACGTGGATGGAATGTAGCCAATCAAGAAGCGAGCTGACTTCTTCTTTACGTTCTTCGGCACTATATTTGCCCTGTCGCACATGGCTGCCTCGTACAGGTCAGTCAGGGTACTACGTTAGATCACGTTTGATCATGCGAGATTTCTGGCTTGGGGAACGGGACTCTAGACTGTCGTAACGACAGATCTTTATGTATGTGGGGTGCTGTATTGGGAATATCGGCACACCACACACAATACGATCAAAACTGTTCAATCCATTTCCATGACAAAAACATATATATTTTAGATTTAGAAAATCTTATGTGTAGCAGGCTTTAAGCACAGTTAAGGAGAAGAAGCCATTTGAGGTTATTGAGATTCACCCATAAGCTAAGATTTCCTCCTTGCTCAGTAAGCATGGATTGGACTGACTTATATAGCACCTTATTCCAAAGCGCTTTACAAAGGCCTCTCATTCACCCATTCACACACACATTCACATACCAATGGCGGCAAGCTACCATGCAAGGTACCAGCCCGCTCATCGGGAGCAATTTGGGGTTCAGTGTCAGCCAGCCGGGGTTCGAACCGCCGATCTGCCGACCTTACGATCATTAGACACCGGCTCTACCTCCTGCGCCACAGCCGTCCCATAACTAACACACTTTGAATCAGATCTTTTCATGACAGTTGCTCATAACGATAATTGCTCATTAAAAGTTCTGCATTGCAACCAGGTTACCTGTGAGATTGAACTTCTCTAGAAGCCTGGATATTTTTAATGACCACTTATTAAGATGCAATGGCCTTTCCCTAGTTTTAATTGAAACTGATGGTAGGGACCTGATGCATTATTACCCTCTGTTAACTCTCTACATTAGGGAGTTGAATGAGATTGCAGCAGATTATATCGGCATGGCAATTAGGATCGAAGAAAGGAAGAATATTCTTACTCTTAACATTTCTGACGATGCTATCTGCAAAAATAACACACATACACACGCACGCACACACACACACACACACACACACACACACACACACATCACACACAGGGGAGGCTGGTTCATTAGGGGCAATTGGACAATGCCCCACCAAAGGGAGAAGAGAGAGATTTTTTTTCTATGACTTCTAGACAGTGTTGCTTCTGAATATCATAGTCCAATCAGCTAGTGTTCTGTGGAGTATATCATAGTCCAATCAGCTAGTGTTCTGTGGAGTATGTTCCAATCAGCTTCAAGTCCCGCCCCTTTCGGGGCAACTTTCAGTCTACTCGAAATTGCACTAGGCTGTTCTCGTAGACTTGCATGTAAAATCTATTTTGGTAACTTCAGGCCATTCGGTCAATTGTCTATGGGGTTTTGGGACATGCACAAAGAATCGTACGTGCTTACGTCATGTCCGGCGTAGCTTTAGACGAGCTAGCTTCACCATCGCTATGGCGGCTAGAAACACCGTTCAGCCGTCGTAGCAACCAGGAGAAATTAACAGTAAAGGAATTAGGACCACCCAGACCAAATTTAATTATAAAGCAAGTTTATACAAAGGCAGGGAAAATGGGAAAATCGTATAACCGAGGATTTAGGAGGATTTCTTTCTGTAAACAAATTGAACAAATGGATTAGAAGGAGGCATCTTTTGTTCCCAACTTAGGAGGATATTACAACTGGACCTATTACCGAAGTCAAACTTCGTTTGTGGTCGCAATCTCCGCACCGGCTGTGTTTAGCCTGCTACTGTTGGTGTTTTGCGAAGCCAGAATACACAAACTCGACCTGAAGGTAAGAGAGTCAGCTAAGATAAAAGCTACTTCAAACATTTAGTAATATCGTCAGCATGGTACGTTTTCTATTGTCGTCTTTTAGCTTGTTTGTTTATGTATTCAGCACACGCACACACACACACACACACACACACACACACACACACACTCACACTCACACACTCACTAGAGGGGATGAAGAGGTCTGTACAGGGGGGTAGGGGGATGAAGAGGTCTGTACAGGGGGGTAGAGGGGATAAAGAGGTCTGTACAGGGGGGTAGAGGGGATGAAGAGGTCTGTACAGGGGGGTAGAGGGGATGAAGAGGTCTGTACAGGGGGGTAGGGGGGATGAAGAGGTCTGTACAGGGGGGTAGGGGGGATGAGGAGGTATGTAGAGGTGGGTAGGGGGGATGAAGAGGTCTGTACAGGGGGGTAGAGGGGATGAAGAGGTCTGTAGAGGTGGGTAGGGGGGATGAAGAGGTCTGTACAGGGGGGTAGAGGGGATGAAGAGGTCTGTACAGGGGGGTAGAGGGGATGAAGAGGTCTGTACAGGGGGGTAGAGGGGATGGAGAGGTCTGTACAGGGGGGTAGGGGGGATGATGAGGTATGTACAGGGGGGTAGAGGGGATGAAGAGGTCTGTACAGGGGGGTAGAGGGGATGGAGAGGTCTGTACAGGGGGGTAGGGGGGATGAGGAGGTATGTACAGGGGGGTAGAGGGGATGAAGAGGTCTGTACAGGGGGGTAGGGGGGATGAGGAGGTATGTACAGGGGGGTAGAGGGGATGAAGAGATCTGTAGAGGAGGGTAGAGGGGATGGAGAGGTCTGTACAGGGGGTAGAGGGGATGGAGAGGTCTGTAGAGGTGGGTAGAGGGGATGTAGAGGTGGGTAGAGGTGATGAAGAGGTCTGTAGAGGTGGGTAGAGGGGATGAAGAGGTCTGTACAGGGGGGTAGAGGGGATGAAGAGGTCTGTAGAGGTGGGTAGAGGGGATGAAGAGGTCTGTACAGGGGGGTAGAGGGGATGGCGAGGTCTGTACAGGGGGGTAGAGCTATTCTCATGCTAAAATCGACTGTAAATCCAGATTTTAAAGTTGATATTCTTCCCCGTGGAGCATGCCCCCATAACCTGTGCCCCACCCAAAATGTTTAGCACCAGCCGCCACTGATCACACACACACATTACATCATTGTCCAACTAGTATAGACCTTTTGGAAAATGTGTAATCATGACTGGTTGGCTACAGAAGAGCAACAATATGTTGTTCTGCAAGGGTTATGGAGTTATGCAGAGATACGTATATATGACTCTCTTTTCACCCCCTCTCTCCCTCTCTCCCCGTATCATTTACATTTTAGTAGACGCATTTGTCAAAAGCGACTAACAACAAATACATTTGACTAAGTAAGTGAATCATCTATCCACCATCTATCCACCAATATCACTTCTTCTCTCTCTACTGTATCTCAATGTATCCCTATTTTATTCTTTACCTATCTCCTCCATGTTCTTTCTCTTAGATTTTCTTTTATACATCCCTCGTCCTGTGCCATGAAGATTGCAGTCAACCCTGAAAAAACTTCTCATCACACAGAGCAAATACATTCTGTACTTGGTTGGGCCTCAACTCCAACCAACAGTTAGAAATGCTGTTGCTGTTTGTACTGTATGACAGGCAGGGACACTGGTGAGAGACTCATTTGGAAACATTTCAAATAAGGTAAATGAAATACACTCTGTATTACAGAGAGGCAACGTGGATTACTTTAATAGTGTCTGGTCTTCTTCAAAGAAATTGCTTACAATATCAAGCCATTGACTAGACACAAGTGACAATACAAATCAGTAGGTGCTTGTGGGAAGGGCAAGTGCATTCTAACTTAATAAGACTATAAAAACAATTATGAATTCAGCTTTACTACTGTAACTGTTGCAGGGAGTCTGTGAATTACAATTCCAACATCAAGCTCAGAGGCATAAATAAGCGGACGCCTCAGCTTTGTTCCTGTCTAGCATTCAACATTAATTATTAAAGTGGACAATAAAGGGAAGCAGCCTCGGGGAGAGAGTGGGGAGTAGCGCACTAAGAACATGCAGCTGCAGGAGGACAAAGAGGACATTTAATACAGTACCATTACACTTTGATAGAAAAATTAAATAAAAAGCATAAACCACAGAGCAATGTTAAAAATAGTGATTTTGCCTTGATTTTCCTCCACAAAAACTGAACGATGTAAATATTAGGTGTAAGTCCAAAGTTATTTTACATTAACTTTAATTACATTTTTACACTGTTTAGTCCATTTTGGGGCTAGAATTGAGATATAAATGACTACTACAAAGGCCACATACATCACTTTCAATGGGAAAGAGTTCAAACCGGGACAAGAAAAAGAGAAATATAAGGATGGAGGAAGTGAAGGAAGAGAAGGCGAAGGAGAGAAAACAAGTTGGACTTTGCTCAAATAAAGGCCAAAAGTGTTCAACATTCTCAGGAGCACAGAGCCCTGGACTTAGCATTGGTTGGTGGTGCTGAAATAGACTCCAGACACTTTCACCTTGACTCTGTTTACTCTGGATAGGGCCTTCAAAGCAGCTAAGAGGAGGGACGATGACAGATTTACCCCGTTTCCATAGCGACAGTGCACTTTTGGCTAGGAACTTTCTAGTCTCATTACCGGATGAGGAAAGGGTTCTACCTCGCTGCCTCTTTCTGTTTGTCCCCTTCTCCTCCACTCTGACAAATGCCAGAGGAGAGAGAGCAAAAAGAGAGAGATAGAAGAGAGGGAGAGAGAGGGAACACAGAGAGCGAGGGAGAGGGAAGAGATGGCAAACAGAGAGAAGAGAGAGAAGGAATGACTAGAGAGGATGTTTAAATGTCATCCCCTAACCGTGTTTCACAAGGCCAGGGCATCCACCATGCTAATGGCTCATTTAGAGGGGAGAGTGTAAGAAGTAAAGGAGACAAAGTGGTGGATTGGACTTAAGGTTTAGGTGCAATAAAGAGCATTAAAAGAATGCCTCTACCAAGAAGAGGTAAGGCTGGCCGACTGGCCCCACCACCTCTACACAGCAGTCGTGCTGCCCGATCACGTCTCTTCACAACACTGGCTCCCCGCTGGTGGAATGAGCTTCCCATGGCTGTCAGAACTGCAGAGTCACTACCCATCTTCCGTCGTAGACTGAAGACCCATCTATTCAGGTTACACCTCAACTGCTCCTCCTGAGACATCTTCTGCCCCTCAGCACTGCGTCTCCTAAAGACACCCGCTTTCCCCTCTACTGTGTCCCTAAAAACTTCTATTGCCCCCCTTGTACTGTTTCTCTGTTTCTCCAGTGAAACAGTTTTGAGATATTCTCTCTCTCAAAAAAAAAAGGTTTAGAAGAAGGTGATAGGAGAAGGTTTTTCCTTCTATCAATGGCCCGGGCCTGAGCTGGATTACTCTTCCTGCTACGACTGGTGATTCACTTGCTTAGTATTCAAATGTATTGATTGTAAGTCGCTTTGGAATAAGGCGTCTGCTAAATGCCAAAAATGTAAATGTAAAGACATATGCTGTGTCCTTTTCTCATCTAATTTTCTTCATTCTAACTGATCTCAAAGAAGTCGACAAACAAGTCCCAGGGTGGGCTTTCAACATCACTTTCACTGATCCTTTGCTTTTCACTTATCCTTTGCTTTCCGCTTATCCTTTGCATATCAAGGAAGAAATCACACAGGAGAGGGTAGAGATAAAAAGCTGTAGAATTGAGAAGAGTATAGTGTAGGAGGAGAGATGTATGCTACTGACGCAAACCAGCCTAAGGCCTTCAGTCAGGGTAATGGAGCAGAAAATAGGGGAATCACATGAAGGGCCTTTCTATCTCTCCCCTAATCACAGTCAAGATAGCACAACTAAAAGCCTCCAGAGGAGAAGAGAGAAATGAGAGAGAGAGAGAGCGGGGAGGAGTGAAAGAGGTCTCAGAGGACAACCAAAAAAGTGGATAAAAAAAGGAGCGCACACATGTATCACACAGGTGTATCAAAAGAGAGAATTACACATAAGTTAATAGTAGAATTTCTAGTGTGTATGTGCAAGTTTTGTACTATGCATGTGTGAGAGATGTGTTTCAATCGTGAGAATGAATGTGTGTGTGTGTGTGTGTGTGTGGGTGTGTATGAGGACTTCACAAGGATGTGAAGTATACAGTATGTGAATGTGTTCCCACATATCATATCACATAATATGTGTGAAGGTTTCCTACATGTGTGTGTGTGTGTGTGTGTGTGTGTGTGTGTGTGTGTGTGTGTGTGTGTGTGTGTGTGTGTGTGTGTGTGTGTGTGTGTGTGTGTGTGTGTGCGTGCGTGCGTGCGTGAGTGTGAGTGGTGAAGAATTTGAATTATGGCCTATTCAGCTTCTCATGCACACACACACCCTCAAGACAGTTTACCAAATGACCTTCCCATGACCTTATCATCACCCATTGCTGCCATTATCAACCCTGCTAACCTCCTATAATTAACTAGCTTGCATCATCTGCATAAGCACCTCTTTATCTGGACCTGAGACAGACAAGTCCATTTAGCATGTCCATCCTCTCCAGCCCCACATTCCTTCCCCCCTTGCCCAGCGGTACTTTGGACTCATTCTGGTTTGATCTAATCCTGTTCCTCCACCGCCTCTCCTCTCATCAGCCCCTCTCAAACCTAATGAGGAAAGGGCAGCTCTCCCTGCGCCCTCGGAAAGTGCAGCAGCCACACTTACTATCTTACATCTAAATATCCTCTATCGACCCACTCACCAAGATGACATTTTGATTAGTACTCTCGCTAGCATTAGCTGCAATGTAGCACTGCACCATGTGTGGTCCTCTGTAGCTCAGTCGGCAGAGCATGGCGCTAACAACTCTGTTGTTGTTGTTCTATGTTGTGGGTGGCCCCGCTGGGACCATACAGTATACTGAAAAATGTACAGTAGGCACTCACTGCAATGTAAGCTGCTTTGGATAAAAGCGTTAGCTAATGTCATATAGATTTTTTACAGCGTAGCATTAGCTGTACTGCTAACGTAACAGTGTAACATTAGCACTTGAACTCTTTAAAGCTGTGTGCAACACTGTGTGGATGCAGGGGTGCAGATGCTTTGATGCTGTTGCCGTGCAGCTGTGATAATTATGTTGCAGGATTGAAGGCTCATCTTTTCAAACCAGAAAAGGCTAGAGTATTGATATCCCTGTCTCATTCACTCAACAGTTTTGCAGGGAAGGTATAATGTGAAAGTAAGCACTGAGGTCATGGGCAAAACTACACAAAGATAGTATGGAAAGGGGTCTGGTAAGGCACTTCCTGATACACTTCGATTCACTCTGGCCTTAGTCTACTGAAGGGTTTTGCTGTTGAACTGACGTTCACCCATTGTCATTAACAACAATTCATTGAGCAACACCATTGCATCTGTTAGTCAGTAACTACTTAGCTAAGTAGTTATATATCGTTATTGCCGGCTACAATGTATGAACATAGTCATGCCAATGTGCGTGAAGCCAGCCAAGTCAAATCGGGATCATTGGAAAAAGTAATAATCTGCACTTTAGACTGGTAGCAGTACACTGATAAGTTCACAGTTTCCCATTTGACCATGTTAACCTCTGAGAGAAAAGAAACATTACTGTCAATGTCTCCTTTGGAGCACATGTTCACTCAATGATATCAGTACATTTCTGGTTCATAAACTACCAGTGTCATTTTCAGCACTACTTGTTAAAACATTACACTAGATAAAATCGAAATCCAATTCACACACACACACACACACACACACAGACACACAGACACACAGACACACAGACACACAGACACACACACACACACACACACACACACACACACACACACACATCCAAGGCTGACTTTTAGTAGCACTGTAGCTTTCCTCAGCCTCCTGTGGTCCCTCTATTGTGTGTGTGGAACATTGTTCAGTTGGCAGCCAAACTATGCCCGGGTCTAAAAACAGGAGTCTCAAAGGGAAATGGTAGACCACTGTGACCTGAACAATGACTATGGCTCAGTCACTAATAACATACCACGTCTCCCTTTTACTGACTCCTTGTGATCGCAACTTGTTGACTGTCGTGTATTAAGTAGCAACACATTTAATCAGGGAATAATTTCAGCCCAAGACAGAAATTCATTATAGAAATAATTAAAGAAAATAAATTCAAATTCAGTGATTTATTCAAGAAAGTCCACCAGTGGTGCACCAGGGTGTCCTTCACGTATAATCATTTCTCTGAACTTTAACAACGGCTCAAACTGTTTCCCCGACCAAAAATAAGCATCCCTAGAATAAAATCCATATTGCATCCTCACTGACTGCAGGTTTGACCTGGGCCTTACAAGCACTAATAATGACCTTATGTTACAAGAATTACACAAATGTTACCTTATTACACAAGACAACTGTAAACCTACCAAACAGAGATATACTGTACAGGATCAGATTCTCATACACTGGAAACATATTTATAGCAAAGTGCAGCTTTAGAGTAGGAGCTCACCAAAGCTCAGCAATATCAAGGCCTTTAAGTCAAATACCAACACTGTTCAGGCTTGCCTGTCACTGCTGACAGAGATTGATTGTCTGTGAAGGTAGAGAGAGTGTTCATCCTTAGACGCCTGTCTCTCCCAGCTCCAAGGCTGTCTATCGGCTGTCTATACCCCTCCACATGTGCAATGGCGAAATTGATCAAATTACAAGCTGTGGAATTATGTAGTATTATGTGGTTGAAGGGAAGAGGGGTTGTGTCATGAAGCACGGGAGAGGCATCAGAGATAAGGTTGTGTGAGAGGTCTATGGAGGAGTATGGATCGTTGAGGTAAAGCCCAGATGTTGTAGGCTGATCTGGAGGATTTGGATCTCATAAGAGGAGCTTATTGCTTTAGCGTTCCACATGAACAAATAGATCTGTGAATGTAAACAAACCGAGAAAAACTGTATGGTCAATAATACAAAACATGTTTATACAGTACATACAGTGGATACAGCTAAGTGGGATTCTCAAATAGAAGACATGTTCAGAAGGCAAGGTTGCATGGTTACTTATCATGCAAGCGTGGTCACCTAAACAGCATAGTTATTTTTGCTGATGATCCATATAGCCTTGCAGTGTCACAGCTGTGCCGGTGCTTTAGGGTAGTGCTTTAGGGTAGTTTGAGAGACAAGCATATTCATATGCCATCAGATTGTCGAAGTAGCCCCTTAATCATAGGTGTTAAAGTATCTGCCTAGGTTAATAGTCATTTTGGATTTTGGCATAAAAAACCATGGCATTGGGTTTTATGTTCTGCTTCAACCTGGAATCACATCCACAGCCAGCAACGTCAATTAAGAAGATAGGAGGATTCTCTTTCTATAGAGATGGATGGTGTCAGAGTAAAGTCACTAAAGTCAGAGTATAGGTCTGGTGTCTCTTCTGCCCACACAGATGTACTGTGAAACGTTCTACAACAATAGCCAGGTTTATCTTTCCCCATGTGCACTCTCTCTACTCCTTCATCCCCAGTTCATACCCCCTAGCGGCCACTCCTATAGATCTGAAAGGATTAGATAACTTTTTATGGTAATTGCTTCACCATGTCTCTGATAGACTAGGTGGATATATTCAACCTTTCAGATCTACAGGAGTACGTTTAGGGGTACAGTACGGCCTATGGGTTGATTTGGAATTCAGTTTGAGGTGTGACACAGACCACTGTATGTATGTCAGTATTCAAAGTACACTTGTTCCACACTGGGTCGAAATGGAAGGTGTAGGAAGATCCACATCCACCCATGCTTCTCTTATCGGAGGAGAAAGCAAGTGACTGACAGTGAGAGCACAAGTTATTCTCTCTCCCATCTCTCTACACTCTGCCTTTGAACTCCAACTGAACCTCTTCTTTTTTGGAGAACACGGATGGAGCCTCTCTATGCAGGAGAAGTGTCATTACCTTCGACTGGACTGACAGGAGATCTAGTACAACCTGCACATGTCATGTTTCAGACAGACTTAAGTGCTAGAACACATAGGAGCGAACACAGGCTATATCGTACTTGTGACTGTGCCTTGATAGAAACCAGAGACAATACACATTTTCCCCTCAACAATAAAACCATTACAGTTTTTCTTGACTACTTATTTGTATGAAACTGAAGTTAACATGCCCACAGCAATAACATACACAAGATTTTCAGAAGAACTCATTTCTGATTGCTTTCACACAAAAAACAGTTCACACAACTCTCTACATAACACACACAAGTAAGCGACAAACACAACTGCATAATTTCCTTACTGCATATAGCTATTTCTCCCATTATAGTGAATCTCTACTCCATAACATATAAACTGTAGGGATGCTCCGATCTGGATTTTTGGGGCCGATACCGATCACCGATTTGTTTCCTCAAGATCAACCGATACCGATACCGATTTTTAAAAAAATACATAACTGACTGGATAGCCTAAATATTTTTTGCTTTTTAGACAAAAGTTTTGATCCATTAGGCATCAAGCAAACGCAGACCCATTTTTATGGCATAGTAAAGGTCTGGCCTATCACCCAGTTAGGGCCTGAAGCCCAAGTCAGTCGATATGGCTGTATAAAAGACATCATAAACGTGGCCTTCATGGTTTACATACTGTTACGTCCTCCTATGTTTTCTGTTCAGTTATCTGTCTTCCCCAGGAAAGAAGAAAAAAAAAAAAAAAAAAAAAAACGGTTTTTGCGATCGGCCATTTTTGCCGATCACCGATCGAGTCATTTGGAGTGAAATCGGCCGATTTAAATCGGTGGCCGATAAATCGGAGCATCCCTAATAAACTGTGTAAATATCATCGCTCAACAGTTAAACTAACTGTCAACTAACAATCAGTCTATAATCACAGTAATGTCGTCTGGCAGACAGGAGAGATTAGATTACTGTGAATGTCCCTTTTTTTGTTCTACAGTAATGCATTTTTGTTGTTGTAACTATTTGCTTGATTCTAAATATTTTTTATGAATTTGATTTATATTTATAGTATTTTTTCTGTTACAGATGCAATACTACAGTATCATAAACTAAGTTTTTTCTGCTGAGTGAAATTCTTACTGTTATTCACCTTTGTTTGCCATGCATATTGATGGTTATAGTTACTATTTAGTGTGGTATTATGAAATTATGAATGAATTTCACTTTACATTAAATGACAAAGGATACTGTTTTGATGCACTGATTTTTGACATTTATTCAAAGTGTTAACTGTTTAGAGGAACATGTTAACTGTTTTGAATACTGTTTTAAGAAATTGATCTGATCTTGATCTGATCATTTCATGAATTTCTTAATTGTAGGATTTGACGGGACTTCATTCCATTAAAATCCCATGCTTATTGGGACACTTGTTCCTGTATGGTTTCCCTAGAGTTGTTTAGTCTCTACAGTGGGTCAAAGCAAGGAAACCCAAAAAGCATTAGACGGGTCACCACACATAGAGCTTGGAAGCTTCTGTATTTAGCTGATCCCTCCTCCCAACCGTTGTTCTGACATCTGTTCCAGATCCTGGTGATGGCATCTTAAGCATTTAAACAAGCATGGTGACATATTCAGCACTTTCTGATGGCAAGGTCAGAGAGATGACCCCAGGTCACGCACCAGGTCGAGAGGTCACTTGGCTTGGGGTAAAAGGTCAAGTGGGCTCAATGAAGGTCAGAGCAACACCCTCAGATCCATCGACCCCCAAATAATGACCCCCCTCCCTGAACTAATAGTATAACTGCAGTTGAATAGTGATACTGAAAGTGTGACGGTTTTAGGCAGTAATACATGTGTTAAATCCAATTGACGATGCAAAGGGATCTTATATCGCTATCAAAATAGCATATTCATGAAATGTGCACATCTAATATGCAAAAATAGAATGTTGCAGCTGTTGTGCTGTAAATCTAAGTTTGTTCCTACACAGCCTCGTCATTGCCGTATTGTTGATCTGATCAATACAATGAAAGACGATGCAAAGACACATTTTTAAGAGGGATAAGCCAAACAGATGGTTCTGTCGGCTAACAAGATTTTTTGACACCTGATGTTGGCATGTTGTTCAACTTAGAGCTTTGTTTGAACCACAACAAATCTCCACTGCATAACTCAAGAGACTACACAACATTAATCAACACAGGAAAATATTTAATTTCAGCATTTGGACAGATGTGGATATCTTGGTTGTTTAGTTCAGAGCAGGGAAGCATGTCTGTCTTTATTAAAAAAAAATGCTAATGAAAGAATGAAGCAAGCAGGATCTTGTCAAGAGGGAGAGAACACCTGCATTGATCACAAGCCTTTATCTGATCCTACCTGTTTAGCAACATCTCTGTCTCTCTTTAGTAGCTGATCCTACCTCATTAACCTTAATTCACTGCAACTCACAGTCATATGGTAAAAGTTAGAGCTGAAAAAAGTTTTACCTACATAAAAACACTCCCACCCGTGGTTCTGTGGCTATTAGTGCTACCTCAAAAAGAAAGTAATAGAATTAAATGGGGAGGTACAATCTCTTTTAACAGTCTCAGCCTTGAAAAGCAAAAATATGTCATTTTCACCTCTCTAAACCACTCTGCAGTTTTCACTGCACATAACATTGATGACATTGACGGTTTCTGGTGGCGTTCTAAGAAGGTGTGTGTGTATGCGTGTGTGTGTGTGTGTGTGTGTGTGTGTGTGTGTGTGTGTGTGTGTGCTCTGCATGAGTGATGCCACTTCTCTGACACCAGGGGCTTTGATAACACACACACATCTGCTCTCTCTCTCCCTCATCTCAACCATCCTCCTCATATATCATCCCCACACTGGCGCTACCCATCCAAGCTGCTGGAGGCTTTATCCAATTTGTCTGCTGCTCCACACGCCTGGCACATGAGGCCTTCCTCTCCTCTGCAACGAGCCCACCCTGCCCCGTCGCGTGGCTCTGAGCAGTCCCGTCTGTGCCAGAAAGCACCATGGCACCTGATGGCAATGCCCACCTGCCACTGTGCCACCTAGTCCTGCCCAAACTACCTCTCCACCCCACCCGGCGCCAGCTGGTCTGCCAGCCCACCCACTGATGGATGGGCACCCGTGGTATGTACACTCACTCACAGCCAGACTTGAAGGAGTAACTGGACCAAACATTGTCATAGTAGCTTATGTATGTGTGTGTGTGTGTGTATGTGTGTGTGTGTGTGTGTGTGTGTGTGTGTGTGTGTGTGTGTGTGTGTGTGTGTGTGTGTGTTAGAGAGAAAGAACGAAAGACAGAGAGTAATTTGATGTCTGTGGTAGTGTATAATGTATGAAAATGTATGTTTAATGTGTTTGTGTGAGGGTGTATATAAATGTTTGTATTCAACCATGACAAACGGTTTACAATCCTAAATAGGAAACCCAGTGGGGTTTTTTCTTTTGTTTATCAACATTTTCTTTTCCAGTCTAGACTCAACACCGTCATCTGGGTTGGGGGGCGGGGGGGGATCAGACACGAACATCAGTATATGTGACACACTGCATGCAGACAATTCTAAATGTCTTTACTGTTTTTTTCTCATAATTACGAAGTTTAAGTGTTGAAGAGCCCACTCAATATAACAAACAACAGTTTTAGGATCACTAAATAGTTCGAATTGGATTCACTGTATCATCTGCCGTCCTGCTTCAGGCTATAGTGGGTTAGTGATACATGGCAACAAACTTACGTTTTAGGATGTGTTCAAAAGTAAGGACTGTGTGATCATCTAATTATGTGTAGTTTGGTGTTTTAGCATGTTGATGTTCTATCAGCATGTTGTTATGTGCTAAACATGCAGTTAGATGTGGTGGCTGTGGCTCAGGAGGTAGAGCCGGCGTCTAATGATCGTAAGGTCAGGTCTGTCCACATGTCGAGGTGTCCTTGGGCAAGACACTGAACCCCAAATTACTTCCAATGGGCGGGCCGGCGCCTTGCATGGTAGCTTGCCGCATTTGGTGTGTGAATGGGTGAATGAGAGGCCATTGTAAAGCGCATTGTAATAAAGCGCTATATAAGTGCAGTCCATTTACCATTTACCTTTCATAACGACGTTATTTCTTAGCTGCTAGCTAGCTACCAACACGATGGTAGCAAATAGTCTGTTTTGATTTGGAGCGATTTTCTCCGGTATTTGGTTTGAGGTGTACCAACATTCAAATAACCATATCTTCTTCAACAATTTTTCTGAAAAATGACCTTGCCTTACTTATGGACTTTTTCACCAGACCCTGTCACATATCATCCACAAACACATGCATTTTAACTTCTTTATTGTGTGTTGTTTTTGTGTTTGATTTAGGTTCTCAATTAACTTGCTTGGTAACGTAGTGGGTTAACGTTATCCTCATACTGTATTAAAATGGTAACCAAGAACTGAAGCAATTTCATGAAACAATTCCACTCGTATGTCAGTTATGTACGGAATCTATATTAGGAAGTCGTCAGTTCTCACACAAAACTGCATCAAGGGTAACAGTGGGAAGTGGATGAGGGAAAGCTGATGCTAGACCAGTGCTTGCATCCCGCATGCCTCAAGGCAGGACCCAACCTCTTCAACGGTGAAGTGGGGTAATTCCATTCCCTTCCCTATGCCCAAAATGCTCCATCTTCTTGGGTTACACTTACATACCACGTACCCCCTTGCTAGAATCCAAAATTGACATCATGTCTAAGAATCAAGGCTCAAGAAGAAGACAGCGAGGGGTCAAGCCAAAAACGCCATTAGGACAAGTACATACAGTAACACAATCAGGTGTAGTGCTGAGGCACAAATATGTACATTTCAAGCCTGCAAACTGCGACACTTTAAATACATGTGCAATAACACTATGTGCAATATGACAACCCTAGTCGTCTATCTGTACAGTATAGTATAGTGGATAGTGTACATAGCCTTTATTTATGTAAACCAGCTCCTTCCCTTCTTGTGTTTTTTTTTAAAGTGTTTTTTTTTCTTTCCTAACACCAGGGGAGCCACCCCTCCTAAATTTCATTGTTTGGTACCTGTACTGTAGCAATGACAATAAAGACCATTCATTCATTCATTCATTCATTCATTCATTCATTCATTCATTCACTTACAGTGTGTCTTGACACCCATTTCATTAAAAACTGATGCTGATTGCGTGAAAAGTGCTTTGACTCTAAGCATAGAGACTTGTTTCATGCTCCCAGAGTAGTTTTTTTATGTGTAGTACAGTAGTCGTAGTAGTAGTAATTACATTTAAGGACACAAACGTTTACAGTACATATACCCATACAAACTATTTACCCGCCAAAATCTAGTCTGAAAGCCCTCATAATGTCCACAGCACACAGCCTAATACCGAACTGTACCACTTGGACAAGCATAATGTAGTGTACTACACTGAGGCCGCAGTGAGGTAAGAGGAAATAGAGAGACATCACATCCTCTCAGCAAGAAAGCCCTAGAACTGAGTGTGGAATAGAGAAAAATTACATTTCATCATGGTTCTGCCACAGCAGATCTGCCCCTCTGCACCTTACCTTGAATCATTGCTATGATGACAAAATCCTCAGCCCCCTGCAACACAACCCAACTCAAGAATAATTCCCCAAAACACTAGGGGGGCTGCCACACACTGCTTCAATCTCAGCCCATTAAAGCCTATTCTCATGGCTGTGCTCATGGGTTGCTTCTTTATTGTAGGTTCAAATGGTTCATCGTCCCAATGGTTAAAAATATATATTTCTTCTTTTTATCTATCTATCCACACACACTAATACAGACTCTCTTTTCCCTTTCCTTGTCTTTTTATTTCAGGATCACTCTGGAAAGGTTACCGCCGTTACTGTGACCGATGGTACAGTATCATCAAGCCCTTTCAGGCCAGAGGCCATAAAGTTCAGAAAGAATATTGCGTTGAATAACATAGGCTTGATTGACTATCTAGAAATGAAGGCTATCTGAAAAATGAATGAAGCGACTTATTGTATTAATGAGAGCGATGCTCTACCTGTTAATTAAGCCTTACATAAAATTAATGAGTCTTTTAACGATTCTTCTCAGAGGTTTATCCAAAGATACACTATTAGAATCACACTGAATTACAATGGCTCTGCAAACTTGGTCCAATGAGTGATAGCATCATCCACAGCACCATTCTCCTTCAAGTGACTTTCTCCAGGAAAAGTACGTTTTTGCTCTCTCTTCTATTCCCTGTCATAAAAGTGTTGTACTACATGTTTTTCCCTCCCCTTCACTGGTTCCACATGACAAGTCCTCGCTAGGCAGTTAGATGGTGGCGGACTATGTGCAATGTCACTTATTCCCGAGCACAGGCGCACAGAGCATCTGCCACTGTAAGAGAGAGCCATTAGCATCAGCTGTTACATCAGGCAGCTGAAGGACAGAGGGCACAACCAATCGACACACTGGAGACCTCAAAGTCTCAGTAAAGCAGACTATAACCAACCCCAAAACATACATGTGTGACCTGGGCGACCCTAAACACATTGAAGTTGCTGTCTGTTGACTATGCTCACTATGAAAAACCCAAAACACATGTCAAAAAGTGTATGTGTATGTATGTGTGTGTGTGTGTGTGTGTGTGTGTGTGTGTGTGTGTGTGTGTGTGTGTGTGTGTGTGTGTGTGTGTGTGTGTGTGTGTGTGTGTGTGTGGTGTGTGTGTGTGTGCGTGTGGGTGTGGGTGTCCATGTGGGTGGGTGAGTGCATTCATGTGTGGGTGGGCAGAGAGAGGGCACTTTCTCTAGCCCCCCTGAATAATTCATTGATAGGGGAGGTGGAGAGGTATCACAGAGCATAGAGTTCACACTCAATTTCCAAGCATATGTTTCATGCACACCCATTATACACACATGATTGTATCAGACACGTGGCCACACATACAGCTCTTAGTATACTGGCGCCAACAATTTGCTCTTGACTGCTTGCCTGTTAACACACATGTAAAAACACTGTAACTGAGTACATTAACATGGCATTTTCAAGCAACGAATTACACATTTCATTTTTAAATGTTCCTCATTTAATTCCATTAATTATACAGTCATGGGCCATTCCATTAAAATATAATTCTCAATCAGTAATCATTTCCTCTTAACTTTAGGTTCATTAAGTAAGTTAATGTGGTTGCCATCAGGGAAGACATTTGCAGTGCTTGGATTTGCAATGGAACTGTTGAGGACTATTTTGATGAGTCTTCATCTGGTTTTAACATTTTAAAATAATGGCTATGAAACACACCATAAATCTGAAACCTGAAGAGGAGGACAATATAATTTCCTGCATCAAAGTCATTAAACACATCAGCAGCCTCATTGCCAGAATCGAAGACAATGCACATTCACAAACACCCAATCTTCATCAAAACAGAAACTAATCTAAATGAGTGCTATTTTCACAGCAGGAGGTCTTCAATGCTAGTCCTCAAAGGCAGCAGTATCTTCTGGTGCTTCTGGTATTAACTTTTACACCCGATAGGAATCCCAAAATTCCAGGCTTGGTGGGTCGTAGTTCTACTACAATGGAAGATATCCTTCCCTCAGCTATAGTCAGAATAACAAATACCAGAGTGAAAACAAAAGCTGTAACTGCCCTGGAAATGTTCAGTACGCGTCTCACCTCGTGCTCTGTGAGGGTGAGGCTGCTGAGAGCTGGAGAGAGTGGTGTCTGTGTTGTGGTTACCTCCGTTCGCCCCTCGTCGAACCGGGCGTAGAAGGTGTTCAGCTTTCCCGCCAGCAGGGGGTCGTCCTCTGCGGCTGTGAGCCTGTTGGCTCTGAAGTTTGTCATCTGCTGAACCCCCTGCCACATCCGCCTGGAGTCGTTGCTCAGGAGGCATTCCTCAATCTTCTCTCTGTGCTCTGCCTTGGCCGCTTTGATGCCGCGCTTTAGGTTGGCCCTGGTGGAGCTGTACAGCGGTGTGCGCTTCCCTGCGAAGAAGGCGTTGTCCCTCTCATTTATCAGTTTTTGGACCTTCCCAGTCATCCATGGCTTCGTGTTGGGGTAGACCCGGACCCGTTTGTCCACGGTGACTGAGTTGGTGCAGTTCACTATGTGGTTCAGAACCGACGACGTGTACTGTTCCAGGTCCTCATGCTCATATTCCTGCCATAGGGTGTCATTTAGGCAGATCTGCAGTGGAGCGGACCCTTCTGGCCAGGTTCTGACAGTCTTAGTGGTGGTGGGAGCACTTTTCCCCATTGTAGTGTATGCAGGAATCAGGAGGATTGACACATGGTCAGACATGCCTAGATGAGCTAGCGGACTAGCCTTGTAAGCACGTTTGATGTTGGTGTATACCTTATCCAGTGTTTTTTCTCCTCTCGTTGCACATTTTACATGCTGGTAGAACTTGGGTAGTACTGCCTTCAGGTCGACATGATTAAAGTCCCCCGCTATGATGTGAATAGCCTGTGGATCAGTACTTTGTTGGCTACTAATGACGTCATATAGTCGCGCCAATGCTACTTTGCTGTCTGAGCTAGGTGCTATATACACACATGTAATTAGCACCGCGTTAAACTCCCTAGGCAGGTATGTGGGTCGGCATTTAACAGTCAAGTATTCTAGGTCTGGGGAGCAGTGGCTACTTACAGTTTTCGTGTTTAAGCACCAGCTATCCTTCGTCGATATTATGATCCCACCTCCTCTTGACTTCCCGCTACGCTCCGTTCGGTCAGCGCGATGTAGCGTTCGGCCCTCTAAGCTAACGTTAGCGTCCACAATGTTGTCATTTAGCCAGGTTTCGGTCAGAATAATCACACAGCTATCCTCTACGATGCTGTTTTTTGCCACCTGTAGTGTGCACCTGTTCGTACAGAGTCAAGAAAACAAATAGATCTACTACATAGGATGAGATATTAGACGGGATAAACAATGAAAACTGTTTTAATGATTTAGTCACCTCTAATATACCTGTGAAAAGGAGATGGATAATACATTATTATCCTAAGCATATTACATGCTGTACATTAAATAGCCGATCTATGATATATATATATATATATATATATATATATATATATATATATATATATATATATATATATATATATAGTTAAGAATTGGATCTTAATTCATCAACAGGACAGCTTCAAACAGATCAAGAGGTCCATTTCAGACCTCACTGTTCAGTGTTTATGTGTCTTTAACTCGTTAGACGCACACAGTCCTCTCAATCAAGAAATACTGCATGACATTTAAGACAGCCTTGACAAAATGCCTTTGAAAGCGTGCATTTGCATTCATTATTGTAATTGAGGGAGATGAAGCGCTGAGGGAAAACTAGCTGACATTTGGAAAGAGCCTGGATTTAACAGCATGTTTCCAAAGGATGTTTAGTGTGTGTATCATGGTTTGGTATGTGATAGAAGTGTAAGATGTAGCAAGAATGCACCAGCATATCTAAGGTAGAGGCAGGAGAATAGTGATTGATGTGTGATAGATGCCCCCAGATGCTACAACTGTACATATCTATGTGGAAAAATATAGATGTTTCCTTTCTCCTCAGTGTTTATGCTGTGTTTCTCACATAAGTGAAGTCTTCCCAGGAGGCCGCATAAACATCATACTCCGAGAGCAACGTAATCGCAATGAAGCGGCGATTTATCTTTGATAGCCCTAAATGTAAATGGAGACCAATGTTATCAGGGGAGAAGACCAATAGGAACCAAGAACCAATAGGAACTATGAAAGTTTCGATCACCCCTGCAGAAGCCAATCAGAAGTGGCAGTGAAGGGTAGAGCTAAAACCAATCAATTGCGACTCTCTTTTCAAATCCTTTTGCCTGATGCTATAATATTACAGTATATGCTACTTGTCTCACTGGGCAGACAGGAGCCTGATATCCTAATGGATAACTAATGTGTATAGCAAAGGATGCCTGTTCGTGAGCAGAATAGAATCATGCTCATATTAGCATGCAGCTTTGGTCCGCTCATTAGTGGTGTATAGAGACACCCACTCCTCTGCGCTAAATGAAAAGAGGCCTGATTCAGTTTTGATCCATGCGATAACCCTTCTTGGAAGATTAATATGTCTTTGCACAGTTTTTATTTATCTTGAAGATATTCTCCCCTGGGTGTTCAAGATGAATAATTACCGTATCAACAAATGTAAAAGCATTTAATGAGTTCAGATTCATATACGGACATTTGCGCCAAGATGTTTGTCAAGGGGGTTGAGGATATTGTGGTCAATGTCAGCCGTGCCTCGCCAATCAGATGCAATCTTCACCTCTCACCACAGTATGGGCCATGCTATGGCAACAGAATCATTGAATGCAGCATACATTCATTCATTCAGTCTATGAATGAATTAATATATTATTAGTCCCCAATTACTGTCAGCTGCATGTGTGCACACATACACATTATACATATAGTTGCAAAGGACACACACACACACATACACACATACACACAGACACACAGACACACAACATACACACATACACACATACACACACACACACATACACACATACACACATACACACATACACACATACACACAACATACACACACACACACACACACACACACACAATAAAGCACTGTAGTAGCTTACAATGAAACCCAATATTCTACTGGTCATACAGAGGCCCTGGGCACCCACACATGGGACCTGCACTCAAGAGAACCTCCACTAAGTTATTTAGAAAAAAAGCAGTGTACGTAGAGTAAACCAGGGCACCAGACAGACGTTCGCAGACAGCAGTTTTGTGACTGCTCAGCGCTTCTAGGCATAACTAGCCCCATAGCCAACCCAAATGAGTCCAAGGAAGTTGACTGGGAGGCTCACCAGCAGCCTCATGGGGTAACAGACTCCAGAAGATGCATGAGGTAATTAGCTGTGTGTGTGTGTGTGTGTGTGTGTGTGTGTGTGTGTGTGTGTGTGTGTGTGTGTGTGTGTGTGTGTGTGTGCGCGTGTGTGCCAGCGTGCCTACGTGCCTGCGTGCCTATGTGCCTATGTGCCTACGTGCCAGCGTGCCTACGTGCCTGCGTGCCTACGTGCCTACGTGCCTACGTGCGTGCGTGTGAGTTTGAGAGAGAGTGTGTTTTGAAGTATTGGATCCACAATCTCATTTCGCATTTCACATCAATTTGTATACAAATGTGTATGTGTATGGCATGGGGCGGTTCATATTTCCGTTAAGGGAACCCCCCTGAACACAGGGTTGGCAGTGAGCTACCAGCCATGCAAAGCTCCCTCAGGGCTAACTGGGCAGGATGTGCAGTGAAGCCACACTCTCCACGACACACTTTCTTCCCCACTGCAACTACCAGTGATGAATTACACCCTCTAGCCATTTCCTTACACACCAGCCTAGTAAACCATGGCTGGGAACAGGAGAATGACAGAGAAAGAGAAAGATAGAGCAAAAGAGAGAGGGAGAGAGAGAGAGAGAGAGAGAGAGAGAGTGAGAGAGAGGAAGAGAGAGAGAGAGAGCGAGAGATTGAGTGAATTATTTTACATAACACTATAATTCTAAGTAGATGTAATCGTAGCCATCAGAGTTTTTCCTTAAGTCTTTCTTCTTATCTAATAATGTAGAAAATAGTATCATTATGAATCTAAATAAAACAGCAATGAAATGACAGAAAGAGAAAGAGATGTGGCTGTTCTCAGTTCAACAGTAGAACTGTCACAGAGGCAGGCAGATTACATCAGTGTTCTCTCTCCTAGTGGAATGCTTATCATCACTCTCATTGGCACCTCACACATACAAACAGAAACATGCATACACACACACACACACACACACACACACACACACACACACACACACACACACACGCAGAGGCAGAGATGACTAACAAAGTGATGGCCAGTCCATTCAAAACACTGCTGACACGCAACCAAAGAGCATTTCAGGCTGGCGCATGGCAGTCTGTGTCCATGGTAGCCTCACAATTGTGTTTGTTGTAAACACAGAGTGATACAGGTTTTACGTATAGAAAAGAGAACCTGATTGAATAAAGACAGTAAAGATAGAAAGTAGATCAAAATTAGGCCAGAAGATTACTACCTGTATGCATGTGTCACGCCCTCCACTTCCACCTGGTCTGTGCCAGCATCTCTCTCTTTCCTGTCTGTCTCTGTGTGTCAGTGTGTGTAAGTGTGTGTCTGTGTGTGTAAGTGTGTATCTGTGTGTGTCTGTGTGTGTAAGTGTGTATCTGTGTGTGTCTGTGTGTGTAAGTGTGTGTAAGTGTGTGTCTGTGTGTGTAAGTGTGTATCTGTGTGTGTCTATGTGTGTAAGTGTGTGTCTGTGACTCTGTGTGTGTAAGTGTGTATCTGTGTGTGTGTCTGTGTGTGTAAGTGTGTGTAAGTGTGTGTAAGTGTGTGTCTGTGTGTGTAAGTGTGCGTCCGTAGCTCAGGCAATCACTCGTCATCATCTCCACCTGCCCGGTCGCTCATCACTTCATCTACTCTCAGTATTTAAATCATGGCTTCCCATCCATTGACATTTACATTTTTGCCATTTAGCAGACGCCTTTACCCAAAGCAACTTACAAAAAGACATTTAAATACAAGCAAAGGAAATCATCTATCCATCGCAAGAAAAAGTAATCTATGCTCGGGCCAGAGGCCATTGGCAGTCAAAAATGCTAGAGGATGAAAGAAGTTTTTTTTGTTGTTGTTGTTGTTGTTATACAGTAGAGAAACTCTACAGGAGGGTAGAGGGGACTGAGAGGTTTTAGAAGAGACAGTTAAGCTTAGCCTTAAATCTATTCATCCATCTATCCATCTACGTCATCTACCCATCCACTCATCACCAGATCGTTATTTGTCGTCAGTCAATCGACAAAATCAGTCTCGCTCTCGGCCACTTAGCTGCACTTAGTTTCTTGTGTATTCTCTGTGTCTAAGTATTTGCTACTCTATTTCTATTTTCAAATTTTTACTGCGGTCTCTCTATGCTACAGGACCACTTTCCGGATTCTGCCTACCTGCCTACCTGCCTACCCTGGCCTGCCTACCTGGCCTGCTTGCCTGTCTATCCTTCCTGCCTGCCTGCCCTGTCTACCTGCCTGCCCTGCCCTACCTGACTTGCTACCCTACCCCGCTTGCCATTCCACCCTGCTATGGCTATTCCCTCATTAAAACCTGATTATTTTATGTCTTGACTCCTGTCCTGTGTTCTGCGCTTGGGTTCCTTAGCTCAGACTGTAACAGTATGAACTGGGTGACAATACGCAGTCGTGGATGGCATGCTGATTTCTGACTGTACATATCTGAGAGGCTTTATGTCAAAGTGAGGCTAACAGAAGTGCCAATGAACTGGACTTATCCCATCAGTTCACTGAGGTTTGAGAACTGGCTCTGACTGTGAGGTCTGAACTCAGAAGCCATGCAGATGATATGATTCAACACATCCCATTGGAGAGTTCACTGCTAGCTGACAAGCAAAGAAACAGTAGAAGTGTGTGTGTGTGTGTGTGTGTGTGTGTGTGTGTGTGTGTGTGTGTGTGTTTGTATTTGTGTGTCTGTGTCAGAGGAGGAGGGGACACAGAAACGCACCCACACACTCTCAATCCTGCCACATGTCAAACCACCCGTAAACAAAGCAGGACAGGACAAACACACCACAGCAACAACACACACACACACATTCTGCAGTGTGGGCAGTCATTCAAACAGAGCCCGGTAACTGTAACCCACAGCAACCCCCCCCCCCCCCCCCCCATTCCCCCTTCCTGCCTAGGGAGAGTTCAACTGGCCAGTTTGGAGAGACTATTGAACCAGCGAGAGTGCCAGCAGAGAAAGAAAGTGTATGGGCATAGAAGAGGTATCCACCCATCCTCCACCCCCCGACCTCTACTACCCTCCACCTCTCCAAAGTGCACCTCTGCCCCTTTCGCTGGGGTTCAGGGGTTAATTATGTATCATAAACCAGCTCTTTTCCCTTCTTGTTTTTAGTTTTTTTCCTAGCACCAGGGGAGCCCCCCCTCCCAAATTTCGTTGTTTGGTACCTGTACTATATCAATGACAATAAAGACCATTCATTCATTCATTCATTCATTCATTCATTCATTCATTCATTCATTCATTCATTCATTCATTCATCAGTAAGGGAATATGCTGATAGACTGAAAAGGGGGGAGGTGCTCTAAAGTGCACACACACACACACACACACACACACACCACGTTCTCTCTCTCTCTCTCTCTCTCTCTCTCTCTCTCTCTCTCTCTCTCTCTCTCTCTCTCTCTCTCTCTCTCTCTCTCTCTCTCTCTCTTTCTCTCTGTATCTTACCGTGGTGGTGATGGTGGTGGTTGTGCTGCTGGTTCTCCAGAGTGGGGGGCTCGGTGGCCCCTGGCAGCTCAGCCAGTCTGCGGCTGGTGGCCGTCAGCTCCGAGCGCAGGTTGGTCACCTCATGGCTGGCCGCCTGGACAGCCCCGTCGATGCGCCGGGCCAACTGCTTGTTGTCATCCATCATTTTCAGGATTTTGGCCTGGGAAGGGAATCCACACAGGAGGGTTGCATGGTGTCAAAAGTGAACCATTTCCAGGGAAGAAACCGAAACTCAGAATCTCTCTCACTCCTTCCCTCTCTTTTCTTTTTCTTTACTCCTCTACTCGTTCACTCCTTCTTTCTTTCAGAAAAAGAAAAAAAAAACACCAAGTAAAATCCTCAAAAGCTGTCTGCCTTTTTCCTCAGAGAAGCGTTCAGATTAGGGGAAATGTGCTATACAACTGTTATCTGCTGAGGTGTGTGTGTGCGTGCGTGTGCGCGTGCGTGTGTGTGTGTGTGTGTGTGTGTGTGTGTGTGTGTGTGTGTGTGTGTGTGTGTGTGTGTGTGTGTGCGTGTGTATGTGTGTATGTGTGTGTGTGGTGTGTGTGTGTGAGCACGTCTGTGTGTCAGAGAGTTCTGTAACAGAATGAGAGAGAGAGAGAGAGCAGGCGCTCCCCCTGTGAAATGTGCTCCCCGCAGCTGACTGCTGAAAGGACACAGAGAGACGACAAGCACCTTTTTAAATGGACTGTACCATGTTCAGGGAAAACAGAGGGGGAGACAGGGAGGGAGGGAGTGAGCAGAGCTCTGGTCCATGCTGAGCACATGCAGTCTGTGCTTTTTCTGAGTCTCTCAACTCTTTGGGACACATTTTACTCACAATGTTTAGCCTATGTAGATGTACTCTCTGTGTGTTCTCTCCCTCTTTTTTTTTTTTTTACTCTTTTTCTCTCTCTCTCTCTCTCTCAGAACAGAATAACAGAGGGAAGGAAAAAATTCACTATCCACTATCTACCCAAATGTTGCATAGCCAATGCTTCCCAATAGTTGTGAGAATTCGGCTAAGACTCAGTATGCTACTGGATATTGTCATATGAAGGGATATATTTCAGAGAGATATGATAAAGCTGACATAATGCGTAATTAGTGTTCCTAACTAGTATGTAGTAGTAGGAACAGTATTGTTATTGGTGATATACTTCTTATTATTATTCTTTTCCTCGCTTTGGTCAAATAGCTCAAAAAGTCCCTGACCAAAAATGCTATGAATGTGTATGCCACAACTAGAGAGCATCAGTAACTACGGCAGAAAGAATTACCATGATTAGACCATAGGTGGTGCTATAATAATTAAAAGTAAATAATTAAATTCAGAATGCTGGCATTTCCACTCCTTTGCTCTGCTAGGTAAAGTCCCTGACCAAAAATGTTATAAATGTGCATGCCACAACTAGAGAGTATCAGTAATAATGCCCGAAATAATTACCATGATTAGATCATAGGTGGCGCTATAATAACAAATAGAAAATCAAGTAACTTCACAATGCTGGCATTTCTACCCTGTTGTATTAAAATGTATGAAACTTGGTACATATGTGTCTTTCCTCATAGGGAATAATTTGCCTCAAGAACCCATAAAGTCTGCCATGATGGATTTTTCTGCAGGTGGAAAATTTGGCCAAACTTATAAAAATTCACTTAAAATCAACTGTAAGTCAGTTTGGTCCGAACTTGAATATATGAACATTTAAAAAAAATGAAAATATGAACATGCATGGTGCACGTCTCTCTATAGGGTGTTAAAGGATAAGAGATCAATTTAAAGATACCGGAGAAAATGAATTTGAAAATGCTCTCAGAATTTGCCCTGCTACGTCACTATTTACATGTATGGTCGACAGGCTGATAGAGGGCACTACAATGTGTTACTATGTCAAAGCATTTGAAGATATAAAAAAAACAAGGACATTAGAGATGTTTGAAATGTTCAATGTTTGACATTTTTGAATTTTTCGACATGTCTGTGACGTAATGACGCTTCATTTGGCGTGGGCACAAAATGTGCCCACCCTCCTCCATCTTTTATGAATACGAGAGGACAGAGGATAGGTTAAGGTAATGAAATTACGTGATTTTATATACATTTGGCCATTGTCCATTTAATAATTCATAAATAACTGTCTAGACTGTCATGGAATGTTCATGTTCAAACAATAAGACACGACACCAAATATGCTGTGGGGGACAGTACTGGCAGCATGCTCCTCACAACTAACCCTAATATCATTAACCCTAACCCTCAAATTGGACTTGGACAATTATACCCTCAGCAAAATGTCGGTAACCTTATAGGGCACTCATTGAAATACTTTGAAATTCTAAATTTCAACCCTAGAGTGTTATTGGAGGACATAAGAAGAAATGTTTACTTTAGTGAAATAAAATATTTCTTTTCAAAATCAAGGTCAGTGAAGTTACCATATATGGTTCCTTGCCCGTTCGTGGTAAAAAGAAAAACACATATAAGGTGAAAGGATTTTATTTATTTATAAGCAGGGGTGCACATAACTGGTGCGCCAGTGCGTATGCGTCGCCAAAATGCATGCTGCGCGGCAGATCAGCCGCATGAAGGCGCTCTTGCGCACCAACAGCTGGAACCGCTGGGAGAGGAATTTACTTCCTCAAAATCCAACTGCTGACTGCTGCATCACTGCAAGCCCCACTAAGTAACTATTTGCCGTCCCCTCAGCCGAAGGCCCGACGAGTAATCCATCACAACAGTCGACTGACGACGACCACGGCGACTCCCCTCACGAAAACATTCGGAAAGTATCGTAACTCGTACTTTCATTCTGCGTATATCGCACGGTTATCACGCCACCATGTGAAAATTCAGTCCCGAACGACTCGTCGCTAAAAGGAAAAACAACACCAAGGGACACGTTTCTTTTCTCTGAAGCTTTCAAACGTTCAGACGTTTGTTTTACAGCTTCATTATCGCACCTCGACCCCTGACCCAGGGAATATGGTTGGGAATTCTATTAGAAAAAGAAGAAAAAAATACTTTGTTGCACAATCAAAATAATGAGCTATTAAAAGTGATAGCCTACAACATCCTCTACCATGGTTGAAATTGAGGACAGTGATAACAGCAGTCAAGAGAGCAGTGATGATGATGATTAAGCTTGTAGCATAAATAAATGCTTAGGCTGTAACTATTTGTTGAAAAGTTGATTTCAGTGTTTACAGAACAGAGCAGTGCTTAAAGAGATGTCAGTTTATTTCAGTGTGTTTAAAGAACAGACATTCAGTTAGTGCTTAAAGAGATGTCAGTTTATTTCAGTGTGTTTAAAGAACAGACATTCAGTTAGTGCTTAAAGAGATGTCAGTTGATTTCATTGTGTTTAATCACTCATCACTAACTAACTCACTAAGTACAACACGCACTACTGAGGTGACACCAACGAAAAAAAACAACAAAGCACCACTGGCTCCCACCATAGACGATGATGCCACAGTGTACAAGGGTGAAGTGAATGGTGCAAACATAAGCTTTGAACATACCTGCCCACAGAATCACACACTAAAAGAGATCAACACTGCAGTAGCAATGACATCATGCACATCGTGTAAAATGTTTTATAAGACTTCGAAACGTGTACTGCAGTGGAGAGGTACCCTCAGTTTGGAGGTAATAGACAGCAAGACACAAACATTTCAGATGAATACACGTGTAATTACGAGCATTATCCCACCAGACATCCTCTCCACCAACGAGACTGCAAATATTTCACATATCTTCTCCCTTGACATGGTGAGCATCACAACAAACAACGGCTACATCCTATCTATCACTCCTCTAAAAACACCTTCATAAAGCTCAGCAACGATGATGATTGAAGATGAGCTATTACTCCATAATCCCTAATAATCTTTGCCTGTACATTCACAAATGTATCGATGTAGATAGCCATTTGAACTTTTCATCCCATTCCCAGTTATACATTTGTTCACAAATTCCCTTCCTGTACTACTCATAACACATCCAAGTACATAGTAATTCAAACTTCAGCTTTGCAATTACTATTTATTTGCTTTTTAGTCTGTGTGTTTACTTTATACTTTATACTACTTACCTTTGCTCTTGATATGTTGAAAACATTTTTTCTCGAATGCCTTGTTGTTTTTTCTCATGCTGCTTTATTTCCTGCCCATGTTCATTACTACATGTTCCTTACTAAAAGCACATTTCCCCCTTTCTAGTGACTCTTTATTTGATGTTGCTTCACTCATTCCCTAACCTTGTCATTGCCTCTATGCTGTATATTGATTCCATTCAGCTTAACATTATATATCGTTCACAAATAGCCTACACAAACAACTTTACTCTGGTTCATATCACTTAACATACTCTATAAATATATTGAAAACATATACCTCCCATGTCTGATTAACAATTCATCTTGGCACTACAATGTGTTACCATGTTGAATGAATGAATGAATGAATGAATGAATGAATGAATGAATGAATGAATGAATGAATGAATGAATGAATGAATGAATGAATGAATGAATGAATGAATGGTCTTTATTGTCATTGCTACAGTACAGGTACCAAACAACGAAATTAAGGAGGGGTGGCTCCCCTGGTGTTAGGAAAGGGGAAGAAAAAAAAACTTACAAAAAAAAAAGTTTAAGCATTTCCAGATATCTCAAAAAACAGGCCTTTCTAATTTGACAATTTTGTCTAAAAGCTAAGGCCAATGCTAATATAGCACTTTAAAACTCATCTTCTCATGACCGCTTTACCTGATTCAGTCAGATGGGGGTGGCATACTATGCTAGGCTTGCAGAATATTGTGTAAGCACATTATAAGTATTGAAATGCTTGACATAAACTATAAAACATGGTCATTAACTGGGGAACTCTTCACCCTTACAACAAGGCAGCACAAGACATGCTCAACTCCACCTCTGAGGACATCTCCAGAGATGCATTGGCAGCAGCTTGGAAGCAGGAGTGGGAGTCAGCCGGGCCCTCCCGAATCCACCGCTACATCTGGGACCCAGGAGATGGCGCCATTGGAGGAGACGACCTACCACGCCGGCAATGGACCACACTGAACCGTCTACGAACTGGTGTCGGTCGCTTTAAAACATCAATGAAGGCGTGGGGCCTGGCGGACAGTGCGGCATGAGAGTGCGGTGACCCAGAGCAGACCGCCGACCATATAATCACAGACTGCCCCTTATATAGACCACCCTCAGAAGCCAGCCTCTTCGACCTAGAACCAGAGATGCGGGCATGGCTACGCGACACCGAGTTGGACCTCTGACGTTACACGAAAGAAGAAGAAGAACTGGGGAAGGTTAATCCACAATGCATTTTCGTATTTATGCTTACTGTATATTATCATCATAGCATAGTAGCCTATGTATATCAGGCCATAATTAGGTGACTGGTACCTTACAGGCCTGTGGTCCTAGGGTACTTCATAATATCATAGCGTAGTATATCATGAGTTCAACTTGGACCATATTAGGTGAGTGGTCTACCCCCGTTTGTAGGTCTACCCCCTATCTGTCAATCTACAACCTGTCTGTAGATCTACCCCGTGTCTGTCAATTTCACCCCATTTATGGTTATGGGGGCATATCTGTAGGAACACGCCCCATTGGCGCTTTCGGTTATATTTCTATTTGTATTCATTTATTGAGATACAGTATGAATGTCTTTTCACAGGAGTGCTGGCCAGCCAACACAAAGAAGCATGTCTGTTCTACACTACTACACCTCAACGGTTGAACTGAGGGATATAATACGACAACTACATCACGTGACTAACACGTGATATCAAAGCACGGGAGTAATCCATCCTGTTGAAAAGCACCTAAATGATCCTATTTTACTCCTCCCGTAAAGTGAAATCATTCATTGAGTGGTTATAAGGATTCCCTGCAATGAATACACGGATGGGTTATTTAACAGCATAAATTCTGATCTTGCAGCTATAGATAATTCAGTGGCAAGCTCTCATATGAATCCAAAGCTGGGTTGACCAGAATATAGGTACATGTCGGTTATCCACAGAATTAAGTTTCAGATAGCCCTCTTTTGGGGGACAATGAAGTGGACAATGAAGTGGTCTCCTCATTGGCCTCAATGTAAAGTACCCTATTTTTTTCTACCTCAGATTTTTTGCTGTAATGTATTTCTTTGTGTTTCTATAAACGTTCAAGTCATTTAGCAAATATTTATCACCATAGTTGTCCATTGTTGTCCAACAACTGCAATATAATTGAAAGACACTTGTCCTGCAACCAAAATTTGGTTTGCTAGCTGGCTAACCATGACAGTGGCAGTTTACTCTTCACCAGTTAGCCAGCTAGCAGGACAGGTTGCAGGACAGGTATCTTTAAATTATTTTGCAGCTGTTGGACAACAATAACTGATCTTTTTTTTTTATTAACGATACCACAGGTTTATCCCCCCTCCCCCCCCCCTCTGATCTACACGTGGCAACCTGTATCTCTGCATGTCTCGCTGACATTTCAACATGGATGGCTGACCACCATCTCAAGCTCAATCTTAACAAGACCGAGCTCCTCTTCATCCCCGGGAAAGCCTGCCCTCTCCAAGACTTCTCCATCACAGTGGAGAACTCTACTGTAACCCCCTCCCTGACAGCCAAGAACCTTGGAGTGATCCTGGACAACCGACTATCCTGTGCGGAGAACATTGCAGCAACGGCACGCTCCTGCAGATTCTTCCTTTACAACATCAGAAGGATACGACCATTCCTCACCAGAGAGGCAGCGCAACTCTTGACCCGGTCATCTCCCGCCTTGATTACTGCAACGTACTCCTGGCTGGGCTCCCCGCCTCCGCCATCAGACCTCTGCAGCTCATCCAGAATGCTGCTGCCCGGCTGGTAGTCAACCTCCCCAAATACTCTCATGTCACCCCTCTCCTTCGCACCCTGCACTGGCTCCCGATAGCAGCTCGCATCAGATTCAAGACCCTGGTGCTTGCATACCAGGCAGCTAAAGGGACAGCCCCTGCCTACCTGAAGGAAATGGTAACCCCCCAAACTCCAGCCCGTTCACTCCGCTCCTCCACCTCGGCTGGACGACTGGCCCCACCACCTCTACACCAACACGGCAGTCATGCTGCCCGATCACGTCTCTTCACAACACTGGCTCCCCGCTGGTGGAATGAGCTTCCCACGGCTGTCAGAACTGCAGAGTCACTACCCATCTTCCGTCGTAGACTGAAGACCCATCTCTTCAGGTTACACCTTAACTGCTCCTCCTGAGATATCTACTGCCCCTCAGCACTGTGTCTCCTGAAGACACCTGCTTTTCCCCTCTACTGTGTCCCTAAAACCTTCTATTGCCCCCCTTGTACTGTTTCTCTGTTTCTCCAGTGTCCAGTGTCTCCCAAAAAAGAAGAAGGTGATAGAAGAAGGTTTTTCCTTCTATCAATGGCCCCGGGCCTGAGCTGGATTACTCTTCCTGCTACGACTGGTGGATTGATGATTCACTTGCTTAGTATTCAAATGTATTGATTGTAAGTCGCTTTGGAATAAGGCGTCTGCTAAAAGCCAAAAATGTCAAATGTAAATGTATATGTGACAGCAGTTGGTGAAATCCAAATGTCCAGACATTTATTCTGAAGTAATCAATGGATTCGGTAGTAGTGTGTATTACTCTCTGAATCCATTGCATTGCAATATTTTGGCTAGACTAGTGAGTGTGTCATTGATTTTCAACCCTGAAATGTATCTACTTTTTTCAGAATAAAAGTCTGAACATTTGGTCTGTTGCCGACTTGTCCTGATTAGCATGCATTGCAGTGACATTGCTGAAGTGTTGCAGTGGCTTCAAAACAGGGAATTGAATGCACACAACAAACAACATCTTCAGCTAACTCTAATGAAAACTAACATGTTCATTTAGTGTATTGCAGGCCGGGTTGTAAACAGTGTGCACTTGGCAGAACAGGAGAGTAACAATGTAGGGGGGTGGAGACTCACTGACAACTTCCACTCTCCAGAATCTCAATCAAGAGATTAGATTCTGGGTTCTGAGATTATAGGTTTCATAGAAGCAAAAAGTGCTTCAGGTGTCGAAAGGGCAGGTTGTTGGTGAGAAAGGACAGGGTGATCTGATTGATTCAGTACTGAGTCTTCTGATAGGATTAGTGTGTGCCTTTTGACACACCAAAATAGGAAATGCTACACTAGTGGAGCAGGCCACATTTTGAAGAAATCATGCCTCTTGGGATAAAAGCACCACATTTTACAGAGAGGAAAGGCAGGTCTTAAGGAGCACTTTTAGTTATAGGGCCATCACAGATTTGTTATTATACTCCCCTTGTGGCCATTTTAAAAATGGCTGCTAATATCGTTTTGAGGCCGAGATCACTCATTTTGAATGGCCATGAATCTGAAATTATTGGTGCAGTAAGACCAAAGATGGTCAGAAATGTTTGTAAGAATGTAGAGAACATCAACATAAATGTTCCAGATATGTTTGTCCTGTCTGAAAAGTGTCCTATTGCTGTTAGTTCATCCCTAGTTTCAATATCTTACATGAAAACAAGTAGCAAAGAACACAGTACATCAATATTCTCTAGTAACTACTGAATAACTGATCAAATTAATTATTGTTGCAGTAAGCCAAATGATGGTTAATACTGTTTCTAGGGAACATAAACAAGATAAATACATTGGCTTGTTATATGGGCTGGATCTGCAAATATCTGTATTACTTTTTTATTATTATTTGCAGTTTTGAATGAATGAATGAATGAAAGCTTTATTTCGAACATGTGAAGAAAGAAATAGTTATAACAACAAAAGACAAAACAAAAACAAGAAAAAACAAAACAAAAACAAGAAAAAACAAAACAAAACAAAAAAACACTATTTACTTAACATGTCCAAAAAGGAGTAGGAAGAAGCATAAGCTTATTTAATCCTACCCCTTCTCCAATAATCAGAGATTAATAATTAATAATCTGCAGTTGACTTCAATATTAATATAATATTTTTTAAATTAAATCAAATTTATTTACGTATTTACATATTTACCAACAATAGAAAACAGATAATGTAAATAAACAAATAATCTGTAATAATAATAATAAATAATCTGTAATCCGCCTCTACAGCTTAAACCACTAAAATCAGAAACGTCAAGTCTGCAGATTTCCCCAGGTCAGGTTTCTTGAAGAACTTCTGAAACCATCTATACATTTTGAGCTGTACTCACTGAAATTCCATTAATTCCTATGGCCATTCACTCAGAATGGGGGACATTTCTAAATGTATCTTCTTTTTCATATTTTAAGATAGAGACCCCCATTTTTTAAATGACCACTAGGGGACTATACCAAAAAATCTACAATGGCCTTATGGGAGGAGAGTCATGGGAGGAGAGACATAGCAACATATCCACACTCTCAACACTGCCACATGGCAAACCAACTGTAAACAAAGCCAGAACAGGACAAACACACAACAGCAACAGCAACAATACACACACGCAACACACACGCAACACACACACACACACACACACACACACACACACACACACACACACACACACACACACACACACACACACACATATACACACACACACACAAATGTTGCCACATGATTCAAGGTCATTGTCAGTTTTAATCACTTCCCTTACCTTTCAACCACAGCACAGCTCTATTTCATCAGAGCATCCTGACCTCTGTATACTGTTCACATTGTAGGGAGTGTCATCTCCAACAGCAATAACACCATTTTGACACTGGTCATGGTGCCTTTCTGTGAGATAATATACAATGAGAATCTGTATATGCTAGGCCTACAGTCATATCATCAACAATTTGTTTTAAATCAGCAGTGTTGACTCACTTTCAACTTGCTTTCAACACACAGCTTTGGAGAAGGCTTTCAGACCTGGCATATGGCAGTCAAATAATGTAAAATCTCTATTGCAATAAAGTCCTCTGGTTATATAATCGTATCTTGGGGTAATGATGTGAACTCTGACCACCATTCATAGTGGATGCAGCACAGCGTCACAGCACAGTGTCACAGCAGCTGTGGTTTCAATATCAACCACCCTGTGAACATTTGCCTTGTGGTCTGTGTGTGTGTGTTTGTGATACCCATAAATCAATGTGTGACATGGCCTGGTGAAAAGGTCTGCATGCCGGCAATTCTCAAGTCGCACAAAAGTCCCAAAAAGCTTTTTTTTAATGTGTTTTCTGTAAGTAACTTAAACGAAAGTGTAAGTGTTGAAGAGCCCACTCAATATAACAAACAACAGTTTTAGGATCACTAAATACTACATTTGTGAATTGGATTCACTGTATCGCCTGCCGTCCTGCTTTGTGGCTACTGTATTAGTGATAAATGGTTTGTAAAGAAACTTACATTTTAGGACGTGTTCAAAAGCAAGGACTGTGTGATCAGCTAATTATATGTAGTTATGTGTTTTTAGAATGTTGATGTTCTATCAGCATGTTGTGATGTGCTAAACATGCCGTTAGATGTTCATAGTGATGTTCTTTCTTAGCTGCTAGGTAGCAAATCCGTCTGTTTTGATTCAGAGCGATTGTCTCCGGTATTTGGTTTGAGGTGTACCAACATTTAAATATGCATATCTTCTTCAACTATTTTCAGTGTATTTCAATGTATGTCACATCATTTGAAATCTTACAATCTGCACTTTCATAATCTGTAAAAAAAACTGAAAAATGACCTTGCCCTTCTTGGGGACTTTTTCACCAGACCCTGTCACATATGCTACTATATGCTATATACTATATGCAAATAATTACACCTTGTCAATAAACTGTATTCCATCAAATCAGCAAGCACCAAAGTCAACAAACAAATTCCACAATTTCCCAGGTACATGTTATCTACTTTAATAGTAATTGTTTGATTTAAAATCCAAACTGTTGGAGCATAGAGCTAAACGAAAATAAAATGTTTCCTCTTTCCAATACTTATGGAGGGCACTTTATATCCTTGGAGAACACATGAATGACAGTGTGTCGTGACTTGTGACAATGAAACACATCCCTGATCGCACCCTATGTAGCTCTAACAAAGAGACATCGTCACACAGCACATGGACGCTTAGACTGCTGCTCATCCATCTGCCCAGACACAAGTCACCCTCCTGTTCTGTAAATGAACATAGCAGTGTTATTTATAGAATGACCCTGCCGGCACATATGACACATTACTCACAGGGGGAGGAAGATGAGATGAGGGATGCTGGGAGGCTAATAAACACTGAAGTCCTTCCTCGTTCATTAGGCTGGGATTCATCTCACAGTTCACGCCAGGTGGGTGTCATGATGTCACGAAGACCCTTCTGTGTAATCAAAGTTGAACACACACCCACTCGCACACATACACACACACACACACACACACACACCTTCTCGACCCCTAAACCCCACAGAGAAGCATTCCTCTGGGGGATGTGAAGTGGCCTGATGGGCACTGGAGAGGAGCAGTGGATGGGTAATTAGGGGCGTGCTGTGGGACTGGAATTAACATATGAATAGAGACAGAGAGGACTGGGGGGACATGGAGTACAGTGCCTTAAGCCCAGTTTATGCTTCTGCGTAAAATCGACGGCGTAGGCTACGGCGTAGCTTGCGTAGGCCCGCGTAGCCTTGCGTAGCCTATGGCGTAGATTAACGCGCACCTCTCCTAAAATGTAACTACGCGTCAGTTTCTACGCAACCGTAAGCTCTGTGATTGGTCCGCTTGGTAGCACATGATTCCGAGAAGATTCTGACTCTCTCGTCGGCCAAAATGCGGAAGCCATGACAGAAATGTCATTTACTTTTTCTGTAATTACTTATTAATAAAGATTTGAAAAATTATGATAACCATCGTATTATCTTAGTTTAATGTCATTTCAATGCATCATAGAACTTTTATTTACAACAAGCATAACAAACAAAAAATCGCTATTATGCCGCTTTGAGTAGAGCGCCCTATGGAAGCGTCAGGCACAGCCTTCCTATAAGGAGCGCGATTCACATTTACGAGATGTACAATCCTGTTCATTTAGAAATAAATGATTCGTTACAGGGAGCACCATGGCTGTTCGTTGGGTTTAAATTATATTTATGATAGACATATTTAATGTAAAGTTATCTACTGTGATTGGTCCGCTTGGTAGCGTCACATTCCGACTCTCTCGTAAATGCGGAAGTCATGACAGAAATGTAATTGACCTTTTCTGTAATTACTTATTAATAAAGATTTGAAAATGTATGATAACCATCGTATTATCTTAGTTTACTGTCATTTAAATGCATTATAGACATTTTCTTTACAACAAGCATAACAAAAAAGTGTTTTGATCGCAATTATGCCGCTATGAGTACACCGACCAACGCGACGCGGTCCGCGGTCCGCACACCAACGTAGAACTATAAACTTGGAGAGCCCTCGCGTAGGCTACGGCGTAGCCGCGCGTAAATTCGACGCAGGAGTATAAATCAGGCTTTACAGTCCTGTCCCATCCTGTCCTGCTACTGTCCTGTGCTAGCTTTCCTGTCTGCATAAAGCCTACACAGAGGCTCAACAGTGTGACTCAGTGGCATGTATCAACAAAATATCTGCCTATTCACCAGAGGATGAGCATTGCTGTGTGTTTGTGGGGACGACGATGACTTCGACTCCAAACTGGATAATCAAAGCCTGGATAGTCAAAGCCTTACAGTGCAATCGGATCAGAGTTATTTAAGGTATTTTCGAAGTCAAGGTCAGTGCTGAGCAGGGAATTTAAAACGAATGTAAAGACATCTACACTGGCCAGCTATATTCCCCTCCAACTGCTCAGGGATTCTATACCTCTGCAATGCAGCGTATGGACTGCACCAAAAATCACCTGTAGATTGACCCTAACTGCAGCTCTTGCTGCGAAATATTTCTACATTCAAAGTGCAATAGCCAACGGACAAATACCCAAGGGGAGTAAAATGTAATATTTTTCTCATCCCTGGATGTTATCTTGCTCTGCTATAAAAAGTGTTTTTTCTTCTTACTTTCTGCAAGAAAGAGGGGGAGAGAGAGCGGGAGGGAGAGAGAGAGAGTGAGCAAGCAAGAGAAAGACCATCCCAGAAAGATCAAAGTGTTTAGCCTAAGCTGTGGCAATTTGTGTGACTGCTTGACTGCTGTAGTGCTAAACAGCCTAACACCCTGTCACTCAAGAAAGCAGCTAAACGCCTCCCCCGACTTACAGTGAACAGTGTGTCTAGATGGCCAAGAACATTATGGTCTGTCAAGAGACAGCCAGCCAGCCAGCCATTATATTCCGAAGCCTGAGTAATGCAAATATACAACACAACATAATTGATTGACTGATACTACGTAATGAATCCTACCTACCTCAATACTAACTAATGAACAATTCAGTTTTATTAGATCAAACAAATATTAACAATGAAACGATGTGAGTAGATGTGAGATGAAGTCTGCACAGTGACTAAGATACAGTACATTGAGAGGAAATTTGTCACTATAGTACTTAAAGTGTGTTGGGATTCAAAATTCATCCATAGGGCTTGAACAACACTCAGCCCTCATGGTCAACCAAAATCTTTGACACAACTTATTTCTGTGTGCTCTGTATTAGCTTTCTCCTTTTTTTTCTGTAAACTCAAGCATCACTATTTTCACCTGCCATTTAATGTACAGTACAATGAAAGTATTTTTAAATAATACAAATAATTAAATAGCAACCTCACTTTCTCATCAGTCCCAAAAAATTAAGACTAGTGCATGGATGGAACAACAACAAAGGGACAAATTAGGGCGATAAAGAAGAATGTTATGGGGTGACACAGGAAGAGTTAAGGACATACTGTCTCTATTGGTGTGTCATGAGTCGTCAGGACACAGAGGCCAAGTTGAAGGAAACAGGGAAAAAGCTAAGAAAACACGACACGCTGTTATTCACAGTTACCAGTTTGTTTACTCATAAACCCACCCATCCACCATCTTCAATAGTCTATGAAGAGAGAGAGACAATGAAAGAACCAAACATCTGGAGAGAGAGAGGGAAGAGGATCAATCTTAACCTCAGGGTGACAACAACTTTTAATCATTTGTCAACCACAAATGATCTTTTATTCCAATTTCATTTTAATACATTGCTGTTCGTTGATATTCAATCTTGCCTCTGCAAGGGTTCCTCCCCTGAATCTTAAATGATCTCTCTACCTTGGGGGTCACATGCAATAATGTTCCCCTCTGTATTAGAGCAACAGTGCCACTGACAAATAAGCCCCACCAAGTGGATATCGATGTCTCTACAGTCCTTGCTCAGCCAATGTACCTTGAGCTTTGAAATATAAATATACTGATTGAGTTGAACAAACAAGTGCTTGTTCTCACACACACACACACACACACTCACACATGCACACACACACACACACACACACACACACACACACACACACACACACAGACACACACACACACACACACACACACACAGAAGATATCCATTCCATATGAGGAAGGTTTGTATGTGTGTGTGTGTGTGTGTGTGTGTGTGTGTGTGTGTGTGTGTGTGTGTTGGTGAATGGAGATAACAGGTCTCGCTAGTACAACCAGGGACTGCTATACTCTCTCCCCTGGCTAAACCTTCTCTTATAGAGCTATCTGTCCCCACAAACCCCTAAGGTCTCCCCAAATCAGATTGCAAGCGAGAATGCATCATCTAAGTATAGCCGTGATGCCCTACCGCCTCTGGCTCAGTGATAAAGGCTCAAGGCTGTGCTAAGCTCACGAGTAAACACGTCACACTAGTGGGCTTTGATAGGAATTAAGAGAAAGTGATGCTACTCAGAACATAGGGAACGAGGGTGGCTCTCAAGAGGCAAGCTAGTGACAAAAATAATGCAGGTTTGTAGGCAGGGCAGAAGGTTGTACCGGCTTAGAGAGGCAGCTTTTTAGATGTGTGATATAACAATGAATCTCTATCCGCTAAAGTAGGGGGCTTTTGTTTGTGTTACATGGCTGAATGAAGCTCAGTAACTGAAATAACTATGTACTGTATCTGAAGGCTGGATCAAGGGCTGGTGTGGTCAGCACTGGCTCAATACTGTAAGTGTTTCCAGTCAAAACAAAAGCACGGGCCAACCTGACGTTTACTTACTTTTTATTACATTCTTATAACAAGAGACAACGTGTCATAACTCGTCTATTTAACATCCAGGGATGTTAAATATATAAAATAAAATACAAATTATTATTATATTATAATAATAATAGTTTATTGTTTAATGTTCTAAACATAATTTTTCTAAATGCTTCGTTATACAGCTTCGTTGTAAAACAAGAACATAGTGAACAAGATTCTATTCAAACACCAACTGCAGAGGCGTTTGGCCAAAAAGTCTGAATGTTAAAGGAAAAGTGGCCTGAATAACAATGTTACTGATTCGTGGCCCAAAGAGCCCACAGATGGCTACTTCTTTCAGTCAGTCTCCAGAGAACTGAAAGACTTGCATGTGTGCATGTGTCTGTCTGTGTGTGTGTGTGTGTGTGTGTGTGTGTGTTTGTGTGTGCGCGCGTGCGTGCGTGTGCATGTGTCTGTGTCTGTGTGTGTATGTGTATGTGTGTGTGTGTGTGTATGTGGGTGTGTATGTGTGTGTGTGGGTGTGTGTGTGTGTGTGAGTGTCTGTGTGTGTGTGTGTGTGTGTGTGTGTGTGTGTGTGTGTGTGTGTGTGTGTGCTTGTGTGTGCTTGTGTGTGCTTGTCTGTGTGTGATTGTCTGTTCTGGGCAGAGAGGCAGGCCCTGTCTGTTCAGTATTCAGAGACTGTAGTGTGTCTGACTGAGATTGAGAGACGCTCAGTTTAAGTGCTGGGAGGTGATGATGGCTGGTCGGCAAGCTTCATGCATCCCATAATACAATCTTAACAACATCACACTCAACAACAGCACAGTGTATTTTAGACTATATGTCTCTCAGTAGGAGTACCTTGCACAAAAATGACAGGATGCTCAAGCACAACACACACAACATCAAATAATGGGCTTCAATACTAAAGCTACAGTTCTCCACACATTATTTGAGAATGAAATGCTCTATAACAGTGTGTTGAATTGCTTGTGGACTATAAATGTATAAAAAAGTAATTTTGTATCAAAGATTATAATTCATATCAAGATCACATTCCTTTGAGGCAACATACTGTACCACATTGAGTCTGATTACATAGGAGGAATGTGAGTCACATTTCTCAAAACTGGGAATCATCAGTATAATTACTGGCTGTCTTCGATTGTTTTTTTTAAGTGATTACACTGTAACTCCATTATCAAATGAACACAGTGTACAGACAGCTACACCTACAGATACACAGGCACCAAACCCAAACATCAAGAATATCATTATTTGCCATACTGTAGATCAAACATTTTTTATCAAGCTGGAAAGCTCCAGTTCACTCCAGTAGTTTCAGGCATTGGTTCCAGCCCTGTACTAACACACAAATTCAAATTATGATATAGTTATGGATTGGTTGAATCAAGTGGGTTAGTGCTGGGCTGTAACAAAATATTGACAAATCCAGTCGTTCGACAAGACCAGAGTTGGACCTTAGCATGGTGGATACAGTACATCACACATGGTGGATACAGTACATCACACAGGCTTTGAATTGAACTGTCCTTTAACTGCTTCTACAGGAACGGCTTAAGAATAAACATGTTAAACTCTACATAGAATTCTGATAAAGAATCAGCTTAACAAGTCAATGTTAGATACTATCAACTGTGCATCTGTTTGACAATTAAAAAACTGACTTGTTCTTTCCCTAACCAAATAAAAAGTCAGCTCTTGTTGAGGCAAAGCTGTCAGTGTGGCCCGACATCTTCCTTCACTTGGCAGATGGGTGAGAGATAATAAAGAAAAGGCTGCATTGATGGGAGTGGCGAAAAAACAAGTGCAAGAGAGAGGGCAAATAAAAAAGACCACGGTTGGCAGAGATGGATGTAGGGATGCAGGCACAGTGAAGCACCAGTGTTTAAAATCCCTGTAGTTGTTACCAAGAGAGGCTAGGGTTACTGGGCTAGATTAGTTTGCTGGCTGTGTATTCAAATGTGATTTTCTGACTCAGTGAGCACACTTCACTCCCTCTGAAGTTGATTATAATGGAAAAAGTGGAGTGATAAAAAAAAATAGGCAGCAGCAAGGAGAAAGGTAAATACCAGCTTGTCGCAGTCATCCAACTCGCTGGTTCTGTGTGTGTGTGTGTGTGTGTGTGTGTGTGTGTGTGTGTGTGTGTGTGTGTGTGTGTGTGTGTGTATGTACAGTATGCGTGTGTGAGAGAGAGAGAGAGAGAGAGAGAGAGAGAGAGAGAGAGAGAGAGAGAGAGAGAGAGAGAGAGAGAGAGAGAGAGAGAGAGAGAGAGAGAGAGAGAGAGAGAGAGAGAGAGAGACAGAGTGGGGAAAGAGGAAAAATGGGAAGAATCCTCCTCCTACAGGAGAGGAGAGATGAGGAAAGGAGGTGGCTGAGAAATGATCTATGAGAGAGTTCATCAAAGATCATCCGAACTTCATCTGAAACACTTCAAAAAGCAACATAAAAGACAACAAACATTTAAAGCAGCACCAAATACATAGCTGCAGCAAGTAAAGAGTGGTATTGGCTGCTCGCACTACGATCCAACGATCGGATTTTAATACACCAATGACAACCAAGTACAACTCAATAAAATAAACCAATAATATCATTTGTTTATGTTTTACATACCTCCAGTTTTAGCCAGCAGCATGGTGCAGACAGACTGCTCCCCACAGGTACAGATAACAGCCGAGAATGAAACCAGAGATTTTTGGATACAGAGATACGCAGAATCGGCTTCCACAAATTCAAACTACGGTATTTTCTATGGAAAACGTCTTGTACAACTGAGCCCCCTGACAAACATGAATATTTGATGTCTTAGTGAAAATACAGTATGGCTGTTTTGATGTCAAACTGGTTTCTTTTGTTTTATTCTGTTCTGTTTTCTCTTTGTGGAAATGTGAAAACTTGTCAGCAAGACTTTTAGATTAACAAAGAGATAAGCACCCTTCATCAAACAAAAAAAGAATGAAAAGTATTACGTTTTTAAATACTACAAATCAGTGAGATCGCCATTTTCTTCCTACTCTCAGTATCTCTTTTCTGAATATCCCCATTGTTTTGATTAATCTGAAAATATCATACAGGGGGACCATACATACAATACATAGACAAAAGTGTATTTCTACACTTAATGTCTACCACTAAGAACCAAAGAGGCTAATCTCCCCAGTCTAACAGAAATAAATATACATAACCAGCACATAAAACACCACAGCCAATGGTAGAATATGTCACAGAAAGACAGATTATACCATTAGATAGTTGGTGCTTACTGAAGCAGACAGTCTGACCTTTTAAAAACAGCTCCATACCATCATACCATGCAGGGAGAGAAGTTCACACAGAACTGTGATCTTATTTAAACCTGACAGCCACCCAGCCCTCAGACTGGGATTGTGAAATTATTGAGTCATTTCATAAAAATATATGCAAAGTTGCAAACTCTGCACTATCCAAGATTCTGCCCTATTGCACACTGGGGGTTGTAGTCCCTATGGTCAGTAATGAAACGTTCCCCAGTTGAGACCTCAGCCTGGATAATCTAACTTCAACCCAGACTGGGGTCAATGTAATTTCCTTCTCCTCACTCAGGAAAGATTAACACTTCTACCAACCAAACATTGCCAATCGTTAAGGAGGATTTTACACCTCATGGTTTGAATATCAATCAATAATTCCTTTTTCATGAGCAATTGTTCTTTGTTTCTATAATTAGAACTGAACATCAGTTGACATACTAACGCATAAATTGATGACGAAGGGTGTTGTACTCACAGCTAGGTCACATTGCACTTAAACAGGACAGACTCTGCGCCCTGAGCGAAATCATCCTGTCTGTCCTCTTTATACTGTAGGTGAGAGCTAGCTTTTCCATCCTCTCTCTCATTATGAACCTGTCATGCTTACTAAGTAGACCCAGATTTATATAATCTGTATAAAACTGTATAATCGGTAGGGGGTCAAATTAAGTGACCTAGAGGGAGATTGCTATAAACCCCATCTATGTTTCTGGTCATTTGCTAACCGAAGCTCTCTTTGTGAATGTCTAAGCAAACCCGCTCCTAACTGATGTACTCTACTTCAGTGCTATACCTCTAGGTGACCAATGATACATTTGTTCTTGCCTGAATCCTGAAGCCACAATCCACCTCATCTCTTCTCTGCTGCACTAAATGTCAGTAGAGACTATCAGTTACTAATCTAATAGGATTTACCACCTACAGGTGTTTGTGTGTGTGTGTGTGTGTGTGTGTGTGTGTGTGTGTGTGTGTGTGTGTGTGTGTGTGTGTGTGTGTGTGTGTTGTTAGGAACACTCTTATTAGTCAGTTCCATGCTGTTGATTTAAATGTGCCACTGATTTAAATGTAGAACAAACTATTAATATCATGACAGCCATATCCCCTCATGTCCTACAATACATTCACTTATTAGATTAAATGTGCATTACATAGACTTGTTTTTGGTCATGAACCAGGGAGGAGGAGGAGTCTTATATTGTCAGAGAGCACATTCACTATGATTGCCTAAAATAACCTACAATTCCATTCAAATTGTTTAAAAATTGTGATTGTGTATAGGTGGGGGAAATGACATACAGTATTACATACAGTATTGGCATGCAGTAAATGGATAGGTAATGGCTTGCTCTGGCTACTGTGTACTGGATGCCAAGTCATGGGATAGCTGACAGCTAGCAATTTGCTATCTCAGACCAAAGGCAGCAATAAATAAATAAAAATACTGTCTCATCATAACCTCACATATTCCAATTCCAATCCACAGATAGAGAGAGAGAGAGAGAGAGAGAGAGAGAGAGAGAGAGAGAGAGAGAGAGAGAGAGAGAAAGAAATCACACCAACACATGTGTTTACCAATCAAATCATGATACACTAACAATGTTAAACAGCCAAACAAGCTCATGAGATTACAACCTCCCCCGAAACAGTGCTAAAAATAAGCATAAAAAGGACTAGATTATTGGAGACTATTTGTATGAGTCACTTTACATGAAGAAGAGCCAAACTCACACTCACACACATCCTCTGGGTTATTGGTGAATATTGATGAATGCAGTTGCTGTATCTGTAGTGTACAATATGCAGTGGGTTAGCTATGACGGCCCTTGCAAAGTGGGAGTACTGATCTGAATCATGGTCGGTTATCCTAAGGAAACAGCTGGTTGGTTAATATTGATAATACGAAGGGCATTCATTAAGCATTTTTCAGAAACTGCAGCATTTTTCCCCCCTCCCATTCCCAATTACAGATAACGTCTGTCCTTGTTTAGTGGACACTTAATGGGACTTTAGTGGGAGACACAATTGCCTGATGAGAAAGTGAGTCATTTGTTATAATTTAATATTTATCTATTGGAGAAGCCTATCAGTTATCAAAATGAGCTAAATTGAAAGACAGCCAAGCGTGCCAGGCAGAGTCAGCAAAAAATAGAAAAAGAAGCTCTGATGACCCTTGAAAAGAAAGTGAGATAAACAGAGAGGGAAAGAGACAGAGGAGAGCATAATGTACTTACATACTGTATTTAGCATTTTGGAAACGTTAATACAGTATCAAATGTGTTGAGTCAGAGACATGCTTTTACACAGAAAATAAACAAGGCAACTATGACACAATCTAAAACACTTCTAAGAACGGATGGCCCAAGTGTGATTAAAGCCAGGGGAAAATGTCTGATATGCACGGATGTGTCTCAGTGATTAAATTATAGGAATGTAGCGCGTGATTGTGCATGACAATGAGTAGCAAAATGTTTCAATGATTAATGTTTAGAGGGGGAGTCGGCTTTACATACCGCTGTGAATAACTATGTATCAATGTCTTTCTACCTGTGCAATTAAACTAAACTAAATGTTTGGAATGTCCGGAATAACAGCAATGTTGGCTTGAAAAAAAATTATTCATCTTAATGCTCTCAGTACAACAGACATAATTATTTCTCCCATAACCAGCAGATGATTTCTACCATAATTGCAATTTGCATTATTGAGGATCGGAGTGATTTGAGAATCTGAAAACACCTTAGCATATGGAAAGTGAAATAAAAAAAATTAACATCAGTTTGTGAATGGTTGGAAAAAATAAACGTTCTAGTGAGTGTGGGAGAGGTTGTCAAAAACAAGGGGATAATGCTGGAGGCGAGAGAAGGCTTTACAGGATGTGCAGGTGAAAGGCTACTCAGATGTTGGCAGTAGACACACACACACACGCACACGCACACACAGACACACACACAGACACACACACACACACACACACATACACATACACACACGCTTTTGTTCCAAATCAAAACCTAATAGTGCCTTTTATAAGAGCCTATACAGCTGATGACAAGCAGCTGGCTTTTCTCTGGTCATGGTGGAACTGGGCAATTATGCTAAAGTACAGGAGGCAAGATAATTACAACCATTAAGCTGACCTGCCATCAGAGAGAGAACTCACAGCTGGAAGAGACACGGAAAGAGAGGCGTAGTTACCCGAGATCGTCCCGATCTGCCTCTCAGCCACATGTTTTGTTTAATTCATTTCAAATGATGGTGTGTACCTCTACGAAATATGGTACATTTGAATACTTAAACTGTACATACAGTATGTGACTTTAAATGCATATGTTTATTGAGTGTATACTATTGTATGTTGTTTGGAGCGCTTTTAGTGTCAGAGACGGAGTTAAAGCAGTGGAAAGTCATACAAGTGAAGAAAATAGATAAGCATGCTATGCAGCTTGAAATTAGACATTTCTGCTTTTTCATACTGTAAATTGTATTCCAAATTACATAAATACAATTGAGATTTCAAGGCAGCCCCCTCAAGATTACTTGTCTCCACAGTAAAGGCACTTCTAACAAGTCCTGTAGACATCAACACCATGGCTTTGCCCCATCAGTACAACTCAAGTACAGACCAACCTGATATACTGTATACAAGCTGTGGTCTTGTGTTAAAGGTGACAGGGTCTGGTGTTTTGGTCCACAAGTAGGGCAAGGTCATTTGAAATGTTTGTGTCATACATTGAAATCTGAAAAAAGTTGAAGAAGATATGCGTATTTCAATGTTGATGCCCCCAAAATCAACAATCAGAAAAATTAAGCATATTAAAAAAAAAAAATAAATATTGCCATGTGTGCCGAAAGTGTATTACATCCCATTATACAAGTACAAGAGTAAAATTCGTATGGCTTCAGTTCCAGTCGACATTGCAGCAGCAAGAGAAAACAAAATGGGAATGGGAAAAATGGAAAAGGGAAACAATGAGGCAAGATACAATTGAGCAATACAATAATAGAATAGTAAAATAAAATAAAAATGTTCTGTCTGCATTTATCATTATAGTCCATAATGCATCTAGTGGGACTTTGGTGGAGAATCTGGGCATCAAAGCTGTAATACAAATAGAAGACAGTACATTTAAAATGATTGCCCACACACTATTTTTTACGAAATACTACTATGTTCATAAAATATAATTGCTAATACAATGACAATGAAAAATACCTGAAGTGCTGGTGACTCTCATCAAGGTCTCTTCTCTCAGAACCGCTCACCTAGCCGTAAGAGAAATTTGGTGTGGTGTGGACACTTCAATAGTGTGGGCTTGCATGCTATCCACTCACAGACTCTCATGAACAACATACTGTACTTGTTGAAGTCATCTTGTAAACACATACTGCACAGAAAGAAGTAGGGTAACTTCTGTACGTAACTTCTGTACGTTCGTACACAACACAAAACCACGCCATGTCAGCTCTCTAACAAAGCTAGCTTGCTAGCTAATAAGCTAACATCTGTTTGGCTAGCCTAGTAAACACACACGCAGCTTAGTAAACAATGCATGTAACTCACTACACTAGTTAACAAACTAACACGCTTGGCTATCGCATGTAAGTCACTACACTGACCCTAGAACAACGCATAAGGTGTGTCAGTGCAGGGCTGCCAAGTCTCACGCAATTACCGTGAGACACACGCATTTCAACCAGTTCTCACGCTCTCACGCCGCAACTCTATTTCTCACGGCGAGAAATAACAATTTGTTTTACGGGACTTTTATTTTTGAAATTCCTTGAAAGAAAGCTACTGGACATGAGTTTCGTGACGTCCTCTTTCTGCACTCGCGTTATTATGCTTGCGCGTGCGCAGTCGGAGCGGTAGACGATATGTGCACCACCAGTGGCCGTAGCTGTGGCACGGCTGAAGTCATCTACCAAAAGATGAACGAGGTCATGGAGAAACACGCCATACCATGGGGAAACTGTGTGAGTTTGTCCGTTGACAATGCAACGGTCAATGCAGGAATCCGAAATTCCACTCTTGTAAACAAACAAAAATATTTTTTCTTTTAAACTTACCTGTTCTAAAGTAATTGATAGTTGTATTGTTATTGTGTCTCTGGCAGGAGAAAAGCTGAATATCGGCTTTACTACTCGAGCTACGTTCAACAGGCTCCTTGATGCAGGAGACATTACACCGCAGCAAGTGGAGAGGTTCCAACAGGCAGCACTGGCATTTCTTTTGAGGGCTGTGGAGTATGCCATGGAGAAACTACCCCTGCGAGAGCCCCGGTGTAACAGAGTTGGGAATGTATGTTTAGTTGTGGTGAATGTAGATGAGTTTCGCCGTGCTTGAGCAGCCCTGGTTGTTGTTGGAGCCCCCCTTTGGAGTTTGGGTGTACTGCAGGTCTGCGCGTTCTTTTGTCCTTCTCTTGTTGCCGTACTTACGGTGGTACCAGAACATGGCCGCCATCTTAATGGGTATGTGCGCTATGTAAAATGCTCCTCGTGTTTTGTTGTTTGTATGGAGAATCTTGTAATGTAGGGTGAAAATGTTGGTGTAGTACTGTGCTGTTTGTTTTTACATGTATTGTGATGATGTGAAACAGAACATTTATTGTATGTTATTTTGAACGCGCAGATTCACAAGAGTTGCAGATCAGAGAAGAATTGTGTTTTATATGTCTTCTCTGCAGGTATGTTGCTCCACGTGTTGTTTGTAATTGTTATTTGTAATGTTTGAGGGAAATTTGTGTTCTTTCTGTGAACAAATTATCCTGATGTGAAATATACATACACGGTGGGGTACCAGAACATGGCCGCCATCTTAATGGATTCACAAGAGTTGCAGATCAGAGAAGAATTGTGTTTTATATGTCTTCTCTGCAGGTCAAATAAAAGAATTGATTGAAAGAAGGTTGCCTGTTTGACCATCGTTACACCTGCTCAAACATGCCATGTTTGTTGACGTCCAGCAGAGGACAGAGTGTGGTGTGGAAGATGCCTTGTACTTTGTTGACAGGTTAGGGTTGACAAGTTCTGATCATTTTGAATAGATTGTTAAGTTTGATAATCACATCTGAAAAACAAACCCTGCTGTTCCAGCTGCTGTAACTATATCTGATCAGTGCACATTGTGTTCTTTTTAGATTTGCTGAACTTCTCCCGTACCACGGACCTCAAGAGCATGACAAACTCAGCGAGGAGTTTCTGGATTACCAGTTCATGGACATTCCCATGCCACCAGACCCAGCCACATTCGACGTTGAGAGCTTTTGGGGGAACATGGCATCAGAGAAGAATAAGGTAATAATTATTCTGCAATCTGCACCCTTTGACATACTACACATTGACTTAATCAACTTGCTGCATAAGAAACTCCTTGAGTAATTAGGCTTCCTATGTACATTTTTCTAAGGTGAACGGGATGAGCAGATTTGGGAGGCTCTCTCATATTGCCAAATTGGTTTTGGTACTTCCGCATTCAAATGCTGATGCAGAACGAGTGTTCTCCGTGGTGGGGCTGAACAAAACCAAAACCCGTAACAGTCTGGCTCTTGATGGAACCCTTTCATCCATCATGACGGTGAAGATGGCTGGCCTCGAGCCAGAATGTTTCAAGTGGGAGCCCCCTACCTCTGTTATTAAGGCATCAAAATCTGCCACAAACGCCTACAACACAGAGTTATGAACACCGCTTGTAAGGGTTGGGGTTGTTGTACTGCATAAGATGTTGTAACTTTATAGGTCACATGGTTGATTGACAGTTAAAAGAGTTATTCTGATGTTACATGATTGATTGATTTATAGATAGATGATAATAAATATAATATATATTTATTACTGTCTGAATTTGTCTTGTTTTATACAATTTTCCAATTGTTTTCATTTCTTGTGCTGGTTTATTATGATGTAAAATTGTAGGAAACTAGCAAAAATAATAATAATAATAATAATAATAATTGGGTGGGAGAGAGGGGCCGCTGCTGCCAAACGTGCTCAGTTTTGCGTCGCTCCACCGGCAAAAAATCTCACTCCAAAGTTTTGGTGAAACTTGGCAGCCCTGTGTGTCAGTGTGTCAGCAACAAGTGCATCCAAACTTGTTTGGCTAGCCTTGTTAACACACACAGCATAGTAAATAACGCATTTAACTCACACTTACCCAAAAACAAAGCAGAAGGTATGTTGACAGACCACAGTCCCGTGAATAGTATGTTGATCGAAGAAACTTTCTTTGTGGATACAGTCATTGATGGCAGCGTCCGTCTTGTAAACAAACAGACACACACACACACGGCTATTTGTGGGGGCGGCTGAAACAAAGGGAATATGCCCCCACACTACTGGAAAACGCCCCCCGAAACAAGCAACGTTTGCTAACAAATTCTAGGTATTTAGTGAATGTAAAACTGTTGTTTATTATATTGAGTGGGTTCTTCAACACTTACATTTTCGTAATACGCAAAAATATTGCTCATTTGCGAGGTGTATTTTGCCTTAAGTAAGTCTGTACGTCGCTTTGGAACAAGACGTCTGCTAAATGCCAAAAATGTAAATGTAAATGTCACAATTCTCGACATGCGGACCAATTGACCAGACTGTGTCACAAATGTTTCAAATTGTAATACAAGGTGGATTGAACAGGGGGAAGAGGCAGGGTAAGACGGTCCAGGGCGTGCTTTCACAAGACAATTGTTTGAGGGGTGGGGTATCTGCCTTAATAAAGGTAGACTTTTGCTTTAGCCCAATGCACTAATTGTTTAACCTGGGGTTTCAGAAATCAATTTCAACTATGACAAATCTCCTCTGAGTAAATCTTCCACTCAGGTATAAGCCGTTTTAAAAATAACTCATTGGAATTAGTGGGTGTATGAAATCTAATAAAATGTACTCTTCCTGCTTGGGTGGAGCGTTGTGAAGTGAGCCAAAGCAGTGTTATCTCCCGCCGTTCAGCTTCCTCCCCGGTGTGTCAGCTTTGCTCTCATAGCGGGTTACATAGGCCTCATGTGGTACCGGCACCTACAGTAATCTAATCCCATTTACTCGCTATTTAACCAGGAGGAAATCTGCCCCCATCTCTATACCAACCATCAGTAAGCAATGCTTGAGATCAAAGAGGAGTCTAATGCCACCCTACATTAGGCATGACACTGCTGGAATGCTCACTAACAAAAACAAAAAAGTGGGAGAAAGGAGAAAATAGAACTTAAAAAGAGCAAGAAAAATTATTGGATTATGGATTATGTACATTATGTATTGGCGAGGGCGTTTATTTATATATTTGGAGCTTAAGCGTTCCCTTCTTAGGGTTGTGGCTGTAGGAGTGATTGTACTATGTGTGAGGGCAGATAAGCTTGACAGCCATGACAGTAGAGTATTAACTGACTCTCTCCCTCACCTTTCAGTGACTACTGAAGTTTAAAATCCATCAGATTTGAGTTATAACCATAATTAAACCTCCTGGCATAAAGTGCTCATGTTATGATGTTCAAGACCAAACTGAAACACCAAACTAACCATACACATCTGACACAACTGCTGTGAACAATGAAATAGATATCATTCTAGTTAAACACCATTACTATACAGTATGATACAATTATTTTTGCAAATTCAACATTTATGTTTTAGGTTAGTTACGGTACATTTCCATTTTTGACATTTAGCAGATGCCTTTATCCAATGCGACTTCCAACAAATACATTTGTCTAAGTAAGTGAATCATCTATCCATCAGTCATAGCAAGTACTTTTCTGTGTAAAATTAATCTATGCTAGGACCAGGGGCCATTGGCAGTCACAGTGCTATTCATAGGAGGGACAGTTGTAGTCTGAAGAAATGTTTTTTCAGTCTACGGCGGAAGATGGGTAGTGACTCTGCCGCCCTGACAGCAGTGAGAAGCCCGATGCACCAGCGGGGTGCCAGGACAGTGACAAAGCTGTGACCAAGTAACGCGACTGCTGCATCCACGCAGAGGTGGCGGTGCCAGTCGGCCAGCGGAGGTGGAAGAGCAGAGTGATCGGGCAGGTGTTTGGGGGCTGACCATTGCTTGCAGGTAGGGAGGGGCTGTTCCCTTTGCCGCCCGGTAGATGAGCACCAGGGTCTTGAATCTGATGTAAGCTGCTACTGGGAGCAAGTGAAGGGTGCGAAGGAGGGAAATGACAGGGGAGAATTTGTCAGAATGAACACCAGATGGGTGGGAGCATTCTGGATGAGCAGCAGAGGTCTGATGGTGGAGGCGGGGAGTGTGGCCAGGAGTGCATTGCAGTAGTCAAGGCGGGAGATCACAAGTGTCTGGACCTAAGAGTTGTGCTGGTTCTCTGGTGAGGAATGGACGTATCCTTCTGATGTTGTAGAAGAAGAATCTACAGGAGCATGCTGTCGCTGTGATGTTCGCTGCACAGGATAAGTGGTTGTTAAGGATCACCCCAAGGTTTTCGGCTGTCTGGGAGGAGGTGGAGAAGTCTTGGAGAGGCAGGCTTTCCCAGGGAGGAAGAGCAGCTCAATCTAGTTAAGGTTGAGCTTGAGGTGGTGGGCTGACATCCAAGCAGAAATGTCTGCAAGACACGCAGAGACACGTGTTAGCCACCTGTGAGTCAGAGGGGGGGAAAGAGAGGAAGAGTTGAGTGTCATCTTCATAGCAGTGGTAGGAGAAACCATGTGAGGTAATTACCGAGGTAGAACAGTAAGGGCCCTAGTATGGAGCCCTGGGGGACCCCAGTGGTGAAGGCTCGTGGAGAGGACAGTGATACTCTCCATGTCACCTGGTAGGAGCGGTCAGTCCGGTAGGATGCAAACTAAGAGAATGCAGAGCCAGAGATGCCCAGTTCTGAGAGGGTGGAGAGAATGATTGTGTGGTTTAATGTGTTGCATCCAGCAGACAGGTCCAGAAGAATGAGAACAAAGGAGAGGGAGGAAGCTCGAGTAGAGTGAAGGGCCTCCGTGACAGCAAGGAGAGCAATCTCAGTAGAGTGCTCAGTCACCTTAAGAGTCGGAGAAGAGTGAGACTGGGTAAAATTGAAGGAGAGGAGAAGTTCCAGTACTCCAGACAAGAGAAGCTTCTTTGATTGGAGGTTGAAATCTCCCAGTAGTGGGAGTGGTGTACTGTCTTCAGGGAAGGAGCTGAGAAGGATATCCATCTCTTCTAGGAAATGGCCAAGCTGACCTTGGGGACGTTAGATAACAACAATGTGAAGCTTGACAGGGGAGGTGACAGAAACAGCATGGAATTCGAAGGAGGACATGGACAGGTATGACAGGGGAAGGACATTATGTGACCACTTAGGTGAGATGAGGAGTCCTGTGCCTCCGACCTCAACCCGAGAGTCTAGGAGAATGAGAAAATGAGTAGGCATCAGAGAGGGCTGCCAGAGTAGTTATGTTTTGTAATCCATGTCTCTGTGAGGGCAAGGAAGTGGAGGGACATGAAGCTGGCATAAGATGAGATAGCCTCTGCTTTCCGGACCTCTGACTATCAGTGCCAAAGTCCTCTGTGAGAATGAGGTCGTGGTCAGTTGAGCATGGTGGATAGATTAGATAGGAAGGGTTGCGAGGGGGCTGTGCAATCAGTGTGTCCTCTTGAGGGATAAAATAACAGGAATGGGTAAAAAGCACATTGTTATATTTGCTGGTAGAGAGATATAGGGTTAATGGGCAATACAAGATGTAGTTAGCCCTCAAATGCACTCATAGTAATGAAAAACATTATCAAATATATATTTTTTTAAATACATAGTAGTTTGGCCTTCCTCGATGGACTCCTTCGTCTTTGTGTCAGGCATTTTGACTCCACAGACAGACTCCTTGGTCTTTGTGTCAGGAGGCTGTCGCAGAGGTGGTCGCTCTCTGACCGTCCAGATAGAAATGGAGATTCTGTAATTGCTGATGACTAGCAGGGTTGCAGACCCTCCCACCTAACGATCAATTAACCACCAGACAGGTTTCACCACTCAATTCCAAATGTATTTAGTGCTGGTCCAAGGTCCACTAGTTAAGTCATTGTTGTGGTAAACCACCAGTGTGACGAAGATTCAAACTAATTTATGGCAACACAGATTGGCAGCAAAACATGGAGAGGATTAGCTAAGTGGAATATACCTCACTGTATCGTAGCATTTTTACTGAAGGATTTGATGTAGGGAAAAGAGTACAATGATTAAATTAGCCTCATTAATCTACTGTACTGGATACTCTTTGCATGTTTGTGTCAGATGTGTGTAGTGGGTATGAGAGGAAAGAAACAATAATTTAGTATATTTTATAAGGCATCTTAAAAGGTGCAATCCCTTAATATTCTTTTAGCCAAATGGCTGGACAGGCACTTGTTTTGATATCAAGTTGAGAGACGGGGCGTGGGAAATGTGACCACTCTCAAATTCTGCATATTTCAAGACAAACTTTATAACAGTAATATTGCGCTGTAACTTAATAAAAAGCTGCAGAAGATGCTGCAGTAATTAAAATCCTATAATCACTCAGGGACAAATATGACTCACTAGTGAATCACTAGTTCTCTCCTTGTCCTCGACTGCAGCAACAAAAACCAGCCTTAAACAGATTCCCCCACTCTCCATTCTCTTATCTCTGTCCTTTTTACGCCATTAGCTTTTTTAGAACTGCAGAGGCTAGATAAACCTCTCAAAACGAGTGCCTGGCCCCAATTCTCGCCTAAGCAAAAATGCTAATGATTGCAAAGATAACTGAAGGCACAATTATTTTTTCATTAAAAGTAGAGGCAAAGGGATTATTTAAAATCATAAAAGTATTGCTGAGTAAAGTATTGTTTACTTCTCAGCTGGCTTTATTGATTCTTTTTAACCTCATTCAGGAACGACATCTAAAGTAAACAGAGGGCCTTTGATAAAAGCCTTGCAGCTTGTGAAATAATGGGATTATGAGAGACTATGTTATTTGCAGTCTCCCGCCGTACTGCTGGACTGTATTGACAAAGACAGCACGTGTCAAGAGTGAGCTGCCACCACCCCCCCCCCTTCACCCCCTGTTACAAACACAGTAAAATTAACATTATATTAACATTTTATCAGCACAAAGTCCAATGCAATCATCTGCGTTATTATTTCTACACCACGAAGCTGCCTATGAAATGAACAGCCCCAGGCTAAACACTGCCTATTGTGATTCGTGAAAGTGGTTCTTCTCCGCTAGAACATCAGATAAGAGCGGAAAGTCATTTCGCCCCTACGCCATTACAGAGGCACTAACCCAAGTGGAATAACAGGGACTCTCTACATCAACAATCCTCCTCCTCAAGCCAAAGTCTCTCACTACAGACAAAGAAAAGTTGAACAACAAAGTTGATACTCTTCTCTGAGGAAGACCTTTCACCTTTGTGTGTGTGTGTGTGTGTGTGTGTGTGTGTGTGTGTGTGTGTGTGTGTGTGTGTGTGTGTGTGTGTGTGTGTGTGCATGTGGAGTAAATTGTTACGCATTCATGTCTTCTGTGCATCACCTCACTCCCAACACTTCTCCCAACGTTCACATCATCAAGTTCCATCACTTCTATAGAGTGCACTTAGTCTTTTCTCATACAAAATTACAACTAAACCACAAACGCTCCATCAGTGTCACCACATCATTGGCATTGCAGTCAATCAAACAGGTGATAATGCGGACATGAATGGTAAAATGGACATCTGACAAGACACATGTAGGGGGCGAATTTAGTACTTTGAAGAAGATGCATGGTGAAATGGACATGAAATGGACAAGACTCATCTCAAGTCTTAACCAGTGCGTTTACACTCTTCACAGAGCTGAAGCACAGGGTCACCAGATTCGTCTCCACTAAACAATGTTGCCACCGGCACACCGGCACTGTTCTGAGTCAGAGACACCATCTAATATCTCTGAAGAGCTTCCCAAAATTGAGGGCAGAGCCTTTGATCTGCAGAGATAGCTGGCTCAGCTAGGTAATATGGCGAGAAATAACAGGAAAACAGAGAGGAGAGAGGGAAAGAAGGGTAGGAGAAGAAAGGTAGTATGGGGTGTGAGTCAGAGAGACAAACAGACAGACAGGGTACTCCTATTACTTTGCTCTTTGTGTGTGTGTGTGTGTGTGTGTGTGTGTGTGTGTGTAAACAGTGTTATCTGGACCGTCATCTGATGTGCAGCACTGTTTCCATAGTAACACACACACACACACACACACACACACACACATCTCCTAAGGCGGCTGTCCATACGACTGATGTTTCCACTTGGATTGTATCAATAGATGAGCAAGTTAGATTATGGGAACATTTCATTGGATGCTGTGAGGCCATGACGTGAGCAACTATTTCTCTCGCATCAGGAGATCACTACTCTGTTGTGAGGGAGTGCAGGAGAACTAAATCATCCATGTGAGGCTTTGATGTTTATACTATATCTATTTATTTAGTTATTTATTCTAGTAAAGGTTCTAATACTTGTAGAACATTTGGCTTTACACAAATGAACTCCCCAGTGTCCTTAATTTGATTTAATTAAAAAATAGTATAATGGCTTAAAGAATATGAAGATAACTGTCTTTCCGATGGAGAACCACACAACGCAAACAGAACGGATAAGGAGTGAGACACAAGCTTGGGCGTCTTAGGATGGTTGCCAAGCAACGCAGTTACCGTTGGTCAGGTTATGCAAATATCCCTATTTATCTCCAATAGCACCCTCGGTGATGTCAGCCTCTTCTCTCCTGAGTGCTCTACTGAGTCATTAGACATGACTGTCTATAACCCATGGCATCTACCTGGAGCATGATTGTGTATGACACTCTATCTTTTCCAGTCTCTTAGAGAATAGAATTCAAAGTACTCCTAATTGTATACAAATCACAAAATGATCTTGGACCAAAATACATCAGATCTCCTCCCACCCTATAGTCCAGCAAGGCCCCTAAGGTCAGCTGAGACTAATCAGCATTCCAAGAGTGAAAACAAAACACGGTGCAGCAGCTTTTAGTCACTCTGTCGCATGCTCCTAGAACAAACTCCCTGAAGAAATCAAACAGGCCCAAACCCTAAAAATATTTAAATCTAAGCTAAAAACCTTCATGTTTTGCAACAATTGTGATTAAACGTAGTGATTAAACACTAAGATTTCCATTCGTTTCTTTTTTATTAATTTCTATTATCTTATTAATGTTTATCTATATATATATATATTCTTGTCTTTTTTTGCTGTATGTGAAGCACTTTGAATTGCCCCTGTTGTATGAAATGTGCTTTACAAATAAACTTGTCTTGCCTTGCCTAGGAAGCTGAGTATCAGCACGAGTGAATCCATGACCTGCTGTTCTTCCTTTTGTACTGAATGATATCTTGAGAGTGTTTTCATTTTATTGCTTACATCGAACATAGAATGGTACAATGACCTTTTGAATCAAGAGTAGACCCTAACACCATTTAATTGCAAACAATCACACACAATGAAACATATATGTATGGTGATAAGGAAAGGCAGTGAAACAGCAACATGGAATTGGTACATACATATACTGTCGCCAGTTGGTGGATTCCTGCCCTGACAGAATGTTTTCACAAGATAATCAACAGACCATAGATCCAGAGTCCCCATTAGACACAATATCTTCATTAGCTAATTAATTTAATGTATTATATTATCAATTTAATCTAAAACAGCGTAACTCTCAATGCAGACAACCTCGGAAATCCCTCAAGGGAAAACAAGTTTATATCCAATCAACCCACTCAATAACCAAATCAAACAGTACCGGCTTACATATCGAACCAAATAAAACCAACACCCTAGAGAGGTCAAGGGGCACATTGCTTCTAGAGATTGGCTTGATATTTGAAGTAGAAATAATTTTGCCCTCTGGTTAAATGTCTTTACTCCCATGGCGCGGGGTGGACTGTGACCTCAGGCTCGCTTTTCACCTTGCAGGGCACACATTTATCTTTGGCCTCCCCTGAGGGATTGAAGGAGGCGTCTAGTCATTACTCTCTGGCCGCTACTCTGAGAGTGTTGGAGAGGGGAGGTGGCAGGGAGGGGAGTGGGGGGGGGGCAGTGGTCATGGCATTCCCTGAGGCACCATCACTCTCCTACTGTGGATCAATGGTGACACTATTAACCGCTAGTGTTGAGTCTACAGTATGCTAGACCAGCTAGAGCCACACCATGTCGGAGCAGCCAAACCTTCACCCCTGATGGGAGGGTTAAAATGAGTTGGGGTGGTGGTGGGGGGAGGGGGAGAGGAGTAGATTGAGGATGTGATGTGTGATGTGCAAGGCTAGCACTATCAACCAAAACCCAGCCTGCCACAGTTCCCCCTACGTTAATTGATAGCCCATCATTTTCAGTTTTCCTAACAAAGAGCTAGCTGGAGTGTGTGTCGTTAGTTATTCAGTGTGATGGACCTTTTGATGGAAACGTTAAGTTGCTGTAGGTCCCCCATATTCCACAGTGGTAGAGTGCTTATTGATTCATTATGGCCAGAGTCCATTATTGGTGTTGATAAGCACTGCATTAGCTTCCTACATACACACACCCACGCATGCATGCGCACACACGCACGCACACACGCACACACCTCTCATGTAGACCCCATAAACACATAGCTATATTCACACATTGTACAATAATGGTACGAACACTTTGCCCGGCTGCCCTCGAAAAGGCGGTACAGGACCATGGCCGTAAGGACAAACAGACTGAAGCTCAGCTTCTACCCCAGGGCCATCCAGGCCCTGAACACAGCAAAGACCTAGGTTCTGGGCCCTGGACAGTCTGGACGGATTGATGGCAGCTGCTGGATTGAAAAAAAATCAGGTGTAGTGCTGAGGCACAAATGTGTACATTTCAAGCCTGCAAACTGCGACACTTTAAATGAATGTGCAATAACACTATGTACAATATGACAACCCTAGTCGTCTTATCTGTACAGTATAGTATAGTGGATAGTGTACATAGCCTTTATTTATGTAAACCAGCTCCTTTCCCTTCTTGTTTTTTTTCTTGTTTTTTCTTTCCTAGCACCAGGGGAGCCACCCCTCCCAAATTTCGTTGTTTGGTACCTGTACTATAGCAATGACAATAAAGACCATTCATTCATTCATTCATTCATAATTTCTAAACAAATACAAAATGCAACAATACACTGATTCCATTCGGAGTATTGGCAATAGATAATTAAAGCATGCCATAAAACAGATACAGTAATATGACTAATTACCCGCTTAACTGCTATGTGATGTATCAGTGTGGTAATGACAAATGGGTCAATCAATGTTGGATCAGAGAGGCAATCACTAGAGGCAGACACTCAGGGAATTGTTGGTGATCAAACCCTAGTGTGGAGAGAATGCTGACCGTGTCAAGAGATTATTCTTAATGTTGAACTCCAAACAATGAAAACAGATTCTGGATACAGAAGATTTTACACATTTTAATGTGTGGAGAATTTAATTTGAGTTTAGATTTAGAACTAATTACTAAAATCCTCAATCATATAAAGAATGTCATGTTTGTGTATTACATAACGATGCAGAAAACATTATGTACAACAGATTAATACGTTTACATCCCAAATTTGCGCCTGCTTCTCTAGAATAAAATACAATATACCGGTAGTAGCTCCCATCAATGTTCTATAGCACTGTATCTGTATCAATGTATTGCTTACAATATACAACATTTTCAATTTGCTCAACAGATGAGTCCAATAACAAGCTCCAGAAATGATATCATCCTTCTCAATCAACAATTAAATTTGTGTGTCAAAAATGTTTTAGCGCTAGCAACATATGAAAGGATTTTTAAAATTCCATCCAAAATACTGTTACACTTAATGAGTAAGTAGAGCTGTTTTCTGGGAACTGAGTTCTAGAGCTACAATGAGTGAGATACCACCTGTGGGACTTACAAGAGATGCTCCCTGTCAAGGAGATGAGAGTAGTGAATACAACTGAATATAAGCCCAGAGACTGGCCAAGACACACAATCAGATGACCCTGGATTACACAAATGTTTTCAAATGGAAGAGCTACTCAAAAAACTACACCACTTAAATGTGTTTTAAACATTCCACAATATTTTGTAATCCAACAATCATAGCCATGGCAAGACAAGACATCTCCAAGACGAGTCCTTTTTTTGCAACAAAATTGCAAAATTTGCCCCGCACTGGGTTGGAGATACAACATGATAGGCCATCACCATGGCAGCACATGGCAGTGTGTGTCACTGCTGGTTCTGATTGGTCCTGCGCCCCTGTGGGGGCCCTAATGGAGTCAGAGGAGTGGCCGTGGGGGCAGATGGGACCAGGTTGATGTATTATGCATGGGTGAAGCATCCTCAGGAGGGCCAGCTGCGGCCCCAGTCGGAGGAGAGGAGGGACAGGCTGACCCAGCCAGACCCCCAGCCGCACCCCACCACCACACACGCCCTTCTTCCCCCCAGTCCTCAGGGGTCATAGATGGGCCTCTCTGCTCTATGACCCTGATCTCACTTCCAACCTTATCGGCTAATATGTCTTAGTCGGTCCATGGTGTTGAAATATTAATTGAGAGACAGTAGGTGCAGGATGGGCATTGGATTTGGATTGAATATTTGTGTGTTCATTAACATCAATTGACACTATTGTAGAAGCTATTCAATTTCAATGTTTTTGTTTTAGAATGTAAATGAATGGTAAATGGCTGTTTGAACATTACATTACACACATTACATTACTTTGAGCCAACCTCAATAAGAACTAGAGAGCTAGACCTATAACATATTACATACCATTTTGACACCCTTCAGAAATAGCTTTCTTCTTTTCAATTCAGAACTAAAATACAGTATAATGATCAATATAATGTGTTTGTGTGTGTGTGTGTGTGTGTGTGTGTGTGTGTGTGTGTGTGTGTGTGTGTGTGTGCGTGCGTGCGTGCGTGTGCGTGTGTGTGTGTGTGTGCGCGTGTGCGCGTGCGTGTACGCGTGCGTGTGCGAGTGTGTGTGTGTGTCCAAGCCTAGCCTTCTTCTCTGGCGTGATGCGTGTCTCTGCCGCTACTCTGATGATTAAAGCAGAGAGGAGGTCAGAGAGACAGACAGCCTCCTTCATCAGTGTCTGCCTCCTGTGAGTGTCAATGTCACCCTCACAACCCTCCAACCTGAGCCCCTCTTTCTCTTTCTCTCTCTCTCGCTGAGTGACAGCTCGGCCAATGCAGTCACAGTCAGACATTGGGAAGGGAATGGGGTAGGTGTAAGGGGGGGGAGTAGGGGAGGTGGCGAAGAATCAACTTCCCATATCCTCTCAGCTTGACTCTAGGATACACACCAGATGGGCGGAGGAACAGTAAGAGCAGGGGGAAGGCTCTCATTTCTTATGTGATGTCTTTGTGATGTGATTCCGTTTTTTGTGATACTACATGAGTAAGCAAAGGAGAAAGTGAAAGTAAAGGTTAAACGATAAAACAGACACAATCAGTTGAAACAGTGTTGCTTTGTATAATCAGTATAATCTCAGATCCCAGAATCTCATCTCTCGATTGAGATTCTGGGGTTACAGGATGTAAAAGGTTCTGTCAGAAGTGCTGTCGCACATCCACACCCCTTGAAACATTTGCAAGTGATGACCCTCCTCCTCCACCCATGCTATTCTTTCCAAACCGATGTGCACACATTGCATGAAATGATAACATGTAGTTAGCTGAAGACATTTTTGATGCCATTTTCCTCTGTGAGCAGTGTGTATCCAATTTGAAGCACTCCTCTCTATTTGTCGATAGAATCTGTGTGTTGCTGGTGAATCATAGAATCTGTGTGTCGCTGTCAAACTTCCCTTTTAATTGGAGAGTCAGAATTAGTTAGACTATGTGCACTACCACCTCTAGAATCACCTGTAGGTACTGAGAATATCAAATTATACATACCATTGGACAAACAATACCTAGCTAGCTAGCTACCAAAAATGTATCTAAAACCTTCCTCTAAATACACTGACATCAACTGTGAATATGTTGATAAAAACAATCCCTCATGGATTCAGCTTACCCTCAGCTATGACCAACAGAAAAATAGAGTGATAGATTAAAACAAAGAAATTGCTGAAGGGGTGAGAAGAAGAAGAGTCCTTCTGGTGGAAGCTGAGTGAAAGAGGCTGGAGCCAGTTGGGGGTGGGGGGGGACGGATGACCACCTGTCCTACTCAAACCCTGACGAGAGACAGAGATGAGAGAGATCGAGAGAGAGAGAGAGAAAGAGAGAGAGAGAGCAGCCACTCGACAGTCTCCCCACGTCTCTTCTGGCGTGTAAGTGGATTTTCTCTGGGCTTTGAACATTAAATACGCTTTTTAGCCTCAGAGAGCAATGGAGAGAGAGAGAGAGAGAGAGAGAGAGAGAGACAGAGAGAGACAGAGAGAGAAAAGGAGGGAGACAGAGAGAGAGGTTGAAAGCATGCAGAGGCTTTCTCATAGAGCTTTGGTGACCTGTTGCACATGGAGAGCTTCAACACTGTATAGGGGCTGGCTCATCTTGACTCGGCCTCAAGCTAGGGGCCTCATTTATAAAACTTGCGTACTCCCAAAAACGGGCATACACACATTTTCCTGCAATTTTGGGATTGATAAAAGACGAACTTGGGGTGAAACTCAATCACATTTAATTGGATCTGTAATTAAACAATACTTGGATGTTATGAAATGTATTATCATAATTAATAAGGTAAACAGTAGGACGAATTGTCGATGCAGTCTGGCACATAGATATTTTATACATAATATTATCTATGGTCTGGCAGACGAGAGAAGCGTTTCATATTGTTATGACGTGTTCATTGCACAGAACTGTTGCGCAGAAATTGACTGGGTGAAATGTTTTTTCTTCGCACCATCTCACTGACCATTCATAGGCAACCATGGGCGTTAAAAAGGGTGGGACAAGACACTTATTCACGTGCGCAAAATGCAGAGTTGATTGCTGGGATCGAAACCAGGTGTCCAATATGACATATCTCATGGTCTACTGCAAATTGTAGTGGTCACTCCACCATTGCTGCAATTGTTATGCAATGAAATTACATCATTCAAGCTGTCATATTTTTCACAGACAATGTCTACATTATGGCAGGAGATCAACTGTAGATAATGCTCTATGAGGTTTATGACACTATTCCTTCACTTAGCATCTTCCCTACCTCTGTCTGAGCACATCACAACCCTTCCTCTCTTCTTCTCCTCTCATCTTAAGGACATCCTCCTCAGGGTCACAGGAAATGATGGGCGAGAATGGTGATGATGATGGAGAGAGAGAGAGTGAAAGAGAGAGAGAGAGAGAGAGAGAGAGAGAGAGAGAGAGAGAGAGAGAGAGAGAGAGAGAGAGAGAGAGAGAGGGAGGGAGAGAGATACAGTGCAGGATGGGAGAGAAGCAATAACGGCGGCACCCACACTCACTTTCATGTCCCTGTCATCTTTTATCTGGGCCCGTTATGGTGCAGGATGAAGCAAATGTGTTTGCAAATTCATTAGAGATTATTATTAACAAAGCTGACGCGCTAGCAGTCAGAAAGCATCAGTCGCCATATTCACAGTCTCACAGCCTTCCAGAGTGATTGATGCCTCGCAAATTCATTTTTAAGGACACTGGGGCCATCGTTGAATAATCAGATGGATTCATCAGATGACCATATGTCAGCACCGAGAGAGAGAGAGGGAGCAATTAGCATACGTGCTAACGCTGTGATCCATCCAGTTCGTCGAACTAACCCCTGGCTCGAAATTAGAAGAGAGATCCATCTGTAATGTGATGCGCTGTGATGATGGCTGATACCGTACACAGTGAGAGAGATACAGAGAGAGTGTACTGTGATGTGGGAATTGTAACCTTGTTACTCCGCCTCTACAGCATAGCATCAATATTTCAATTTCATCTAAGGCCTGTACTAAGAACCGCTCCATAATGTCAATCCAACGTCTTCAAAATCATTTGCCCCGGTGCTGAAGGAAGTGTGACTGAAAATAAATGATATGATAATGATAATAAAGTGTGTAGCTAAATGCCTGGCTTGACAGATACTATATGAGTGTGCAGCTCTACTGTAGCATGCGCTATATGACCAAGCAGGTCAATATGTTATGAGATTTTCATCCCTCCATCCAAATAAGTTGTTCTTATTCTATAGTGTCTAGAATGACCTATGACCTTCTATAATAGGCCTCAGTGATGTAATGATGTAATGTGGTTTCCACTGTACCTGAGCATCCATCAGTAGATGTCTCATCAGAGTCATGGACTTCTGCAGGGTTTGTTTCTCACTGGGTAGAAAGGCACGGTCCTCCTCCTTCAAGGCTCTTGGACCGTTCACCATGAAGTGGGCGATCTGGTCGTTCAGGCTATTGAGAGACTGCACCGCTGTGGGAGAACACACATGCACACACACATGAACTGTCAGTCCAGGACACACGGATGACTCAGTCACCACCAGATTTGGAGATCTAGAGCTGGATGGATGGTGTTTATAGACACCACAAGCATGCGATTGTTCTGTGGACTGGCACTGAAGCCTGGCACACTTGTTATGAGGCTTGTTTTGGCAAACATCTGAATAATAAGCGCACATCAGCATCATGTTTCATACGGGGCTTGGATGAAAAAGGGCTGCTGCTATGATTGTGTAATACATGAGGGAGAAATTGAGTGCATGTAGTATGTTGACAGGCAAAGAGGTTCTTCAAAATTATACATATTATATATTATACATAGTAGCAGAAAGTGTGTGTGTGTATGTTTGTGTGTGTGTGTGTGTGTGTGTGTGTGTGTGTGTGTGTGTGTGATACTGTATCCTCCCATATGGTCATATTGAAAGTCTTTGGAAAGGAACCCATGGTTCCAGCACCATAGCGCACTGGGATTGCCCAAATAATATTGTTGGAGCACTATTCCTCTCAATGGGTGGAGGGGGACGTTTTCCGGCTAGGAACAACACAGCTATCTCAGTGGAAGAACGCTGTTTCCTACTGTCACACTGTCAACGGCTTCTCCCTCTCTGACCCAGAATGTTCCGTGTCTGTCTAAGACCCATCCTGTTTTTGTTTCCCTGTTCTTGCCCCTGTGTGTCCCTGGCACTCTCTCCTTTTAGGTTTCCTCTGGCTAATCTCTCCCATTAACAGTCAGCTGGCCCCCGCTTTAATTCCCCTGCTGCAACACACACACACACTTGCACATGCACATGCACATGCACGCACGCACACACACACACACACACACACACAGATGTTCATGCATGCACATGCGCGCGCACACACACACACACACACACACACACACACACACACACACACACACACACACACACAGTTCTTCCTCAGCCCACTTCCATTTACCATTAATCCTCCCGAGTCTCAGAAAGGTCGTCACAAACATTTCAGAGGCCGCCTACATGTTGGAAATGTTCAGCACAAAGAAAGGAAAAAAGCTATTTGCATATTTGTGTGCCTTAGCTTTTAAGCTTCTACACTGACTGACCCCCACAACTTTAATTATCTATTCATGAATTAAAAACTTTATTCAGCGATAGAGTAAATGACGAGTCATGAACATTGTTGTTGTTAGAACATTGTTGTTAGAACATGTTAGAACAGCAGAAACCAGACAAACACACACACACATACAGTATGCAAATCTAAAATCCTCTCTCAAATCAAGCCCACGTAAAACACAGCCTGGATTAATGTGTTACGTAATCTTTCACTGTGCCTGACATTTCCAAACAAACAGGCTTAGTAGTTGGGAATTAGACGAGTCTGTACCAAAGGCAACAGAGAGAAGTCGTGAGAGGGGTCTTGGAGAAGTTATCTTTGCTCAAGGTGAGAGTATTTCACACAGGAGCAGGCAGAGCTGCTGCCAGTTCTTTGAACGTATGAGTCGCTGCCTCAGTTCATAGTAACACAAACTGACTGTGTCAGACCTCAGTAGACTGTCTGGAGATGTGGGAGTGAGAGACAGGGCAGAGAAAGGAGAGGTAGAAAGATGAAGAGGGAGTGGGAGACAGGGCAATGAGAAAGGAGGGAGAGAGAGCGATGGGGGGGAGGGCAGAGAGAGTGAATGAGAGGTAGTGGAAGAGAGAGAAGAAAGAGAGAGAGGGCAGAGTGAGAGAGAGAGAGTGGGGGACAGGGCAGAGATAGAGCAAGAGATAGAGAGGGTAGAGAGAAGGAGAGAGAGAAAGGTAAGTGTACTTGTACTTGGTTTTTAATGTGTTGGTTTTCATTTCTCATCAGCTATGGTGGAGGCAAAATGACGTGTGGCTACAGAGTCCACTTTAATGGCTCTCTGGATCTATTTGGGTCGCTGCTGAAATGGTAGGGATGAGAACTATCAGACATGATCAGGCTTGCAGACTTAGGTTGTGTTGTGTGATAGTAGTGATTCAGGAGTTTCCTTTCCCACAGCTAGAGTGCCCTCCACTGGGCAATTACTGAACCTGCAAATCCTGACGACAACACAGAGACACATAGCATCCCAATCTCTACCAATGTTTACATATATAACAATAGAGGATAGAACAGTGATCTATCTATGGAGATAAACCTTAATATAAAGTGTGCTTAGGTCGTATTGTACCATGTAGGGCAGACAGATTCGACCACAGTAACTAAATTGAGACATGACATCTCACTTTTAATGAATTCAAGAACTCTGGATGCTGTCTGCATTCTAATTGGCCATGGCCAGGTTGATGCTCCCTTTTGAGTTAGAAAATTGTAAAGGGTAATAATTGTTATATATGATTGTTATATATGATATATATATATATATATATATATATATATATAACATATTGTATGTGAAAAGAGATTTCAAAGCTAGATACAATCAATAAAAGAAGTGTCATGGAAAAACAATCATTGCTCCCCATGGTTCTGACCAGTTTTTCCGGCTATTGCTATTACTCGAGTGCTCCATATCTGTACCAGACCTCTCCAGCAAATGTCTATTCTACCATCTGAATATTCTCGATAGTAAGTAAGGGCCAACAAGCGACAAAAGTTACAAGATTATAGTCCCTGTAATGTAGGACTATTTGTCATTGTCAGGCATAAGATTGATTGGGGGGATAAACATAATAACTATGTGAGACATCTGCACCACCACTGAGCAGAGAGAGTGAGAGAAATATAGAGATGGTTTTCTCTCCTCTCATTCTCTGTCTGGGCTCAGTGGTGTTGTCCATGTCTCACACGGCTCTGTTTTCTATTTCATATGGACTGTTTGGAAGACAGGATCCTAATCCTACAGGATCCAGTTCACACAATGTATAGGAGGGACACCACACAAATATGTATGCTTAAGTTAACCATGTCGAATTGTAGAACAATTATATTAATCGAATGTTACAGAGAAGCCCCATGTGATATCACTATGAACATAGGACAGAATTATCGTGTTTTTCCAATTATTAGAGGAGCATCCACTCATATTTCAGGTATCCAATTATTCTCCTCTAAAAATATGTTATTCTTTTTTTTTCTCACCAACATTTGTAAAAGTAAATCACCATGGGTTGCATAATTGATCATCCCTGTTCTAAACCTTTTTTCATGGGTGTATAGTATACCACTTTTTCATGATCCGATACTGTCTGAGGTCTCAAAAAGAGGTGGAATGACCTAAAAAAAAGGGTCGCAGCAAGAGGCCATAACACAATGCTCTAACACACACACACACACACACAGGATTCAGAACATCCCATTCCACTGACACATGCCTTCTCTATTTGAACGACCACATCAACCATGAGGTGGACTCGGGCAAGTACTGCGGCATGGTCATGCTGGACCTCCAGAAGGCCTTCGACACAGTAGATCACCACATATTGTTAGATAAACTGAAAGCAATTGGGTTCGATAGAACATCGGTGAGCTGGATGCAATCCTACTTAGAGGGGAGGGAACAGGTGGTTAGTGTGAACGGAACACTGTCCCCCCCCCTCCCAGTGACCTGCGGCGTTCCACAAGGAAGCATATTGGGACCTTTACTGTTCCTAATATATGTGAATGACATGTCATCAGCATGTGATTGCAATTTGTTCCTGTTCGCGGATGACTGGGCTCTGCTGGTCTCTGACAGGGACATATTGCAGGTGGAAAAAGCGCTAAGCACTGAACTGAGTAGAATCTGCATCTGGCTAGCTGACAATAAACTATCAATACACCTAGGTAAAACTGAAACCATCCTATACGGATCCCCATCTAAACTCAGAAAGGCTGTAAATTTCAAAATAAAAGTGGGTAACATTAATATCACAAGAAAAGAGGATATTACATACCTGGGCTCCATCTTAGAGGCAAATCTTTCCGGAGATAAAATGGCAGCAAAAGTAATCAAAAAAGTGAACCATAGAACTAGATTCTTGTACAGGATATCCTCACTTGTCAGTAAAAACACACTGAGGACCCTATCAGGAGCTCTCATTCAATGTCACTTCGACTATGCCGTAACATCATGGTACTATAGAACCACAAAGGCCCATAAAACAAGACTCCAGACAGCCCAAAATAAACTGGTTAGGCTTCTGCTAGGCCTCAACCCTAGGACACATCTAACCGCTGCTCATTTTTGAGCCTTGATTGGCTACGAGTAGTTGACAGAGTGCAGCAGCTTGCACTGGGCCTGGTCTTCAAGATACGCTACACCACAAAGACACCCAAGTACCTGTCAACATACTTCCAAAAAGTGAACAACGTCCACACATACAATACCAGAGGAAGCTCCACGAACCACGTTCAACCGCGTTGCACCACAAACAAGGGGTTAAACTCGTTTGCAAACTATGCAGTAAAAATGTGGAACGCCCTTCCTATAATCTTAAAGGAGTGCAAAACACTGCCCACCTTCAAAACCACTCTCAAAAAACATTTACAGGAGGCTGCAATCCGTAACTGGACCCTCTAAATCAAAAATCAGATTAAAAGACCCGAACTACCCACTGTACATACTTTGTGTTTTGTCCCCCGCCCCCACCTGTGGTGTATGTCCCCACCTGTCCTACCCGCTGTACATACCTTATGTTTTGTTGTATTGTTCTTCCCATGATGGATGTATGTTTATCTTGTAGATAGTACTAGTTATTTGTCTGTATTATCTTGTAGATAGTACTAGTTGTTTTTTTTGTCTGTCTTACATGTAACGATGAATTGAGAATCAAGGACCCCAATTGAAATAAGCCAGTGGCTTTCTTGGGTTTTTATCCTGTTAGTTGACCTTGTATGTAATATGTACTTTCATGTACCTACTTCTGCAAATCTTCTAATAAAGTTTTCAATCAATCAATCAAAAACACACACACACGCATGCACGCACACGCACGCACACACACACACACACACACACTACTTTTTAATTCACCCTCTCCTCCCCTTCTCCCAATCTTCTGCAGTAACAGACAAGATGAGTGCTGTTTAATGAGCTTTTATATGTGTGTTTATATTGCACCAAATGCAGACGGTAGCTTAGCATTGGCGCGGCTATATGACGTCATCAGTGGTCAACAAAGCACAGATCCACAGGCAATTCACATTATAGCAGGAGATTTCAATCATGTCGACCTGAAGGCAGTACTACCCAAGTTCTATCAGCATGTTAAATGTGCAACAAGAGGAGAAAAAACACTGGACAAGGTATACACCAACATCAAACGTGCTTACAAGGCTAGACCGCTAGATCATCTAGGCATGTCTGACCATGTGTCAATCCTCCTGATCCCAGCATACACTACCATGGGGAAAAGTGCTCCCATCACCACTAAGACTGTCAGAACCTGGCCAGAAGGGTCCGCTCCACTGCAGATCTGCCTAAATGACACCCCATGGCAGGAATATGAGCATGAGGACCTGGAACCGTTCACGTCGTCGGTTCTGAACCACATAGTGAACTGCACCAACTCAGTCACCGTGGACAAACGGGTCCGGGTCTACCCCAACACGAAGCCATGGATGACTAGGAAGGTCCAAAAACTGATCAACGAGAGGGACAACGCCTTCTTCGCAGGGAAGAGCACACCGCTGTACAGCACCACCAGGGCTAACCTAAAGCGCGGCATCAAAGAGGCCAAGGCAGACCACAGAGAGAAGATTGAGGAATGCTTCCTGAGCAACGACTCCAGGCGGATGTGGCAGGGGGTTCAGCACATGACAAACTTCAGAGCCAACAGGCTCACAGCCGCAGAGGACGACCCCCTGCTGGCGGGAAAGCTGAACACCTTCTAAGCCCGGTTCGACGAGGGGCGAACGGAGGTAACCACAACACAAACACCCCTCTCTCCAGCTCTCAGCAGCCTCACCCTCACAGAGCATGAAGTGAGACGCGTGCTGAAGGCGGTGGACCCCAGGAAAGCCTTGGGGCCGGATGGCGTCCTGGGACGGGTGCTGAGGGACTGCGCCGACCAGCTGGCCGGGGTTTTCACCAACATCTTCAACCAGTCCCTGTCCCAGGCCACCATCCCACCCTGCCTGAAAACCTCAACTATCATCCCAGTCCCGAAGAAAAGCACGGTGAGCTGCCTAAACGACTACCGCCCGGTGGCACTCACACCAATCATCATGAAGTGCTTCGAGAAACTAGTCCGGGCCCACATACTCACACGCCTCCCGCCCAACCTGGATCCATACCAGTTCGCCTACAGAGCCCACAGGTCCACAGAGGACGCCATCGCGACGACTCTCCACGCCACTCTATCCCACCTGGAGAGGGGAAACAGCTACGCGAGACTGCTCTTTGTGGACTTCAGCTCCGCCTTCAACACCATCCTTCCAGACAGGCTAGTGACCAAACTACTAGACCTGGGTCTATCACACTCTATATGTGCATGGATCAAGGACTTCCTGACCGACCGCCCCCAGAGGGTGCGGGTGGGCCCCCACACCTCCACAGCCCTCAGACTCAGCACTGGGTCCCCCCAGGGCTGCGTGCTAAGCCCCATCCTCTACAACCTCTACACCTACGACTTCACCCCCGTCCACCCCAGCAACTCCATCGTAAAGTTTGCAGACGACACCACCGTGGTGGGATGCATCTCGGGGGGGGGACGAGGCGGCGTACAGGGATGAGGTAGAGCAACTGAGCAAGCTGTGCAAGGTTAACAACCTGCTGCTGAACAAGTCAAAGACCCAGGAAATCATCGTAGACTTCAGGAGGAAAAAGTCAGAGATCCAGCCCCTGCTCATCGACGGAGAGAGCGTGGAGAGAGTCTCAACCCTCTGATTCCTGGGGGTGCAAATGCAGGATGACCTGACCTGGAAGGACAACACAAAAGCCACCACAAGCCATGCTGGCCAATCCCTCCCACCCGATGTACTGCGAGCTGGCGGGGATGAGGAGCAAGTTCAGCCACAGATTTGTTCTCCCCCGTCAAAAAACAAAAAGATTTGGACAGTCCTTTGTTCCAGCTGCACTCCGACTCTACAACCAGGCCCTGCAGGGTGGGGGAGACCTGGAGCTGGAACTTTGGAACTTGGAACTTTTTACTTATTGAGCCTGCACTGTTTTATGTATTTTATTGAATGTTTTCTGTCTGCCCTAACTGAGCTGTTTGACAACAAAATTTCCCCATTGGGGACAATAAAGGTTTTCAATCAATCAATCAATCAATCAATCAAGAAGGCACAACAGCGGCTATACATCCTGAGAGTCCTCAGGAAGGAACACAGCAAGCAGGAGATACTGGTGACCTTCTACCGCGGCGCAGTGGAGAGCATCCTCACCTACGGCATCTGCAACTGGTTCTCCAGCTGCACAACCGCGGAGAGAAATGCGCTACAGAGAGTCGTGAGAACAGCCCAGAAGATCACCGGCGCCCCCCTCCCCTCTCTGGAAGAGCTGTACAACACACGCTGTCTCAGGAAGGCCTCCAAGATCTCCAGGGACCCAACCCACCCTGGGTACGAACACTTTACCCGGCTGCCCTCGAAAAGACGGTTCAGGACCATGGCCGCAAGGACAAACAGACTGAAGAACAGCTTCTACCACAGGGCCGTCCAGGCCCTGAACACAGCAAAGACCTAGGTTCTGGGCCCTGGACAGTCTGGACGGATTGATGGCAGCTGCTGGACTGAAAAAATCAGGTGTAGTGCTGAGGCACAAATATGTACATTTCAAGCCTTCAAACTGCGACACTTTAAATAAATGTGCAATAACACTATGTGCAATATGACAACCCTAGTCGTCTATCTGTACAGTATAGTATAGTGGATAGTGTACATAGCCTTTATTTATGTAAACCAGCTCCTTCCCTTCTTGTGTTTTTTTTAAAGTTTTTTTTTTTTCTTTCCTAACACCAGGGGAGCCACCCTTCCTAAATTTCGTTGTTTGGTACCTGTACTGTAGCAATGACAATAAAGACCATTCATTCATTCATTCATTCATTCATTCATTTATAGGGCTAAGAGTTCTGCTCCTCTCTCTACTCTGTTCTGAGAAACTGCGTCTCTGAACATACACTATTTGACCTAAAGTATGTGGACACCCGAACATCACTCCCATATGTGCAGGGTTCGAGTTATAAACTGAGCTTTGTGGGGGTCTCCAAAATAACAGTGCGAAATGTTCTCATGCACGCGCGCGAATCATGCCCACACAGCGTTGGGACTTACAAGTTTTAATTAGCCATAGGCTACTCATTTCACCACATCAACAGCACCACATGAAACAACAGCTATAAGCGATAGTCACAGGTATCTCTGCCAATAATTTTGTTGTTTTTGCTATACAGTCCATTCACTTTTCCTGTTAGCACGACACATTGTCCACATCTCCATTTCCAGTGACATCGCACCTGACATAAATAATCATGTATGCTCGTCCATGAATTGTGCTTTCATCTAATGTTATGCTACTACGGGAATCAAGTGATTTGACATTAGAAATGAATTTGTTTCATCTCTTGTGCAATGTGCTACAATCTGGGCACATGAATGATCGGATCGGTGAGCAGGGGCCAACTGTCGTGCCATTCATCTCATTAAGTTTCATAATTGGATTCAGTTTTGTATAAGGCATCCTTTCTTTAGCGACAGTATAAGCTGCTCTGAACGAACTAGCTGTCTCCTTATACATACTGGAGGTGAGTTCTGCTACTTTCTTCGGAAGCACTTGGTTTTGTTTGAGCTCTGCTATTTCAACAGTTTCAACGTTAGGTGTCATAACAGGGCAGCTGAATTCAAGTTTGGTTTCTTGGATGAAAACACGAAACTTTCCAGGCTTGTCGACTCGGTCGGAAGCAGTGGCCTTTTTTGGGGCGGCATGATAGCTAGCTACTGAATGTTTTCTTCTCAATAATCGTGTTTTCACGTTTGCAAGCGCTCAACGATCATATTCTGCTGTTGCACAATATTCTACTGCGCCCCATAGTGTCTTGGTGGTAAAGTGCAGGCAGTCAAAGGCATACTGTCATTCACAGGAGATTAATGCTGGTGCGCGTAGTTCTTTTGGAAAACGTGTTTATTTTAGAATATTTCTCATATAAATAAATATAAATAATACTCATTACATTGACATTTTTGATCAAATAATGGTTGTGGTAATGTATTATTAGCGACCCCCACAGATGTATGATTTTACTGCTTTCATGGGAGCTCAGACCTTCCTTATGGGAGCTCAGCTCCCATTGGCTCCCACATAACTCGAACCCTGCATATGTGTCACGGTGGGACAAAGTCTGCATATCTGCAATTCTCAAGTTGCGCAAATGACCAAAAAGCTTATTTTTTATGTGTGTTTTCAGTTTTTTTCATATCGCGAAAGTGTAAGTGTTGAAGAGCCCACTCGATATAACAAACAACAGTTTTAGGATCACTAAATACGTGAGAATATGTGAATTGGATTCACTGTATAGTCTGCTGTGTAAACTAGGTAAGTGATACATGGCTTATCAACAAACAGTTGGCAGGCCGGCATTGTAAATAAGAATGTTGTTCTTAATTGTCTCGCCTGGTAAAATAAAGGTAAAATAAATAAAATTAAAAATATGTGTAGTTATGTGTTTTTAGCATGTTGATGTTCTATCAGCAAGTTGTGAGGTGCTAAACATGCAGTTAGATGTTCATAGCGATGTTCCTTGCTAGCTTGCTAGCTACTAGCAGCTGTTTTGCATGTGTTTTGATTAGGGATGTCCCGATCCCACTTTTTCACTACCGATACCGATACCTGGGCTTCAGGTATCTGCGATACCGATATATCAATCCGATATTTGTATTTATTTTTTTACTCCTGAATAATAACAAATACTTTACCCCATTATATAGTCCACAACAACAGTTGGCTATTAAAGACTGCCAGCCTTTATTCAAGCAACAAAAACAGTACTCTGCGGTACTCAGTGACCAACTGGTTTAAAGTTAAAACAATTTAGCAGCATTCAGCATTGTAGAAAAAAAAAGTTACTGTCTGATTTCTAGTTTTAGTGCCTTCAGGTTTTTATTCTATTTATCTTCTCTTACGGCAAAGCAACTATAGCACCCTTTTTTAAAGTGTAGCCTGGTGACACCCACTGGTGAGACCATAAACCAGTCGCAGAATCGAAGGGGTCGGAAAGTGAAACGTATTGTGTCAACAACATCACACACACATTCACACACCAATGGCGGCAAGCTACCATGCAAGGTGCCGGCCTGCTCACTGGGAGCAATTTGGGGTTCAGTGTCTTGCCCAAGGACACTTTGACATATGGCCAGCTGGGGCTCGAACCGCCGATCTGCCAACCTTGCGATCATTAGACGGCGGCTCTACCTCCTGCGCCACAGCCGCCCCAAGCCTAATAAAACATTCTTCTTCTCCTTCTTCTCCTCCTCCTCCTCCTCCTCCTCCTCCTCCTCCTCCCCCCACGCACACACATGGGGTACAATGACTCTCAGTAACCCCCCCATAGACCACTGTGGTCAATCCAATTTAGCATTTGCACTAATGCTAGTTGCACACACACCTGGTCAATGTGAACTCTCTTCTTTCGTGTAACGTCAGAGGTCCAACTCGGTGTCGCGTAGCCATGCCCGCATCTCTGGTTCTAGGTCGAAGAGGCTGGCTTCTGAGGGTGGTCTATATAAGGGGCAGATGGTGATTATGTGGTCGGCGGTCTGCTCTGGGTCACCGCACTCGCATGCCGCACTGTCCGCCAGGCCCCACGCCTTCATTGATGTTTTAAAGCGACCGACACCAGTTCGTAGACGGTTCAGTGTGGTCCATTGCCGGCGTGGTAGGTCGTCTCCTCCAATGGCGCCATCTCCTGGGTCCCAGATGTAGCGGTGGATTCGGGAGGGCCCGGCTGACTCCCACTCCTGCTTCCAAGCTGCTGCCAACCATGCATCTCTGGAGATGTCCTCAGAGGTGGAGTTGAGCATGGCTTGTGCTGCCTTGTTGTAAGGGTGGCGGGTCTTGAGTCGGCTTGGAGGTGCTGGTGTTATGGTGGTGTTGTGCAGGATGTGCCAGTCATGCTTTTGTGCCTTCCTGGCCAGGGCGAGGGTGGCAGCCTCCCGTCGGAGGCCGGCCGGTGCTATTCCCGCGAGGACTGGCAAGAGGGACACAGGGGTAGGCTTCAAGCATCCAGTTATTATTCTGAGGGAGGTATTGATAGCCACGTCGACCTTTCTCGCATGAGGGCTTCTGCTCCAGACTGGGGCGCAGTATTGAATGAATGGTCTTTATTGTCATTGCTATAGTACAGGTACCAAACAACGAAATTTAGGAGGGGTGGCTCCCCTGGTGCTAGGAAAGAAAAAAAAAGAAGAAAAAAAACAAGAAGGGAAGGAGCTGGTTTACATAAATAAAGGCTATGGACACTATCCACTATACTATACTGTACAGATAGACGACTAGGGTTGTCATATTGCACATAGTGTTATTGCACATTCATTTGAAGTGTCGCAGTTTGCAGGCTAGAAATGTACATATTTGTGCCTCAGCACTACACCTGATTTTTTCAGTCCAGCAGCTGCCATCAATCCGTCCAGACTGTCCAGGGCCCAGAACCTAGGTCTTTGCTGTGTTCAGGGCCTGGATGGCCCTGGGGTAGAAGCTGTGCTTCAGTCTGTTTGTCCTTGCTCCGCTGCAGAGAAGACCAGGGCTTGGGTGGATATTCTTAGCGTCTTAGCGGAGGCTCCCCAGGTTGTACCAGCAAGGCGGCGGATCAGCGCGGCCCTGGATGTCACTTTGGCCTTGACTTCTTCCAGGTGTTGCTTGAAGGATAATGTCCGATCCAGGCGCACTCCAAGGTACTTCGGGGCTTGCTGGACCTCCAGACATTTGTTGTCAACGCGCACCTCAAGTTCCCTCCTGGCTTCTCTGGTGCTAAGGTGGTATTCCGCTGCGACTGTCTTTCCGACACTGAGTTGTAGACGCCACCTTCGAAGGTATGCTACCAGTGTGCCTATGTCTACGTTAAGACCCTCTTCCATCGCCTTCCACGTTGGTCGGCTCAGCATGATGGCAAGATCGTCTGCGTAGCCATACTTTCTAGATGATGGATGATGATGATGATGGATGATGATGGATGATGATGGAGGAGAAGACGACAGCCTCCACGTGGCCTCCTCTGCAAGTAACAAGAAATGGTGCAAGACCAACTTGAAACTAATGTCGCCAACCAAACGTCGAGCTGGCAGGCTTAGGACCGGCGGACGGGCAGTCATCCCCACCGTCGAAAACCGAGGCCTGTCAGTGCTTCAACTCAAAAAATGTGAACTCTCAATTACCCTTTGCACCACTGCTGTTTACAAATACTACATTTACACATACCATATTTTTTGGACATTGCACATAGCTCCTTTGATATAGTCACTACATATATAACTGTATACCATACTGCACATAGCTACCTTAACTGTACATAGCTCATAATTGTATATACCTCTAACTACCGTACTTGCCATACTGTACCTATCTCTATTATGTATTTTTTTATATCATGTTTTATATCACTATTTATTTTATTTCTGGTTAGTGGGTGGTGGTCTGTGGGTCTCATGGTATGGATTGTACTTGCACTATGCACTATGCAACATAATCAAATCAAGCATTGTGACTGGCCGAGAAGCGTTCCAGTCATTCTTCAGGATATTACTTTTTGGAAACACGTTTTATGCTTAAATGCATCATCCTTATGCTGCTAAACTAGCAAACTGGCTAGCTAGCTTGTATAAGCCAGGCCAGCCAGGTAGAGAATAGAGATATGTTTACTGGGATGCCATAGGCCTACCAATTATATTAGACCATGCATTCTAGAATTAACAATATTGAGAGATCGAGGTAATATAACTAAACAAATACAACTAGAAAATCATCTTTTAAAAATGAATGTAAAATGTAATTAATAGAAATGCAATTTTCTTGTGAGGAAAAAGTTATGACACCCCCATATTTATTACTACGGTACTTAACATGCCTAAAAAAGAATCAAGTCCAGCAAATGATTAGAACATGGTTAGAGAGGATTTTGGAGGAGCCTGTCTTATTTAAACCTCAGACATTTTGTTTGGTTTGCTCTTGATTGTTGAAGTGAGTGGTATCACCATGGCAAGATCAAAAGAGCTCTCTGAGGCTTTCAGAAAGAAGGTTGTAGATGTTAATGAAGTCTCTACAATCCTAAAATGTCATCATGGGACCTACAGGTAGCTCTTGCCACAGTTGATGTCAAAGTATACACATCTACCATCAGAAAGAGACTGCACAAGTGTTCTTAGGGCAAGACTAAAGTTTGCCAGAGAACACCTAGACAAACACCAGGACTTCTGGAACAATGTGTTTTGGACAGATCAATCCAAAGTTCAATTATTTCGGCACACTAACAGAAGACATGTTTGGCGCAAACCAAAGACAGCATTTGAGCACAAGAACTTCATACCAACTGTGAAGCATGGGGGTAGAAATGGCATGGTTTGGGGCTGCTTTGCTGCAGCAGGGCCTGGCCATCTCCACTATGAATTCTTTATTGTATCAGAGGGTGCTTGAGAAAATTGTGAGACCATCTCTCCAAAAGTTTAAGCTAAAGGGGATGTGGACCATGCAACCTGACAATGACCCAAAACATTCCAGTAAATCCACCAAGGAATGGCTCAAAAGAAAGAAATGGAGAGTTCTGGAATGGCCAGTTGGAAGTCCTATTGAGATTCTGTGGGGTGATTTGAAACGGGCTGTGCATGCAGGACACCCCTCAAACATCACACAGTTTAAAGAATTCAGCATTGAGGAGTGGGGGAAACTTTGTTCCAGTCGAGATTGGTAGGCAGTTACAGGAAACGTCTAAGTTTGTGGTTATTTCAGCCAAAGGGGGCAATATCAGCCTCAGTAGGAATTGGCATCTTTGTTGTCATTTATTTAACAAAAAAATAAAGTAAGTTTATCTATAGATATTGTTTGAAAGAAGATCAAATATCCATATTTCTTTAAAAAATTAATTAAAAAAAACTAATAACTAATAACTAATAGTTTTGTGAACTACTTTTATAGGTGGAGGAAATAAACCTATACAATACTGGTATATCATGGGGAAAAAACAGTCATTGCTTATTGTTAGAATTGTTATTGTCAGAGTAACCCTGTTGCATAAAAGCAATAACACACAAGAGGGTGTGCTATTGATAACAAATCAGAACAGTTGTGATTGTCGATGGATGGTTGACCGCATCACAACTGTTTTGATGTCCACAATATAGCACACCCTATTGTGTGTTATTGCTTGAATAACATTTGTTAAAACTGTGACAGTACATGACAAATGACCGAAAAGCATGAGACTAAGCTCCCTTTAAGCTCCCTTTCAGCCTTCATTCAAACTACTTCTTCCCACACAACCCACACCATCTTCTCTCCTCCTCTACCTGTAATTGAAAATCTTGCATTTGAGGCAGTGCTTTGGGTTGGTGGGTGGTGGTGGTGGTCATTTATAGAAAACAATAGAAAACATGGCCGCCCATAAATATGCACCTGTCGACAACACAGCAATGTCTCTGTCCCAGTGTGATTATCAGCACAGAGAGGCGGAGGGGACATGAATCACACTTGACAGGACCATTTCCTCTCCCTGTCATGAGCAATGATGCAGCCTGGGGGCAAAGCTGTGGTGTATCATGGAAACAAAAACAAGAGGGAATACTTTAAACAGTGAATGCGCAATAAGCCTGGTCTAAGAGGGTTTAATGTTAAGTTGAAAAAGAAATGTAACGTTTCATTAGAGGACTCTCTTGTCTTCAAATGGATTTGCTCCAACAAATAATCATAATATTTTACTGTTTCGCGTACCTTAGATGTTGTCTGTTGACCAGTAGTAGCACCATCCGTGAAGCCCCTGTTATTTAATGCCACAGCAGCCAAGTAGCTAACATAGCTTTGGCTAGCAGTTTAACATGGATTCTCAATTTTGCCCAACAGCCGATATACTAGTGTCTTGGCTGCTGCGGCAAATGTAATGACAGGCACTTCGCAGATGGTGTCACTACTGATCAACAGACAACATCTTAGGTATTGATTGAGAATTGATTGATTGATTGATTGATTGATTGAGAATGTTTGTTTATTTTGGTCCCCTATACAATTCACAATACAGATATAAGAAAATGTACATAGTCACAATTTATAACATCAGGACCAAAAAGGTGTAGGCTGAAGCCGTGGCTTATTGCGCCTACCCTTGTTACATGTATGCATGTCCCCCCATGAATGCATAATCAAAACATTGAAACTTTTATTTAAAAAATGTCACTTACGCATGTCAACAAAAAGTTCAAAAAATAAAATAAAAATACCAAACAAAAACTATATTTAAACCTCTGTTTTATACTTGTTAATCATCTTATTTTTAAATAATTTTTTTAATCCTTTTAATGTACTACACATTTTCATTTCCTTTTCAAAAGTATTCCATAAATTAACTCCTTTAACTGTTATACATCTTTGTTTTGCATTTGTTCTAATCTTTGTTTTCATAAACATACATATTCCTCTGAGTTCATAATTACTCTGTCTAACTTGAAATAGTCTCTGGATACAGTCTGGAAGCATCTTATTTTTTACTTTATACATGAGGTATGAGATGTTAGAAAGAAATTATGTTTTGGGTGATGTCTCTGGTGACCTTTGCCTGGTACCCGTGTAACTGACCAACCCCGGGTCTCATGCATGTGTTAAACTGCTGAGTGAAAGCCACTTGCACACTACATTGTACACCCACAACTGCATGGCCGTGCACAGCTCCAACTCAGTGATTAAGTTCACTGATGACACAACAGTGATTGGCCTGATCACCGACGGCGATGAGACAACCTTTCAGCAGAGAGGTCGACCACCTGGCTCAGTATAGCCAGGAGAACCTCTCTCTCTCAATGTTGATAAGACCAAGGAGCTAGTGGTGGACGTCAGGAAGAAAGGATGGGAACAGCACCCCTTCACCATCAATGGTTCTGCTGTAGAGAGGGTCAGCAGTTTTAAGTTCCTCGGCATCCACATCACAGACAACCTCACCTGGCCCCTGGCCCCAAAATGCCCCATGCATACAACCTTCCCTACCCCTAATCTGTTGCTTGTTGTTTATGTGTCTTTTGTTTTTCCCATATTGTCAGCGTCTTTGAGCCCCGGAAAAGCGCTATATAAATACAATGAATTATTATTATTATTATTATAAATAGAAAAAATAATACATATAATAATTAGTAATAATTACTATAAGTAATAGTTATATTGTAAATATTTTAGAATATAATATAATATAATAATGTATTCCTCCAAAATATTAAAACATCCTGAATACTGCATGTCACACTCAATCATAAATGAATTGCCTATGTTTGGAATTTGTGCCGTATCATTCACCATTGATCTCTCACCTTCATGGAGAAAACATATCCAGAGATGGATTGTCTAGATTGGAAGGCGTTGATGCCTGAAGGGAGGATTCACAGGGAGGGAAGTAGAGGATTAGAAACTGGGATTGACACTGACAGAGTCAATGGTGGAATCACATGCTCTGGGGGCATTTTCCATCTACTGCTACAGATAACAGCCAACACCAAGGCCAAATATAGGCAAGAAAAACAACACCAGTCCAGTGAAGACAGTGAACATCATTCGTCTGTGAAAGATACCACATCATACAGACTGGAAGACAATTGCTATGGCTGCAATTAGCTTTCAACCATTCAAAAAGATTAGATCTGTCTGAACAGCCAAAAGTAAGAAAATACAGTTTTTTCATTATGACTCATGAAGCATAAACCCAGAGATGAACTGGGCTATTACAAAAAAGAACACTAACAGTTTTAACCAACCAAAGTCTATCACTAACATCCTCATCTGTAATCTTTATAAGTGCACCAGCTAGTACCACACGAGAAACTCACCTTTCTCTACCTAAAGGCGGGATATATCTTACAAGCTTTTCCTAGCTTATGCGACCTTGAAGATAGAATGAATAGCCTATTAATGCTGGCTCAAATCTGCACTCACCGGACTCTTTATTAGGAACACCTGTACACCTTCTCATTCATTCAGGTGGGGTGGGGAATGTTTTCTTGGCACACTTTGGGCCCGTTAATAACGATCAATTATCGCTTGAATGCCACAGCCTATGGGAGTATTATTACTGACCGTGTGCATCCCTTTATGGCCACAATGTACCTATCTTCTAATGGCTACTTCCAGCATGATAATGCACCATGTCCAAAGCAAAAGTTGTTTCAAACTGGTTTCATGAACATGACAATGAGTGTTCTTCAGTGAACACCTTTGGAATGTGGTAGAACAGGAGATTCACAACTTGAAAGTTCATAGTAAATGCCAAAAATGTAAATGTAAATGTAAAATGTAAATGTATGAGTATAGTGTATGTGCCTCCAGCAATGAGAGCACACTGTGATCTCTATTCACAATGACCCTTGTGTCTCTGGGGTATGAGCGACGAGCTCATATTGATTTCTGCATTAAGGCGCTGGTTCAGTGGAGGGTACAGAGATTAGGTGTGTTACAGTCTGGACTGGTCCTCTGCCTTTGGTGCTCGAAGCTTAAAAGGAGGAGAGTATGAGGGGAGCCTCAGTGTCCCAGTGCAATAAATGTCCCACAGCCCATCACTTTAATCCAAATGACTGCCGATAGTAGTCTAAAAAAAGAAATTCTGTCATATAATGTAGTTATGTAACCCCTATGTAAACCCCTTCTTCTATGCTTCAATAAATGGTGCTCTATAGCTTCTTGGAGATACAGTATATGGGACCTATGTTCCCTTCCAATGGATCATAACGGCAACAGGAACACATACAGTTATCTACTGACATTACTCGCACCATCCTCATCCCTGCCCCTAAAATACAAGCTCTCTGAGCTTGCATGGCCTTCTCCTGACTATTGGTATTGTGGCCACAGCAGGATGCCCACCAGCCTCATGTGATCCTTCATAGTTGAGGTGGAGGGGAACACCCTGGGCTCTGACTCCTGTGAAGAGGGCTCATTGGTGCTGACTGATGACCTGTATTCATCTGTGATAAGAGTTGTACAGTATGTATAGTATGTATTCCTCATTATATTGATTACTTATGGTAAGGGTTAGGAATTGCTTTTAAGTGGTTAGGGTAAGGGTATGTTGTCAGGGGAAGGTAATAGAAAACATTAGCAAGAACAAAAGAAGAAAACCACTAAAAGCACTGTTGTCAAAACTGGCCCAATGCCGATTCGAATTATCAACCTTCAGGTTGTAGTCTTGGTTGTACATGCACGCATCAACCCCAACCTACCACCAACTAAAGCATTCTTTTGTTTGTATCATTGCTATGATAATTACAGTGCCTTCAGAAAGTATTCAGACCCCTTAACTTTTTCCACATTTTGTTGTGTTATAGACTCAATTTAAAATTGATTAAATTAAAAGAATTTGCCATCGATGCACACACAATACCCCGGAATGACAAGGCAAAAACACGTTTTTAGAAATGTCAGTAAATATGTCATGTACAAGTATGAGGACCCTTTGCTATGCTCTTACGATAAGCTAAAATGCAAAAATGTCATCAACAAATCACTCAATAATATCGTAATGCAAGGACAATAGTCCATGTAACTTTGGAATTAATATTGTTGTTTTTATAGGATCTCTGATTTGCATAGGAATCAATTACACTGTGTGGATCAGATGGTCATTATAAAATGAGCAAATAGAGAGGAACAAAACTGCTCAGGAATGCGACCCTGATGACTGGGGAGACTTACAACTGACCGTTTTTTTGTGATAAATGTTGTTGTTATAATTTAAATAAAAAACAAATACTACAGAAAACAGCAGAAACTAAAAACAAAAATGACGACCCACCATGCTTCATTAAGTTCAACAATTCAGACACACTTCATTATAGGCAGATAATTCCACTGTCCTGGAGAGGCAGTGTTTACACTGCATGATGATGCTGTTGCCTTTTACGTCCTTCACATCAAACAGCTTGCTTACATATGGCCAGGGATGTCCATGTTCCTTCTCTCCTCCAGATTCAGAGGTGCTAATGTCTCTGTGACCAGGATCTTCCTCCTCTCAAACTTCCATCTCCATCCTTCCTACACTCCTTCAACGCGGTTTGATTTGATTGGTATGTTTGTGTTTAGGAGCATTGCTTGCTATTTTATATGATTGTGTACATTGACAGCAGTTTTGACACCAGTGCTCTTTTATTGTTTTTGTGCTAAAACCTGCCTGTAATGATGTCGTTAAAGATATGATTGTACAGTACTCTGTAACGAATAACAAAAGGAGAGTAGAGAGTATTAGTATAATACTTCATAAAAAATATCCTCAAGTAAAAGTAGAATCTTGACTTCTTGAAATATATACTCAATTACAGTAACATGAGTAGTTTACTTTACACCTCTGGAATTAGGTATTGTAATCTGACAAATAGGGAAAGTGCTTAAACGTCAATATCTGCACATCCAGGTTATGATATAGTGCTGGATAGGATGGTTAAGTGATGGTAGATCATTCAGATCAACTTTTTTCACTTATCCTACTGACTTTTCTCCTCAAAATCTCAAACATTTTCCCCTGCAAAAGAAATCATCCCTTACATGCCAAACCTTTAGTGGTGTTTTTTTATTTTTTATTATTAATTCCATACCCCCTTTCTAGGAGCTATGACTCACCAGACACACATTATATGTTACCCTCTTTACCTGGCACACTCACTCACACATACTCACTGCAGACTATCAGGGCAACTCAGCGTGAATCCTTCTACTGTACATGATTAGCAACATTGAGCGTATGAAGCTAATCTCCAACCTCAGGGAAGCCCACTGGGTAAGTATAAAGAATCTCCAGTGAGTTTGTACCAGACACGAGATGCACCAAAGCAGGGGGGCATTAATCCCATCAAGTAGCACCTAGGGAAGATGCGTGGAAAGACAAAAACATACAGTAGGGGAAATAAGTATTCAACACATCAACAATTTGTTAATTCAACTATTTCTATTGCAGCTATTCACATGAATTTTAGACCAGACATTGGTATTAATTCAATAAAACTACACAGCTTAAGAAATTGTAACATTCCAATCCATAAAAAAAGTTATGTGCAATAAATAAAATTTTTCCACCACTGTAGTTTACTGAGGGTTTTCAGAATTCTGGTAGTTATGGGGAGAAATTGGATCGATGTGGATCGATGGATCAATAAAGAGGAACAGTCTTTTTTCTTCTTTCTGTTGCGACAGCAGGCTTAGAGCACAGGGACCTCTGATCCTACGATGGATGACAGTTAAAGATGAAAACTTCAATTACATACCAGACATTATGAGGCAGGGCCTCTGTGGATTATTCCACCAGCGACTGTGTCAATGCACGCGAGAGGAGACTCTAAAAATAGAAAAACAGCCATCTCTTATTTAAACACACTCTCTCTCTCTCTCTCTCCCTCTCTCTCCCTCTCCCCTCTCTCTCTCTCTCTCTCTCTCTCTCTCTCTCTCTCTCTCTCTCTCTGCAGACATGTTGCAAGGCTTCAAAGAGCATAGATAGAGCAGGGAGAGACTAGCAGTAATAGGAAGCTACACAGAGAATAATGTCATCCTCCCTAACACAGAGAGACACCAAGGCTGAATGCACCAAGAGCTCTCAGAGATCTCTCACCAATAACTGATGGGTAGGAGTCATTGGAAGTAAACAAGGCAGTCTGACTTGAGTTTCAAACTCTTTGATGAGAGGCAACAGAGAGGGAGATGTAAAATAATGTATAATCCCCATTTGACAAAAGAGCAAAGGTTGACTGTAAACAGATAAGAGCACAACCCAAAACAATACAAAAAGTCAGTAGGTCTGCTATACAGAATATAGCATTGCAACAGTCCCAAGACATGTTAAAGAGAGAGAAATATACTTTAGTACAGTACTATCAAGTATAGAATCAACCAAAATTCATGTTTCTCTGTGCATGGGTTTGTTCATTTTCACTGTGATTTGCCGTACTTTGCATGTTGTAGCAGACACCACCCTCTGACAGTGTTGAGCAGATACCTACTCACAGCTATTTCAATTAAGGAAGCTAGCCAATTCCAACTAATGTAATCACCTATTGGTGTAACAAAAACATTGCTCAATATTATAACTAGTCTGAACCTTCTTTAGAGACAACATTATATTATTTTGAATAGCAAATCTGAAGAAATGCTATGACTCAACATGCAAGCTAATGAGAGAGAGCAAAAAAATACTACAGACTCAAAATAGACCAAATAGAACATGCCGTCCTGAAGAGATGAAAACATGTACGCCTGAAATTTACTCCCGAAAACTCATGGGTTTATGTGCTAGAAGTGCTGTGACACTCTGTGCTTCAGGCAAACTCAGCCTTTAAAGAGGATTTGACCCAGCACAAAGAACCCGAAACTCAAACAGCCGACAATGCACTGACATCCATGCATGATCACACACACACGCACACAGCTCTGACATCACATAAAAATGTGCACTCACAAGCGCACACACACACACACACACACACACACACACACACACACACACACACACACACACATACACACACATCATCTTCTCTACAGAGGTGGAATCTGCACCTCTAACTATCAATACTTCACTGAACCTTTGTCCAAAGGTGTTATTCAGACAATATCATAGACATTGCATCTACAGCGCATTCAACCAAAGGACTCTCACTGTAGTTAAACCAACTGCATTTTATTTTACTGCAGGGATCTGCAAATATGGAGAGGAATAAAGATAATAGCCTATTTAATGAAGGGGTAATACACTCAAAGCTATGTGCTGTAAAAATACACACGACAATTAACCAAATCTAAAGCAAAATCCCGCCCACAGAAAGAATGTACACTCACAGAACACTTTATTAGGAACACTATACGAATACTCGGTAGGGCCTCACTTTGCTCTTAAAACAGCTTCAATTGTTCGTGGCATTGATTCCACAAGATGTTGGAAACATTCCTTTGAGATTCTGATCGATGATGATATGATTGCATCATGTAATTAGCAGCCATTTTTGGCTATTAGGCTAACGGTATTAACAGGCTCAAAGTGTTCCAAGAAAACATTTCCCATACCATGACACCCCTTCCACCAACTTGGTTACATTTACATGTTACCAGGTATACAGGTGTTCCTAATAAAGTGTTCGGTGAGTGTATTATGTTTCCTAACCGAGAAAACAAAAACCTAGCTAGAACCTAGAAACTGGATGTTTTTGGCATGAATATTCATCGGTATGAGTAATGTTACCATTGCATTGTCCACTAGCTGCTGCAACACTTGTGTGTAGCTGGCTAATTTATTGTCACACATTATTATATTCTTACTAGCTATTAAACAACACAGGAGTAACCTAGCTAGCTAGTGTCCAGGTATGAGACTAGACTAGTTGTTCATGCAGTTTGTGTGTCCATGTGTGAGACATCTGTAGTGCACTGTAAGGTTTGATAACAAGGAAGGTACCTTTTACTGGCGTATTTATTAAGGGAACACAAAATGGAGGAACTTATTTTAAGATCAGTTTGAACCAAGCCTAAGACTTGTCAAACTTAACTATAAGGGTCTAAAAGGGCCAGGCTGCTATCCTGCTTACCAGCCTAAGTCTTCAGCTGTCTTTCAGGCCAGGTCCTCTCCTGGCTTCTTCCCTGGGGTTTGGCGCACTAGCTATCTTCCTTCAGAGCTCACTTCTGTGAGAATGCCAGCAGCTTTTAAGTACTGCCCAACGAGCCTCCTCAGGTGTGCCTAACGAGGCAAGTGGCTTCATGTGAGATGTGCAAACAATGCTCAAACAGTGGCATTCCCTAGCTACACCCCGTCAAGATGCCACACATCATTAGCCAAGTTGCATCTAGCTACCATCACTCTCTTTGGGAAGACTGTATCCATACAGTATGTCCTGTTGCAATTGTGCGAAGCACTAAACCATGACAAAAGATTTTTTTGCCAACAGTCACCATCATTTTGCTTATACTATTAGTAGTAGATATTTTAGCTATCTTGGCTAATCTTGTAACCGAGAGCAGAGCATATTATTTCTGCAGGAGAAGAGGGGGAGTGAAAACAAAACACAAGCTGCACCGACAGTCAAAAAAGGGGAAATGTATTTGTTTGTGTATTGGTTTGAAAGCCAGTCTTGTTGCAGTTAACCAACATTCTTTAAGTGGGTGGGCTTTTGCGCAACATCAGTCATCTTTCCCAAAAGGCCAGTCCTCATGTTTTCCTTTGAACCTGCTTGTTTTCCTCCTACAACACAAGCAGTGGTGTGGCCACTCCAGTTTCAGCAACTCCAGATCTGGCCTTTAATGTTTCAAAAATGCAGTAAGAAAATTAAAAAAAAACAAAGAAAAGGTTTTGTTTTGATGGTGACTGCTCAAGGGGGTACATTTTGTCACATAAAATCTCAAGCCTGTTTCACAGACTCATTTGTTTAACGTTGCCTTAGGGCTTTTCTGTTCTCTGAGGTTAATTAGCACTGTTCCGGTGTCTGATCATTTTTGCTAGCTTGTCACCCTTTTATATCCTGATTAAAAAAAACATTTACATCAATTATAACAGCAGCAAGATAAGCGAGATAATGTGAAAACTGAGTATAGCAGGGTTTACTGATAACAGTGTTGAAATCACTGCATGATTATTTTATTAGGAATTTACAGTTTGTGTCATGAAGAATGGGTTGGAACAAAATGTATTTATTAGGATTGTGAGTAAGAACAAAATGACTTATTACAGGTTCTTAAAAACTGTCATTAAAATCTTTACTGTTAACTTTTCTGTTACAATATAAAACATAAATTGACTTCTGTTTTCAAAGGAACCAACTACATTGAACATCAGGTTTGGATCCCATTCATTAGAATAAGGTATCGCAATGGAATCTGGACTAAGATTCAAGCATACTGTTAGTACCATGTCACTCTGTGTGTTCTTACACCATAGCATCTAACACCAGAAACCAGTACAGTATCTGTATCCAGTTGTCTAAGTAAAACGTCAGGGTAGCCTCTTGCAGAATGGATACAAAAAAAGAAGCATTGAATCCTATTTTAGAAAAGATATTACAGTACATTACTTAATTGCTTGTCATTATTCACAAGAATCCCTTCAAAATCCCCCAAACACTTTTGTCAGTGATTTTAAGCAGCTATGCTGAGTACAATTAGTTTGTATATTATTTGCCATGTTAACAAAAAACAAAAAATGTATCAGACTTGTGTCAAGCTGAGAGGAGGATGAATTGGTAGAATAGAATAACCAGGTTGTAGAATAACCTGTCTCAGCTATTAGTGAAAATGTAATTTATTATAATAATTCTCTTACTCTTGACTTTCTTTTTATGTTCATACGTGGGGGTGGATACTGTACTCACTGGCTTGCATGAGTTGCCCCTGGCGACCAAACACCTGGGAGAAGGTGGTGCTGCTGCAGGTGAGAGTGTCCTCCATGGTTGACCTTCTCAGGGGAGAAGTTCCTCCACTTTATCCAGGGAAGGCGTAACAAGGGTCAGCTGGGTGGTGGTGGTGGTGGTGGTTGTAATGCCGGAGCTCCCTTCCTTCACAGCTGTTTTGCACCAGCTATGCAGTCTGCCACTGGTTTGAGATCAGTGCTGTTTCACGGTCCGCCTGCTATTGTGTGAATTCCAGCTGCTCTTCGATTGGTCTGAGATCTGTGCTGCCCTTCCCTCCTCCTCATTAGTCCTCCTATGAGGAGCTGCTTCAGAGTGAGTGCACAGCTAACACAGCGTGAAGAGAGCCTGCTGCAGTCTGAGCGCACAAACTCTCATTCCCCTGTTACTGATCTTCACTGAGAGCCACTCAGAGGGCATATGAGTGGAGAGAGAGTAGGAGCATGTTTGTATGTGTTTGTGCGTGCCTGCGTGTGTGTGTGTGTATGTATGTGTCTAGCTATAATGTTCTGCCGCTGCTGTGTTATCTTTCTCTCTCTCTGTTACCCTCCTTCTCACTGTTACACTGAGTCTTCTAAGCTGAGCTGAGCACAAACACGGGCTGCTCCTCCAGGTGAGAGACACAGTTGATACCAGAAGTGTTGACATTCTCTTTTTCATCTCTGTCCCTATCCCCTTGGTGATGGCTGTGTCTGTCACACTTGCTCCATACCCACTCACTCCCCTTTCGATTTCTCACTCTTTCCCTCTCTCTCTCTTCCTCTCTTCTTTCCCACATGTTGAGGCTAGTTTAATGTACATTCTCCTTCTCCCATGAACAGAAATAGCACAGAGTGGAGGGTTCCTTGAGGTTCCTTTCTAAAACTACAGGTAAGGGAGAGAGGGATGGCAGTTATCACATTGTAACGAATCAACTAAAAAAACACTGTCAATATCAACAAGAAATGTATTTATTGTGCATTATGTATTTATTGTGTGATATGTATTTTAAAATATTTTCTACAAAAAAAACATTTACTTAACATTCATATTGATATCCAGTCTTATCTAGTAATAGGTTATTACCTATCTATTACATTCTCTGTGACTATTTATATTTTATCGCTCTGTGACCTATTTAATGGCTTCAACAGACATACAGTAAATGGCTGTGCTACCCCGTAGCAAAGTAAGAGAGAATAGCTACTCTGACCAGTTGTCGCATCTGCCACTAATATCTTTGGAGAACTAAAAATATTTTACTTTTACACTTCTGACTGCTTTTACATGAATAGCATAGATACTATAGAGGAGGGGGAAGAGGGGAGACTGTGTGAGGTTGTGTAATAATATAATTTGGTCTGGGTGAGTTTCTGACCAAACTCCTTGTTTAGCAGATCTAAGCTAGACCACTTTTTGACTTTCCTTATGTGTTTAGTACGAAACATCAGAAAGTTAAATTTGAAGAGGGTGATGAAAAATGGGATTTACCTTGTTGATTATGGCCATACGCATAAAATCACTGGTTTAAAATGCCTTTACTTTGAGGCCCTTTGAGGCTTCGTCTGAGCTCTAGGTGAGGACACCAATCAGTGTTCATGAGACAAATGTGTTCAGTTTGAAGTTAGCTGTGTGTGTGTGTATGTGTGTCTGTGTCACCACTCTGCCAGGAATAATCTATGTTCATTACGATTGCATCAACTACAGGGAGAGTTTATCATAGAAACAAAGGGTTAACCACTTGAGTCAAAAATACTTACTGCACTGAGAGGGAGTTGACAAATCACACCAAACCATGAGTGGTGGGAACATAAGTCCGATTGATGTCCTGAGGTGAAACGGCAACATGCTGTGCATGAGATTGGAATTAGCAAACCTCACCCAAGCACAACCATGTCTCTATAGTAACTGTCCAGGTATGAACAGTTTGTCTGTTCATGATTGTGTAGCCACAGAGCTGTCTGCAACTGCATTTTATGACTGAGTTACAGCCAAGATGCAGGGGGACCAAGGGAACTGTGGTGATATGTCACTGTGACTGATGGGAAGCACAGCACAGCGCTCGAAACACATAACCCTCACTGCTGGGGATACATAAAACAACCTGCTCCTTCCCCAGGCCCTCCGAGAGATTGCCTGCACTAAATCAAACATAACACAGGCATGCTACACCACAGTTTTGAGTCAGCCTTTTACATTTCAATCAAAACAATACCTATCCATTTTATTTTCCTGCCTAGCTTTAATTATGACATTTGTAATGTTAATGATTACCAATGATATAACCTACTCTGCTGCTGTTGTGTTGAGTATTGTGCCTTGTCCTGCTGTTGCATCTCATTGCAACCGAGCGTGTTCATCAATGGTGAATGCTATTAAGAGGATCATGGCAGATGTTCCTATCTCAGGGAGAAAAGACTGCAATGTGACGCAGGCTTCCTAATGCATGCTCTGAAATCCACATGTTTCTCTGATTATTCATAGCAGTGCAGAGATAGCAAAGGAAATTCAGTCAATATACTATCTCCTCACATTCAATATGACTTAGGCCCTATGTGGTTTTCAGGTGCTTAATCATCACATACTGAGTGACAGGATACCAAGGGATTCAGAAACAGCAGGAATTTCGAACACACATACAGCTCTTGACATAATTAAGAGACCACTCAAAATTGTTCTTAAATCAGCATCTCTATGGCAGCCATTCCATTCCAGTGTCTGTTGAATTCCAACGCAGGCACACCTCATTCTACCTAGTGAGGTACTGATTAGGTGATCACCTGAACCGAAAGGAAAAGTATAAAATTAAAGTATCATCAATATCCTCTTGCAATAGGACCAGCTGGATGGCAAAAACAGTGCTAGTAGTACCTCAAAAGTAATTGGAATTAAAAAATAACTATTGACCATACCAAAAGAGTTGAAAAGAAAGAAAGAACATTTCAAAAATGGCGGTTCATAATAAGGTCACGCAGCAGACATTCAGGACAACAAAGCTACAGACCGGCAGAGGGCGACAATGACTCTCCACTGACCGTGATAACCGCCAACTCATTCGAATGTCACTCCACAACTGTAGGATGACATCAAATTACCTGCAAAAATAATGGCAAACTGCAGCAGGGGTGAAGTGCACGGCGAGGACAGTACGAAACAGGCTCCTTAGGGACAGGGCTGAAGTCATGCAAAGCTAGAAAAAAGCCCTTCATCAATGAGAAGCAAAGAAGAGCCAGGCTGAGGTTTGCAAACGACCATAAGGATTGGACCATAGAGGACTGGAATAAAGTAGTCTGAGATCAGATTCTCTGATGAGTCCAATTTTCAGCTTTACCAAACACCTGGTCGTCTAATGGTTAGATGGAGACCTGGAGAGGCCTACAAGCCACAGTTAGGGCTTTCACACCACCAAGGAACCGTTCCAGTTCACATTCGCAAACCAAGTCTGGAACCAGCCGGCGCTGAAAATAAATTGGTTCAGAGCCTGAAAAGTTGGTTCACAGCTGGAACCAGAAAATAAAATAGTGGTTCTCAAGCGGGAACCAAAATGTGGAACAGTGACGTCATCAGTGGGTGTGTCATTCTAGGCTGCAAAGACTAGGAAGAAGGAAGCAAAGTCATGCTCAGCAAATACACACACACATGCGAACTTCGTAAGCCATTTCTATTCTAGTATTAGAGTAGCTGATTAGTAGAGAATGTGTTTAGAAAGTGTCTTTTGTTTTTTTTCCATAGAAAATAGTGTTTATTTCAGATACTGTAGTGGAAGATATTATCCTAATTTCCAGTGAAGTAGTTGCTTGTTAAGTCTGAGGTCAAAAGTGACGTTTAGCCATTTCCGAGTCTAAATCAGAAATTCTCCACACCGGAGTACCTGTGAACTACAGCGGTAGAATGACAGTTTAATCGTTTTTTAGACTCGGATCTATTAATACAACAAGGGACACAGCACTTTACCGTTTTCTCCATATTGTCAGGGTATTTGAGCCTCGGAAAAGCGCTATATAAATATAATTAATTATTATTATTATTATTTCGGCATCTCGAAGACAGCGCCTCAGCCAACGTTGGCCCCGGAAATACGTCACGACTTAAAGCTTTTAAACTTGCCTTTTACCTGAATCACCTCTGGTGGCAGAATATTACATTAAATCACTCATATTAAAGTGACAGTTTATTGATCCGTCAGTTGCAGGTAGTTCCAAATGAATGGTTCTGTACTGATATCAAAGTGTCCCGTTGTTACAACACGCCATGGGAAACTTCTATAGAGGACAGCGAACAAAAATGACAAGACACAAGTGACAAACCTTGTGATGGGATTTCTGTTACTCAAAGTCAAATGTATCCATAATTGCCTACATGTTTTAGCTAAAGACTAACTTCAACCGCACACACTAGTGTTAAAGGGAACAGAAAGCTACCTATATAACAGCAGGCTACGCAGGACTACGTGTGTGTGACGACCAGAGTTCACGTTTCATGTTGTCTCTCTGTGCATTTGAACTGTCATTTTATCCTAAAACGTTTCCCCCTGAACGCCCACGTCCTCTCAGGACTGCTACGAGTAGGAAAACGCTGGACAGCGCCCGTGGTTCGACCCCGGTCAGGTTACGCCGACCGCGTCCTAACGATTCCCACCCGAGTTGGGGTGGGACCCGCATCCCTTGTTCTCTGTAAAGCGCATTGTGTTGCCTCTGGGTATGAAATGTGCTATACAAATAAAGCTTAGATTGATTGATTGATCTCTTTTAGTAAAGAAACTGCAGCTTCCTGCCTACGGTCCTTTAGAGATGGCACATGCTTACAATGCTTAAGATAATATTTTGCTTTTGGTATTATTGATAATGTTCATGCAAGGTTAAAAATGTCAGTAGGCCTCGTCTAGTAGCCTGCGTCTTATTCATGATTGCTGTAGCTTCAAGACTCCCCCCTTAAGTGTTAATCTGCCCCAGTCCCCAGACAGAGGAGCCTTGCTGGCGAAACCAACAAAAACTTTGTGTTGTGGATGCTATTATTTTAGCAATTTATTCTAAGTGTTGGTTAGCTAGCTAGCTATGCACTCGTTGGAGGGCTTTGAACGATTTTAGGTTAAAGACGCTTGAACTAACGTTAGCTAGACTAGCTAAGGCTCACGTAGTCAATGGAGTTTAACATGGTCAGTTATGCTTAGCTAGCACGCTAACGCGTTAGCATAGGCTAACGAGAGAATAAATATCTGATTTGTGTTTCAAGTAGGCTACATGGTGGACATTAGGAGTACGCTACAGTGACATATTACGTGGTTGATTGAAACGGTAATGTTTAAAATAGCCACGCAGTCCGCGAAAATGTATGCCGTTTCCATAGGGATGCAGCCTGCGGGGCGGAAGAACAAGATACAGAGAACAAGGGATGCGGGTCCCACCCCTACATATTCCAGAAGTTGGCGTGGTCTACCCCAACTCGGGTGGGAATCGTTAGGACGCTTCCAGGACAGGCTGCTGTGTAACAGGCTGGAGCAGAGCTACTCACTGGGCCCCCTGGTGGTGAACCGCGAGGCCGTCCTCCGCACCACCACCAGTCTGGAGAACAACGGGACCCTGTTCAGCGACGACAACGGCTACCAGATGATGAAGAGGATTTACAGGACGTTCGCCAACAACACAGTCGCCAGAGTAAGAACGATTATGTATGATGATTTAGGTATGATTACCACCACGTCGTATGTTTATATGAGAGACGTGTGTTTTTGTTCGTTGTTGAATTTTGTATTCGTTGCTACGCTTAACACTAGAACAGCCATGCCTTTTTTTTTTATACCTACTATAAGAGCCGCCTCGGGGGTCAAATGACCATAGTCTTTACACACAACGACCACTAGTTGGCACGTCTTGTAAATTAGCCTGCCTCCTACACAGAAAAAAAAACTGTGAAATAGCTTTATACTAGCTTATCCTGACGTGATTTTGAAAATGTACGGATACTGGGGTGGTAGAACGCACGTATCTAGGAAAAGTCATGAAAGGAGGGTCCTGAAATTTGATCAAGTGCAAAGATATAAAAACACTGGATCAAAGGACCTCACCCATGGCTGTTCTACTGTTGAAAAAGAAAATGAATGGTGATCCTACTGTGTGTGTGTGTGTGTGTGTGTGTCTGTGTGTGTGTGTTTATGCATCTGAGTGTGTGTGTGTGTGTGTGTGTGTGTGTGTGTGTGTGTGTGTGTGTGTGTGTGTGTGTGTGTGTGACCACTCCAGAACTTCTATCCCATGGTACGGGCCGCCTACATTGAGGATGAACACAGCAGGCTGGTCCTCCTCAGTGACAGAGCCCACGGAGTGTCCACCCAGAGTCAGGGACGGCTAGAGGTAACACACACACACACGCGCACACACACACACACACACACACACACACACACACACACACACACATACTGTATACATTCCCTCTCAACTTACACACACACACACACACACACACACACACACACACACACACACACACACACACACACACATACTGTATACATTCCCTCTCAACTTTCACCCACACACACACACACACACACACACACACACACACACACACACACATATACATTCCCTCTCAACTCACACACACACACACACACACACACTGACCCCCCTGGTCTTTGTCCCAGGTGATGCTCCACCGGCGCCTGTGGAACAACCAGGCGTGGACCCTGAATTACAACCTGACCCTGAACGACAGCTCCGTGGCGAGGCCCGTCCTGTGGATGATGTTGGGCTCCCCGACCGCCACGCCCTCTCTCTACCAGAGGGAGGCGCTGGCGCTGCAGCACAGACCGGTCGTCTTTGCCCGTCCTTTCTCTCCTCTCAGGATGACCAGAGGTGTGACAAAATGCCTTTTCACACCGAGCTACTCTAGTGAGAAGCAGCTATTTCTCTATGAAAATCTCTCAAGACAGGAAAGGAAATAGAAAAATGAAAGAAATAGCTAGCTCTTTGTGCTTTTCATGCTAGCACTTTTTCGATGTCTCTCGCGGTTTTAAGGATCGTGACCGATACCCTTTTCAATATTGGTTTGTTTGCTGTATAGTTAGTCATCTAACACTGTATAAGGACATGTGGCATATAATATATACTTCTTACATTGCAACGAGTGCATACATGTCTGTATATATATATAGTCCCAGCAGGAATCAAACCCACAACCTACAGTTATCGTTGTTAGCTCCGTGCTCTACGAAGTGAGCCACAGACACAAACACCAGGTGTGTCAGTAGATGCCCACAGTCACAGTGTGCTGTTCTGCCCCCCCCCCCCCCCTTCCCCTCCCCCCCTTGCTAGAGAGGCCCTGGAAGGAGAACCCTGAGGGTGGGTGTGTGGTACAGCCTGTGGTCCTGCCCCAGAACCTTCACCTACTGACGCTGAGTGTCCCGGGATGGGCCTACAGATCCAACCCCTCCCTGCACCTCCACCACCTAGAGACAGGTAGGGCCTACAGCTCCAACCACTCCCTGCACCTCCACACCTCCACAACCTAGAGACAGGTAGGGCCTATAGCTCCAACCCCTCCCTGCACCTCCACAACCTAGAGACAGGTAGGACCTATAGCTCCAACCCCTCCCTGCACCTCCACAACCTAGAGACAGGTAGGGTCTATAGCTCCAACCCCTCCCTGCACCTCCACACCTCCACAACCTAGAGACAGGTAGGGCCTACAGCTCCAACCCCTCCCTGCACCTCCACAACCTAGAGACAGGTAGGGCCTATAGCTCCAACCCCTCCCTGCACCTCCACAACCTAGAGACAGGTAGGGCCTACAGCTCCAACCCCTCCCTGCACCTCCACCACCTAGAGACAGGTAGGGCCTATAGCTCCACCCACTCCCTGCACCTCCACAGCCTAGAGACAGGTAGGTTCTATAGCTCCAACCACTCCCTGCACCTCCCCAGCCTAGAGACAGGTAGGCCCAGCTGGCTCCTGCATCCCGACTGCAACCGTCGTATTGTTGTCTTTGCCACTGGTGTTGTTATGTTGTGTTTGTGCTTTTCAGGAAACTAGACACCTACCCATGGCCGAAACGCAAAACCTCCTATCTGCAATAAAAAAATAATATTAACACATACTGTAGTAATATATATATATATAGTCCCCAAACAGTGTATTATGTGATGGGTATCCTTAACAAACAGCATTCTGCAAGAAACGTTTTTTGCGTTTCGGCCATCGCTACTGTACATATTAGACTGAGGAACACAGCGGGGGGCTACAGCTCTGTTTAAGGATTGTAACTTAGAACCTGCTTTGCTTTGTGCCCAGGTAAAGGTGTGCCTTCAGAACCGGACTACAAGCGGGTCCTGTTGAGGATCATGCACCTGTACGAGGAGGGAGAAGACCCGGTCCTGTCCCAGCCCGCCCACATCAACCTGAAGGTAGAACTCAAACTACTGGTTGACGAAGGGCAACAAACACAACTTTATTTCCTCTTTTTTTACACCTGCATTTAAATGTCTGTTACCTATAATATGGGTGGAACTTCCACTTCTTTATATGGTAAACAGGAAGTTCTGCATGGCCTGGGGGAAGTGAGAGCGGTGGAGGAGCGTTCTCTCACGGGAACGTGGGATATCTCAGACCTCCAGAGGTGGAAGTGGAGCACAGAGGACCCAGGAAAGGGTGAGAGTCTTTGTGGTCAGTTTCAGTTCAACTTGATCATGCATACTGCATCGGAAATAAAAAAAATAAAAAATTGTCAAAGTGAAAAGATTGGCCACAAGACGTCATCGGTGTGCTTTTAGGAATCAATGATTATTGGTCAATGCTCTGTCTAATGTGGTTCTTGATTACTACCATATGTGACAGCAGCTGGTGAAACCGGGAACAAGTTGCCAACCGACAGACCGTTCAGAGTTTTATTCAGAAAGATTTAAATCAATTTCAGTAATCAAATGCAATGGATTCGGTGAGTAATCCCCACTACTTTACACTAACTAGGAGGTAGTGGGGATTACTCACAGATTCCATTGCATTGCAATGTTCTGGCTTGACAAGCAATGTGTGTAATTTTCAACGAAGCTAATATTTATTTACAATTTTCAGAATAAAAGTCTGGACATTTTAATTGGTTGGCGACTTGTTCCGGGTTTCACCAGCTGCTGTCCCATGTTTCCTGGTCTTCACACTTGTTAGTGGTGTGTTTGTTTGTCTGTTCCAGAGGTCACAAAGCCGTGTGTTGGCGTGAGAGATTTCAACGTGACCATATCGCCCAAAGAGATCAGGACCTTCTTCATTTACTTCAACATCAAGAACTAGACTGTAACACTCTGTTTCAAATGTTTTTTTATTGAGCCAAAACAATGTTTACAGATTATGTTGCATCAACACTCATTTTCATTTACACAAAAGATATACAAAAATATATTCATGCACTTTCAAATATACATTATATATACAATATATAATACAAACAAACAAACAAACCAAAAAGATAAAGAACATTTAAGAAGACTGTAACAATCTCCTATCTGTCTTCTGTGAAGATAACTAAACTGAATATAAATACATATATTAGTGAGGTGTGGCATGGATATGTTGATTGTCATTTGATAAATGTTGAATGCTAAATGAAAAAAAAAAAGTTTGCCTATTGTATTATTTGGCAGGGACAGTGTACATCAAAGAATGCACCAGAATTAGCCAAGAAGGCTAGTTTTAATCTATAGTCCCTGAACAGCTTAAAAGGAGAGACAGGCATTGGGCATTACAATGGACATTACATTACATTGCATTACACATGGTTAGCACATCAGCAAAAAAACGAACAAAAAGACAAACAATATACAGTATATACAATATACATATAACATATGTTCATTTAGCACACAGTGAAAAAATAATTCATGCACACAATAACCCAGAGAGGCTTATGGAGCATCACCCTTGGTCATAGAATGTGATTACAGTCAATGTAAAAAATCTAAGAAAAATTATAATTCGAAAAAGAAATCTAAGAAAAAGTTTTATTTATTAATTAAAATGACAAAACTAAATAAAGAGATCAATAAAGAAGTGCTATAATGGAAAGAGAAATAAATGAAAAATAAAATAATAAGAAAAAAATGAAATGCCAAAGGAAATAGACAAAACCTGTAACTAAGCTGAAACTGAAGAAGTTTGCAGGAATCGTTTTGGGAATTTAACATGTGTGAGAATGTCCACATTTTCATTTTGTTTGTTTGTTTACATTTTTGAAGTACAGCAACCTGAGTACAAGTGGGGGTGTTGAGTGAAATGTTTCATAAAAGTTATTATTATTATATATGTCCTCAGTTGAATATAGATTGTGTTTATTCTATGCCGAGGTTAATACGGGGATGCAGTACTGTTGTTATACCACTGAGGGGCGCTACGTAAGACTGCAGGCTTGTGCTATATGTTAATGTGTTGATGCACTTGTCCGAGTTGATGTCTATTCCTTCCTACTTAGCTCGGCTGAGCGAAAAGATAATATCTTATATTATACCAGTGGTGAGGTGGGAAATAAAACCATGAGAGCAAAACAGTTCATCGTCTCCGTCCAATATTGTTACTCTCTGAGTGCAACTAGGTGGAAGCTGCCATCATTAACGTTAACAGCTTTATTAATGCTTTAATGATCGGAATGAGAGATGAATAGATATGGGGGCTTTTTAATATTATTATTATTTGTATTATTATAATTGTTTTTAATTATTTTGGGGGGGTAAACATTTTTGGGAGCTCCTGAGACCAGGCTGGGCTGCAGACAAAACTCTGACTGATGACGTCATAATCACAACAGTCGAGATGGCATAAAAACGTCACAATCAAAATGTGGGCTTCTAAAAGGCGATCGACCTCAAATCGAGCCAGTTTGATGTCAGTAATCACAAGGATCAACACGCTATCACAAGGTAAGCGCCTTTGGAGATGGAGCATTGTGTGTGTGTGGGTCTGGATGTGGGTGTGGGTGTGCGCGGGTGTGTGTGCGTGTGCGCGCGCGCTGAGTGTCAAAGTCTAACTCGTTTATTGTTTGAAAGTGATCAAAAGTGTAGGCCAACAGAGATTCTTATATAAAGAAGCTTTTTCTTTACAAGCCGACGTCCTAGTCATATTTTTTGAAGGTAGAAATACGAAAAGGATAAATGGCTTTTTGGCACGTTGCACCTGCCACAGATGCTTCAATCACAATGTCACAGCGCAATATCAACGTGTCCGTCACTATTGAAGTTCAAACAGCCTTAAGGCCCTTGCACACCAACGCGTTTTTTACGTCCGTTAAAAAAATAAATTAGAACTCATGTTGTGTCAACCACGCTTGCACACCAATCCGTAATATTTCGTCCGTCAAAAAAAAAAACGCAACAGGTTCGATTTTCTGCGTTTTTCGCGTCCGTCAAAAGCCTTTTGAGAGTAGTTTTTGACCACTCCGCCATGGTATAGACTGGGACACATCGTCAAATTACAACTGCAGGACAGTTGGATTAATGTTTACGGAAGTACATGTCTCAAGTATTATCTCGGCGGTTAGTCGAGTGAAAGAAAACAACATACAGATGATAATTCACACAATATAATACCACGGAAGCGTACGGCACTAAACAATAACATTCATTTGGGCAGCATCCTACTCAAACTCAGGCAGAAGGGCAGGGTCCGGCCAGGTGCACACGGTCACAGACTGCCAGTGCATCATACATCATTCAGCTGGTTATAGCGGTTTCTTTTTCTATTCTATTCTACTTCTGCTGTCTGCGTCTCCCTGGGTATTCCTAGACCAGATGGCAAACAGTAAAGAAATGCCACAATATTACAACATGTAGAGTGCATATTGCGAAAGTTCGCAACGTAAAAAAACGCAACGGACTCCGCAACGGACCGGTGTGCAAGGTCTCTGTGCGTAACGTTTTTTTCCGGATGACGGATTAAAAATACGCAGGCGTAAACGCACGCATTGGTGTGCAGGGTTTCTAGAATAATAATATATAAATATATAAATACGTCATTTCACAGTCATTTCACATTCTCTTCCTTGTTCAGTTGTTTGTAGAAATGCCAACTAAGAAGAAGAACCAGGGAGATGTCTTCAATTTCCAGTCTGCTTGGCAGCTTGAAACTGAATTGCACGACAACAACAAGGCCCAGGGAGCGGCCAGCCCGGAGGACCAACCCAGAGGTGTGTGTGTGTGTGTGGGTGTGGGTGTGGGTGTGGGTGTGTGTGTGTGTGTGTGTGTGTGTGTGTGTGTGTGTGTGTGCGCGCGCTGAGTAGAGATCAATGTGGGTTTTGTGTGTAAGCTACCAGAGAGTCTTGAATAACAGATTTTCGCTTTAAAAGTTTGCCTTGACAAGTAAAAGTCTATGGGCTTGACGGCCCGCCTGTATTAGATTGTCGTAACTTTATAGGTTACATGATTAACTTTATAGGTTACATGATTAACTGTAATTGGTCCCAGAAGGTCTTGCGGCAAGACGTCATAGAAGTTGACAGTTTAGTTTGTTGGTTTTGAGAAATGCAAATTGTAACGTCCAGAATTAAAGTGAATATCCAATAACTTGTTTATTGTTTGAAAGTAATCAAAAGTGTAGGCCAACAGATTTTTTTATATAAAGAAGCTTTCGCTTTATAACCCGACGTCCTAGCCATCATTTAGGAAGGTAGAAAATACTACAAGGATACAGCTTTTTGGCACGTTGTCCCTGTTATCATGACAACTGATGCTTCAATCACAATGTCGCGCAATATCAACGTCAGTCACTTTTGAAGTTCAAACAGCCTCACAGTCATCCATGAACTCATAGATGACAAGTAATTATATTATAATAATATATCAATATAAAATACGTCATTTCACATTCTCTTCCTTCCGTTTTTTATATTGTAGCCGTGAGCAACAGGACGCTTCGGCAACCTGCTAGGCGGATAGAGGAGGCTGCTAGGCTGAAGGAGGACAGACCTATTACTGTAAGTGTAACCATCACTATTAGCACACACGTCCCTGCAGTTATACCAGTGTTGTGTAACCATGTAGCCATGAATGATGCCACACCTCCTCTGTTCTGCTCCTGCAGGTCTGTTCGGGTGACGAGGCCTCTGAGGCCACGGTTGCCCCCGGGGACAAACAGGCCCAGAGAGCAGCCCCCCAGCAGAAAATGTCTCGTCTAGCCCGGTCGTATGGGCGTGTGGAGGCGGAGGAGAAGGAGAAGTGGAGGGCCCTGTTGGAGGTCAAGGACTCTGAGCTGGAGGCAGAGAAGGCCAGCAACGCTCTGGCTCTGGAGAGAGCGAGCGAGGAGGGCCGACGGAGAGAGGAAGGCCTCCTCCAAAAGCTCCACGATATGGAGCGAGAGAGGGGCAGCCTCCTCCACAACATCTCTGACCTGGAGAAGGAGAGGAGCCAGGCCCTCGCTGCCCAGCGAGAGACTGAGGGGAGCCTGACCGAGGTCAGGGCGACCCTCCTGGAGACCACCGACGCCGCCAGGGAGGCAGAGGACCAGATCAAGGTCCTGCAGAGTGAGGCCCTGGAGGACAAACTGGCGGCAGCTGAAAAGGCGGAGGAAAGCAGACTGAGAGAGAGAGACCTCCAACAAAAAGTCCACGTCATGGAGCAGGAGGAGAGGAGCCAGGCCAACGTCAGGGCCCTGGAGAGTGAGGCAGCTGAGGCTCTGGTCCTCACCAGAGCTGCTGCCCTGCTGGACCTGGAGAAGAGCAGGGATGAGGCCTGCACGAAGCTCCAGGAGGACAGAGACCGGTGGGGGAAGGAGAAGGCCTCCCTCACAGCCGCCAACCTGCTCACCGCTGAGGCTGAGGAGAGGAGCAGGGCGGAGGTGGAGGAGGGCCGACGGAGAGAGAAAGGCCTCCTCCACAACATCTCTGACCTGGAGAAGGAGAGGAGCCAGGCCCTCGCTGCCCAGCGAGAGATTGAGGGGAGCCTGACCGAGGTCAAGGCCCTGCAGAGTGAGGCCCTGGAGGACAAGCTGGCGGCAGCTGAAAAGGCGGAGGAAAGCAGACTGAGAGAGAGAGACCTCCAACAAAAAGTCCACGTCATGGAGCAGGAGGAGAGGAGCCAGGCCAACGTCAGGGCCCTGGAGAGTGAGGCAGCTGAGGCTCTGGTCCTCACCAGAGCTGCTGCCCTGCTGGACCTGGAGAAGAGCAGGGATGAGGCCTGCACGAAGCTCCAGGAGGACAGAGACCGGTGGGGGAAGGAGAAGGCCTCCCTCACAGCCGCCAACCTGCTCACCGCTGAGGCTGAGGAGAGGAGCAGGGCGGAGGTGGAGGAGGGCCGACGGAGAGAGGAAGGCCTCCTCCAAAAGCTCCACGATATGGAGCGAGAGAGGGGCAGCCTCCTCCACAACATCTCTGACCTGGAGAAGGAGAGGAGCCAGGCCCTCGCTGCCCAGCGAGAGACTGAGGGGAGCCTGACCGAGGTCAGGGCGACCCTCCTGGAGACCACCGACGCCGCCAGGGAGGCAGAGGACCAGATCAAGGCCCTGCAGAGTGAGGCCCTGGAGGACAAGCTGGCGGCAGCTGAAAAGGCGGAGGAAAGCAGACTGAGAGAGAGAGACCTCCAACAAAAAGTCCACGTCATGGAGCAGGAGGAGAGGAGCCAGGCCAACGTCAGGGCCCTGGAGAGTGAGGCAGCTGAGGCTCTGGTCCTCACCAGAGCTGCTGCCCTGCTGTACCTGGAGAAGAGCAGGGATGAGGCCTGCACGAAGCTCCAGGAGGACAGAGACCGATGGGGGAAGGAGAAGGCCTCCCTCACAGCCGCCAACCTGACGTTGGTTGGCAACGAGTTGGACGCCGTGTGGGAAGAGAAGAGAGAGGAGGAGAAGAAGTCCAAAAATCTTAAATGTTTAGGGTTAGGCTTTGGGTTAGTGTTAGGGTTAGGCTTTGGGTTAAAACGTTTATTGGGTTAGGGTTAGAGAAAGAAAAGAAAAGAGAGAAGAAAGGAGGGAGGAGAAGACCAAAGTTCCCTTCTTTAAATGTTTAGGCTTAGGGTTTGGGTTAGCACATTTAATTTGTTAACATATTTTTGGGTTACTTGGCATATTTATATGGTGTTTGAAAAAAACTAAAAGTGTTTGAATGACACACACACACATGCCAGAAGTTCTATCTTTTCAATAAAAGTGTGCTAAAAAAATGTATGTGAGACTTCATTTCCAATTGTATGTGAGATTTCATTACAAAAGTCAGTAATTAGTGTGCTTGCTGTAGGCAAAGTCAACCAGGACTATATACACGTGTCCGACAGGTCTAAGAGCACCACTGAGACACGGGAACTGGCAGCCCTTTCTCTGACAAGACAAGACCACGTGGAAAATGTGAAAAACACAAAACATGTTTGCCTGTTTCTACAGATTTAACAATACACAGATATCTTACATCAACATGTTCATCTCTTCACACTGTCACTCCACATCTGAATATCTAAGCCATAACATTAATAGTTTTTTTTCTGTTCTGGCCGTTTGACGTTTGTTTGTTGGCTAGCTAACAAGCTTGACACCCGGTTACCACGATAACGGTCTATGGTCTAACATACGGATGGGCAACTTGGATGGTGGTGGGGGGCACAGAATGTATGTACTGGTGTAACCGAGTTAAACATATGTGTACAGTTAGGTCCATATATATTTGGACACAGACAGATTTTATTTTATTTTAGCTGTTTACCAAAACATCTTCCAGTTACAGTTATATAATGAATATGGGTTTAAAGTGCAGACTCTCAGCTTTTTCAAGGGACCAAAAGTAATTGGACAAATGACTCAAAAGCTGTTTCATGGGCCAGTGTGGACTATTCCTTCATTATTTGTTAATCAATTAAGCAGGTAAAAGGTCTGTGTTGATTCCAAGTGTGGCATTTGCATTTGGAAGCTGTTCACAGGCCAGGTACTTGCTCTAGGTCAGAGTGTTCTATGAAGAAGAGTGGTACCAATGAAGGGGTCAACTTTCTATTGCCCAAACACCATAGTTCCTTTACATGATACCAACAGAGCATGTTGCCTGACAACTGGTTGTTAGTCCAATAAAAAGTAAATATTGAGTAAATCAGGACAGTATAACCAGGAAGCTATGTGGAACTATTTGAAGCTCATTGGCGCCACTCTTCTAACATACCACTCTGCTCAAGGCTACTTGGTTGCTGTTTTTCTGTTCAACCAGTTTTGCGTAATCTATTTCTATACCCACTCACATCGCTCTACTCGATAGCTATTGGTAACTATTAACTGTTGACAGATATCATGTCTACCTCCCTCTACCCATCTATTTCTATGCTCTGTCTTTCTGTCACTTATCCCATGCCCCAGACACTCAAAGACACTTTACAAACTAAAAAGATCGAGTAGTAAAATAAAAAGAAACCAAAAAATAAATAAAAGAAAGTATAGGGGTCTAATTAATTTTTACATTACTAAATCTAAATCTAAGTGTCTTTGTACGACTATCTACTCTGTATACTGCAAGTATATCTAGATTTTGGGCTGAGAAGCGGGGAAAACAAGCAACGCCCAGTGAAAAAAAAAGTGAAAAGTCTTACGAGACAATAATCATTATACTGCATTGTCTATGAGGCTAAGTTAGAGTGTAACTGATAATTATTTAATTGGAAACGCGTGTGTAAATGGACTGCACCATTTACCATTCAAGGGTGTGGGACATCTGTCAAGTCTCTAAAAATGATTTGGTCAAGAAGTGAATTACTGTAGGCGAGTTACAGTAGGTTAATTACAGTAGGTTAACTACAGTAGGTGAACTACAGTAGGTGAATTACAGTAGGTGAATTACAGCAGGTGAATTACAGTAAGTGAATTACAGCAGGTGAATTACAGTAGGTGAATTACAGTAGGTGAATTACAGCAGGTGAATTACAGTAGGTGAATTACAGTAGGTGAATTACAGTAGGTTAACTACAGTAGGTTAATTACAGTAGGTGAATTACAGTAGGTTAACTACAGTAGGTGAATTACAGTAGGTTAATTACATTAGGTTAATTACAGTAGGTTAATTACAGTAGGTTAACTACAGTAGGTGAATTACAGTAGGTGAATTACAGTAGGTGAATTACAGTAGGTTAATTACAGTAGGTTAATTACAGTAGATTAATTACAGCAGGTGAATTACAGTAGGTGAATTACAGTAGGTGAATTACAGTAAGTGAATTACAGCAGGTGAATTACAGTAGGTTAATTACAGTAGGTGAATTACAGTAGGTTAACTACAGTAGGTTAACTACAGTAGGTGAATTACAGTAGGTTAATTACAGTAGGTGAATTACAGTAGGTTAATTACAGTAGGTGAATTACAGTAAGTGAATTACAGCAGGTGAATTACAGTAGGTTAATTACAGTAGGTGAATTACAGTAGGTTAACTACAGTAGGTTAACTACAGTAGGTGAATTACAGTAGGTGAATTACAGTAGGTGAATTACAGTAGGTGAATTGCAGTAAGTGAATTACAGCAGGTGAATTACAGCAGGTGAATTACAGTAGGTGAATTACAGTAGGTTAATTACAGTAGGTTAATTACAGTAGGTGAATTACAGTAAGTGAATTACAGCAGGTGAATTACAGTAGGTTAATTACAGTAGGTGAATTACAGTAGGTTAACTACAGTAGGTTAACTACAGTAGGTGAATTACAGTAGGTGAATTACAGTAGGTTAACTAAAGTAGGTGAATTACAGTAGGTTAATTACAGTAGGTGAATTACAGTAGGTGAATTACAGTAGGTGAATTACAGTAGGTGAATTACAGTAGGTTAACTAAAGTAGGTGAATTACAGTAGGTTAATTACAGTAGGTGAATTACAGTAGGTTAATTACAGTAGGTGAATTACAGTAGATGAATTACAGTAGGTGAATTATGGCGAGAGTGCCACATTTACAGACAATGAGGTTGTATACCCGTAATTAGTCAATGATCTATTTTAAGAACATAGCGGGTGTCTAATTTTGTTTTGATGTTTTGTTCATTTGTGTCTTGTCTCGGAGTAAGGTACTCACTTGCTTTGTTTTTCCTTGTGTCATACTTTATGGTCTTTATTCCTTGTGCAATAAATACAATCGTTTTACATCCACATGTTTTACACTAACTTTATGAATTCTGTGGAATTAGGGAAGAGTGGTAGTTTCATTGATTCTACCTATAGAAGAAGAAATAAGTAGACTGCTCAAATCATACTTCATAAACGTGCGCTGACGATTGTGTGGAAGAGGAAGTCAATAACCAGTGGAACAGTAAAATAATTCATCAGAGAGATGCAAATCATTTCTTGAGGGCAATGCGCCAATTAGACTTGCATTCAACAATGACAAGACGCTAATCAGGTCTCCAGACACATTTCCTGCAAATCAGTTGAATGCCTGATTGGTTCTGCGCTGCTTACCATTCGTTGATTGTGTTGCGCAGCGTCTCATGCGTTTGACCCTTCTGCCACTCCGTACCGTTCTGGGGCGGGCCCACATAACTGTCACATGAAACAGTTAAACAATAATAAAGGAACTCACCAGTGGCACCCTAGTTCAACTTCAAGAGCATGTTGAGGTCTTTTTGTTTTGGATATTTTTAGATATGAGAGTTTTTAGATATAGTTTTAGATATGAGAGTTTTTACAGTTTGTGCACTCTGTCTATGCTTCACAGTGTCTTATACAGAGAGAAATCATGGACCAAGCCTTCCAAGCCAGATCCAGACGTTTGTCATCCCTCACAGTCACATGGATGTGGGCTGGGTGTACACCATCCAGGTCTGTCACTCCGTGACGTTAGAATTATAAGGTTCTATCTCCATTTTTGTCAAAATTGAGTTTTTTACATAATCTGATCCATTAGATGTTTATTGCCTGTGTGGTGTTATTTTTTAAATGTTGACATTTTTGAGTTAGTAATTAATCAAATACAAAGGTTCCATCTCACAAAACATAATGGAATGTAAAAACTTTGACGCTCAATATCTCTGAACTGCCCTAAACGGAGATAAAACCTTATCATTCTAAGATCACGACTTCATCTCGTGACTGCACAGACAGTCTTCCACTGAATAGATAGGTGATGTATTCGGTGTGTAAGAATGTCGAAAATGCAGTATTGATTGATTTCAGCAGTATATATTAATTAATAATACTTATAATAATAACTCTGTACAAGCACTTTTCCTGCACATGTGATGTTGCAGCTCAAAGTGCTTTAATCATTATATAAATCATCACTTAATGATTTAGTCACTTAAAGGCAATATTAAAAAGATGGGTTTTTAGTCTTGACTTGAACATTATGTGCTTAGGTTGCATCCCTAATGTAAACTGGCAGTGCATTCCACAATCTGGATGCATAAAATGAGAATGCAGCCTCATCGAATCTCCTCTTTTGTCCATGTGGTACACAGAGAAAACCATCGTCAGAAGACCTGAGAGCTCTATTGGGCTGATATGCCCATATATAGGTCTTTCAGATATTCTGGTGCGGTGCCAGTGAGAGCTTTATAAACAAGCAGAAGGATCTTGAAATCGAATCTAATTACGGTCCTATATGCAATAACTGTCACTATTTGCATGACACTGGACATGGTTGTCCTCATGCATGTTTTGTCCACAGGAGAGCATGCATGCCTATGCAGCCAACGTGTATTCAGGAAGTCAACCAGTGAATATGCATCTCCGTTGGTTCTTGTATGGAAAAAGAACGGAGATCTCCGTATCTGTACAGACTTTCGCTGGCTGAACAAGAGGACCCTGAAGGATGCTCACCCTCTCCCTCACCAGGCCGACTGCTTAGCTGCACTTGGAGGTAACTCCTTGTTTAGTACTATGGATCTAACCTCAGGGTTTTATGGCCGTGGTTTAACAAGCGGATTGTTTATCCCGCCCCTTCTTCACCCAGCGTTGATGACGCGGATGGTTCCGGTTACATTGGTATGAACATGGGCTGGTTCGCCAGACAGCACCAAGGTTCGGAGGTTCCAGAACGCGAACCGGAACGGTTCCTTGACAGTGTGAAAGCCCTAACAGTCTAGCACCCACTATAACATTTGGTGGAGTATCAGTGATGATCTGGGGGTGCTTCACCAAGGCTGGAATCGGGCAGATTTGTCTTTGTGAAGGACGCATGAATCAAGCCACATACGAGGTTGTCCTGGAAGAGGACTTGCTTCCTTCTGCTCTGACAATGTTCCCCCGGATAGTTTTTTCTAACAGGACAATGCTCCATACCACACAGCCAGGTCAATCAAGGTGTGGATGTAGGACCACCAGATGAAGACCCTATCATGGCCAGCCCAATCTCCAGACCTGAATCCCACTGAAAACCTCTGGAATGTGATCAAGAGGAAGACGGATGGTCACAGGCCATCAAACAAAACTCAGCTGCTTTAATTCTTTGCGCCAGGGCTGGCATTGTCAAACACTGATGGATAGCATGCCAAGACACATGAAAGCTGTGATTGAAAATCAGGGTTATTGATTTCTGAACTCTTCCTAAGTCCATTACTATTGTGTTGTTTTAAAAATAATATAAACTTTTATTAAGCAAATACATGCTCTAAATGACAATATTTTTATTTGGAATTTGGGAGAAATGTTGTCAGTAGTTTATAGAATAAAACCCACATGTTCATTTTACTCAAACACATACCTATACATAGTAAAACCAGAGAAACTGTTAATGCAGTGATCTTTTTTTTTTCTTTCTCAGAGCTGTAAGCCAGAGGAGGCCAACATCTCCCATGGAGATCTTCAACACAAGAGGAATAAATTGGCATAAGTAGATTAGTCCTTGGGTCAGATCAATCTGTACATGATGTAGGCTTCACAGATTAATCATAGCTGTACAAGAGGTTCAACTTGGTTCAAACAGCACAGAATGGGCTGATGTATTGGTATCATTGGAGGAAAAAATAAAAGATGATCCCAGTACACTCCCAAATCAAAATGACCGAAAATATTTTGCCCTATAATAATAATAATAACCTTTATTTGCAAACGTTGCAGCTAAGTAATATATGTGATGGTTCACTAAAAATAGTGTGGTGTTTTTTTACTAGTTCAGTGGCTATGGTAAGGAAAGTGCACCACCATGTGGACACATTACATTTTTACTTAACTTTATTTAAGCAATAGATCTGACAAAATCAAGTACTCAGGCCAATAATTTGGGCAATATTACCATGGTTAGAAGCAACCAATCAATTTGTAGTTATTCAAAATCCCATTTAATATGAATCAACAGGTCTTACTGTACATAAGTCTTACTATACATGGACTCCGATGAAACATTTGATAATTTTACAAGTAACACATAGTCGGATAGTTATTAACATTAGTACAGAATCACAGCAGAGCTTTTTAAACTGAACATTCCCCATTTATTTTGAACACTTGCCTGAAAAACTAATTTCAGACATATATGCAACAGTGCAAATCATACACAGAATCGTTCAGATTGATACAGGATTTAAATTATTAATAAATATACATTATTTATTTTACACTTTGAGATGCTACAAGCACTTTTCACAGTTAGATGACTTTCTCCAAACACATATCCAACACTCTAAGGTCAGTCTGAATGAAATGCTACAGTCATGGGGAAAAGGAAAAAGAAAACTGCACTATGGAGGGGTAATATAATCTTTCTGGGATGATGATAAATAGTAAATACTGCTCCTATGATTTTTACCATCTTGATTTACCGCAGTTATAATGACAAAAAATACCCTGCTTAACTTAACCTTCCCCTGTATCTCCAGTCATTTTGTGAGCTAACAGCAAAACTGTTAGAGAAGTTCTTATTAAACTCCTGTAACTTAGTGACCATTCAGCTCAAATGTTTCCATATGCAGAGATTTTCTTTCAAAGTAACCTTTCTAGTGCTGTTGCAGCATTGGTCATATAAATCGAGACATGGGCTTAATCTATGAATTACACACATGTTGTTTATCTAAACAGACAACACACTCTTAATGATAACTTGTGTATTACTCAAATATGAGCAAAATAAGAAAGACATGTTAGGTGACTGAATTAAATAAAATGACCAAAGTTCACAAAAACAGAACTTCCCGTTTTTGTTAAGTTCAGGAAATCCTTTGTCATACGATGGAAACGCAATGTTCTGTACCACAAATTCATCAACAGAGGAAATCTATTGTAACGTACTGTACATCTGCAGGAAGAAGACAATCATAATATGATATCACCATATTATGGTGTTCCTAGAATTGTACAAAACTACATGAAAGCCAAATATTTGTAGTTAATCAATCTCTGTGGTCTAAGATTTCAGAGAACAGATAATATTTTTTTTTTTTTTTAAGCTAATGATGTTATAAATTGTACTGATAGGTGTTTTTATGTCATATTCAACATTGTGCTTTTTATTATATGATGTCATTTTGTGCAAAGAATATCAAAGCGATGGTTTTTTAAACCTCAAGTGCTAACATTTTCACTTGATCCAACTTAACAATGCATGTCTACATATCTTCTTTTTTTTAAGTCAGTGTTATTTCCCCAACATTATTTCCAATGGCACAGTCAGAACTTTGTTCTACAATCTAATAAATAGTTTTACCACAAATCAGATGTCCAATAAATTAAGACAGGTAGAACCTTCTGGTTGTTAACACCAGCAATAAACTAGCAATTAACTTCTGGTTGTTAACACCAGCAATAGACTATTAAACAGCAAACACAAAAATGTTTCATTTCTTCAAATGATCTTCGACTCTACTCATGTTATGTGTTAGATATCATCTACATTGAGGGCTATTAGCATGAAGAATAAAGGCTTTCACTTGATGCATAACATTCAAACCTCAAAATATGGTGCAAAACTTGACAGACAGAGAGGGGCTAGTTCTACTTTAAACCGTTAGCATGCATTACGGGTCCAAACAAAAAGGCCACAGACAGTACACAGATTTAAAAATGCATGTGTTTGCATGCCCATGATTGCCAACTGCAGTAAATAAAGCCCAGTATGTACCTACTCCAGAAAATAATTACATTCTGTGACAAACATGACAATTACAGGTGACGTTTCAACACAGCACAACAGTCTTTTCCTAATAGTCTATGAAATGGAGAAGACATGTACAAAACGGTACTACAATAGCCTCCAAAATATTGGCCAATTGCAACTACCCATTGCTGCATTCACCATCACTGCATTCCTTTTTACTTCAGTTGTAGAACAGGTTCCCATTAAGTCTCCACAAATTTGACATGATGAATAATGGAACATCTCTAAGGTGTCCGCTAAGCTTTCTCCTGCACATCACAGAGGCAGTCAGAGGAGACCGATTCTGTAGGAACATACATTTTTCAGGAAACGTGTAACAGAAACAGTATCCCTCCCTATATTGATGATTTAGTTGCAGTCGGAAGTTTACATACACACTTAGGTTGACATTTTTTAACCACTCCCCAGATTTCATGTTGACAAACTAATCTTTCCAACAATTGTTTACAGACAGATTATTTTGCTTTTAATTCACTATGTTAGAATTACAGTGGGTCAGAGATTTACATACACTAAGTTCACTGTGCCTTTAAACAGCTTGGAAAATTCCAGAAAATGATGAATCGAGGCTTTAGACGCTTCTGATCTTCTGGCTAATTGACATCATTTGAATCAATTATAGGTGTACCTGTGGATGTATTTTAAGGTCTACCTTCAAACTCAGTGCCTCTTCTTTCTAAAGAAATATCAGAAGACCTCAGAAAATAGTCTGGTTCATCCTTGGGAGCAATTTCCAAACACCTGAAGGTACCACGTTCATCTATACAAACACTAGGCAAGTATAAACACCATGGGACCACGCAGCCGTCATACAGGAAGGAGACACGTTCGGTCTCCTACAGATGAACATACTTTGGTGTGAAAAGTGCAAATCAATCCCAGAACAAAAGCAAAGGACCTTGTGAAGTAGGGGTGGGCATCGACGATCGATAATTGATCGATAAGGATCTTGGTCGATCACAAAATAAAACATTTGGTCGATCACAAAAAAAAAAAAAAAAATTTTGTTTGTTTTGTGATCGACCAAATGTTTTATTTTGTGATCGACCAAGATCCTTATCGATCAATTATCGATCGTCGATGCCCACCCCTATTGTGAAGATGCTGGAGGAAACAAGTGCAAAAGTATCTACATGTACAGTCAATCCAGTCCTATATCGACATAACCTGAAAAGCCGCTCAGCCAGGAAGAAGCCACTGCTCCAAAACAGTAATAAAAAAACTGACTACACAAAGATCTTGCAAGCCGAAGAACACCATCCCAACTGTGAAGCACAGGGCAGCATCATGTTGTGGGGGTGCTTTGCTGCAGGAGGGACTAGTGCAGTTAACTTAAGCATACGTTCTGGCAAAAGAACAACAAAGTCAAGGTATTGGAGTGGCCTACACAAGGCCCTGACCTCAATACTATAGAGAATCTGTGGGTAGAACTGAAAAAGTGTGTGTGAGCAAGGAGGCCTACACACCTGACTCTGATGCAGTCAGTGATTCTGGTGTACCGTTGTCAGGAGGATTAGGCCAAAATTACACTAACTTATTGTGGGAAGCTTGTGGAAGGCTGCCTGAAACTTTTGACCCAAGTAAAACAATTGAACGGCAATGCTACCAAATAGGGTATGTCAACTTCTGACCCACTGTGACGAAAGAAATAAAAGTTGAAATAAATCATGCTCTACTGTTATTCTGACATTTCACATTCTTAAAATAGTGATCCTAACTGACCTAAGGAATGTGGAATGTTTACTAGTATTTAATGTCAGGAATTGTGAAAAACGTAGTTTAAATGTATTTGGCTAAGGTGTATGTAAACTTCTGACTCAACTGTATGCATCTTATACCTACTTCTCCCTTAAGGCTCCAGAGGAGTCCTTTGTTCTTCCTTCACTGGAGATGAGATGTTAGACTGCAGACTGTGGGTAACCGCTTTCTCCTCAGTCTGGATAGAGATGTGCTCATCCCTCTTGACCTGTGGTTGAGTTTGTTTCGAGTTCACTATTGTAATGTTTATTGGGATTTCTTTGACGCCATGCTGCACCCTACTGCCTTGACGCTGTGGGGAGTTGAACGGGCGAACTATAGCAAGTGCAGTCAGCTTGGGGGACTCTTGCTGTGGTTGGATACTTCCCTTTGTAATGGTTTTACTTTTCTTGTTTGTTAAAATTGTGTGCACTGGTAAGATGGCTGGCCTCTTGGCTGGACTAGGGGTGGGTGCTCTGGTTTTCTGTTCATGGTCAGAAACTTGCCGTTTCTCCTCCAAGTGAACTACGACCCTGCGAGAGTGCCCATTGTTTTCCTTGGTGAGAGAGATGCCTCCATCTTTTCTTTTCTTGGCTTCTTTGGAAGCAGGTTTCATGGGGCAGCAAGCCATATGCTTGGTTCGGCTGCGGCGGTAGGTGAATTCTCTGCTGCAGTGTGGGCAGGCAAAGATCTCCTGCTCCTCATCCACTGATGATGACGAAGCTTTCGTTGATGAAGAGGCTGGCTTACTCCTCTGTGAAAAGGCTCTTTGTACCAACAGTTTTTTCCTTTTGCTGAGCGGATTAAGTTTCAACTTCGCAGGTGGCTCCAGATTTAGTTTGGGCCTATTTGTTTGACCTGCCCGGTGGGGTGCATTTTGCCCATTTGTAGCATTGGTGGAGGACAGGACTCCATTTTGGGCCTTTGCAAAGTGTCGAAGAGGGATTGGGTTCTTCTTGGGTGTGTAGCGTCTTTTATCACTGGCATTTGCACAGGCAAGAATGTGTTTGTGAAGTTCTGGCATGTTATCAAAGCTTTTGCCACATTTAGTGCATCGTATAGCAGTGCTGAATGTTTGTGGGATGTTGTGGGTAGTGAAGTTGGTGGCTGAGGCTACAGATCCAGCAGGTGATCGGTTGTGATAGGGAAATGGAGGTGGCTTAAAACTCGGATAGTGCTGGTTGATGCCAAGGCGAACATCAGGATCTTTGAACTTTCCACCCTCCAAGGCCAATATCTTTATTGTAGTAAAGAGTTCTTCAATGGCATCATTTTCTCTATCCTCATCTTTTGTGATAGCTTCATTGGTCTCCATTGCGGTACAGGGCAATGAAGCCTCCTTGCTCACTTTTGTTGAATTGTTGTAGTTCTGTGGTCTGAGCATGCCATTTTCTTCCTCTGTATATGTACAGTCCTTGCCAGGATGCAACTCCTTTTGATGATGTTTGAGATTGCAAAGGTAGGCAAATTCTTTTGTACATGCAGAGCAAATGAAGATCTTTCCGACGCCATGAAGGGTTGAACGGTGCTCAACCAAAGCAGTGGGGTTCCCAAAGACCAGCACACAGAATTCGCATTTGTAAGGCCATTCATCAGAATGCTCACTAACATGATGACCTAGTTCCTTCATTGAATGAAAAAGCTTATCACATACATTACAAATGAAGTTCTTGGTGAAAGTTTGATGTGGCTTGGAGAGATCATTGGATTCTTCTACTTCAGATGTTTCATCAAGATAGTTGGATAAGGTTTCAGGTGCAATGTCAGAGGGGCAGATAGATATGTCACCTGCTTCTTCTTTTTGGTTACATTCCTCTTTAACAATGGAGGGATTTAAATCTCCAACAGTTGGAAACTCAGATAACACTGTAGAGGATGTTGATAGGGTTACTGATTTCTCTATAGAAGACACTAGAATAGTGGGGTCAACAGCTTCATACTGGAGTAAGGAAAGAAGCTGCTGTTGCTCTACATGATTCATGACCACCTGTGCGGGAGTTGTAGGTTCAACTGTATTTTCTTGGAAAGTAATTGAAGTAGGGACCAGATTCTCTGAGGAATCAAGAGCAACTGTGCACTCAATTAAAACAGTATTACTGGTAATATTAAAGGAGTTGAGAAGGTTATCATTTAGAGTTACAGTAGGTGAACACAGTGCTTCATATCCAACAGTGGATTCAACAGAGGGAGTGTTCAGAGCAATTTGATTTATAGTGTGATCAGTGAGAAGTACATGACCTTGTAGATTAAGAGTTGGGTCAAGGGGCTTCGAGAGGGTAACCAAGCTTGTGGAGTTAGCAGTAGCCCAATCTGGAAAAGCAGTGGTCAACTGGCACTCTGCTGAATTCAACATTTTTTCTGTGCATATTACAAAAGGTTCAGGAGATATATTAGGGGCAAACAGTTGAAAGGTAGGTTGATTTGTGGAGTTAGCAGAGGAAGATGGTGGTGGTGCTAAAACAGTAAACAGCGATGGAGCAGGGGGTAATACTGTATGTGGAGCTGGGGAGGCAAGTGCAATGGTGCATGGGGAGGTCGACTGCATGGTGACGGGCACTAAAGAGGAGGGGGATGGATTAAGTGCACCAGAGGGTAGAGTCAATCCAAACACAAGTCCTTCAGTAGTGGGTAAAATATCTGAAGCAGTAACTATGGCAATGTCTGCCACTAATTGTGCCTCTGGATTTCCTAATATGGTTAAGCTTGGCTCTCCAGCAATATCAGGGTTTGCATATTCATTCATCAGCACCTTCTCCAACATGCTGGTGTTTGGCTTCCTTTTCTTATTAAGGGGCTGCTGAACTAAGCCTCCCTTTGCTTCTGAATCAGCTGTGCTCTTTCTGTTCACACTTAAATCCAACACAACTTCACAGAGAGCTTGGTCTTCATATTTTTTGACAGCATTAGAGAGATCCAAGGGCTGCTGGTTGCAGGAACTACCACCACATACTGAAGACCAGCCCTCTGGAGAAACATGAGTCATCGTCGACTCCTCTTCTGGTGGACTGGTGGCATTCTCCTTCTCATCATTGCTGGACAAACTGCATGCAGGTGAACTGCAATGGCTCTCAAACTTTGATACATTGAGTCCAACCGAATCCCCTGTGTCGGACATTGTGTTCTCGACACTCAATGTAGGGCTTTGTTGTGGAGAGTTAGGCGGAGATCCTGTCCTTCTCTTAAACCTTCCTGACCCTGCTGGCAAGACAGTCAGGGAAAGTGGTGTGCACAGCTTCTGGCCATCTGTGATCAGGGCAAGAGTGGGTTTAAGGCCATCTTGCGACTGTAGGAGCTGTTTCAACTTAGGAGACAGGTAAACTGTTTTCTCTCTCTGAAGGATAGTAGACTCTGCATTCTGAGGAAGGAGAGATTCGATCAAAGAGGACACAAGTGATGAAGATGAGGATAAAACAGATTCAGATTCCAGTTCATTTTTTATTTGTGGGAGAAGAGGTGGTGTAGCAGTTCTCCTTTTTGTTGAGGGTTGACCTAGCATCTCTTTCCCTGTGCAAAGAGCAGTTTCTACATTTAGAGCCTGGCTAATTTGGGCAGGACTGATAATCACAGCATCCAGCCCAACCAAAGTGGCAGACCCAGAGTTAACCTCAACTACTTCACAGCTGCTAACAGTGCTTGTTGACACAATCTTCCCATCAATGTAAAAGCTGAGGTTCTCAGAGATATTACTAGAGATGTCTAGCATATATTGTTCCTCTTGTTCTCCATTATCCTGGACTGTGGTTGGGCTTGAGATGCAATTGGGCTTGAGTTCCTGTTGGGACGTAGTAGGGGATAGATTCTGAGGTTTTGCCTCCTGGGGCTGTATGGCCTTGCCAACATCTTTGGGCCGGAGGTGGCGCTCATGGATCCTGCGCTGATGTCGTCGCATGTACTTATGTGTGCTAAATATCTTATTACAATATTTGCAAGCATGACCGTTCTGTAATTCTCCATGTTCATCTGACATAGATGTCCGTTCACCCCCAGCCATAACTGATGTACATGAGCTACTGGAGGAAGAAACACAATCTGTACCGACAGTCTGTATGGCAAAACTTACAGGATCCACAGGCTTTATTAAAGACCCAGGCCTTGCCTTCGCATTTTCATGCCTCCTCTCATGACGTCGCCGACCAATCTTTGAACCAAAGGATTTACTGCAGTACTTGCATTTGAAAATATGTGTGTGGTGGTTTGCCAGAGCATGGATGTGTATATGACGTTCCAAGCCTTGCTTACTGGTAAAACGTCTCTCACAGTGCTGACAAGGAAAGGAGTCCTGGAGGTCTACATCAGGGTCATTGTCAGGATCATCTTGGAGCTCAGGGCATGACAAATGGGAGACTGATCCTACATCCTGAATGAGGTTTCCAAAGCCTTTGGCCCCAGGTCCTTGGTTGATTGTGTTTGAATCTGATAGCTCCTCAGTTTCCATGGACATCAAAGAAAGGTTGCAATGAGTTTCCTCTGGTTCATTGTCCCCCATCTCTTCCTCTCCTTCCTCCTCTACATTCCCATCGTCTCCACACTCAGAAATGTACAGGCCTGAATGGGGAGAATCCTCCATCTCATTGGGAAGCTGTGCCCTGCTCTCTGTGGATTACAGTGACACAGCAACCTCTTGCAGAAAAGGTCTGATGGAGAACCTCTCACCTTTCAAACCTGTGATTGAGCAAATACCGATTATTTAACAAAATGTAGGTTTGTGCAGAGACTAAATGCACAATTCAGGTGCATAACTGTTAAATAAGTATTCAACATGATTAGTCAGGGGCCTCATTTATAAAGCTTTGAGTAGAACTGGCATAAACAGCTTGCATACATTTAAGAAAAAAAGTTTACGCACACCAATGTTCAGATTTATAAAACGGTGCACATGCAAGTCCCACGCCAGTTTCCCTTTATAAATCACAATCAACTCTATTGTCGGCAAAAAAAATAGGGTCCGATCTGCGCGTCACTCACGTGATGACAACAGTAGTAGTCAGTGGTCACGTGCATGAGAGTTGCCTAGTAGCTACCTGTGTGTAATGAGTCTGACAATGTCATGATATCAGCTGGTGAAATCATAAACCATTTGCTTAAAGTAAATGTTAGTTTTTTTACATAGTCTGAAACTACTGATTGTACGCTTTCAAATGATGTGTCATACATTGAAATATGAAAAAAAACTCAAGAATGGGAATGCGACAAAATGGGAGAAAAGTGACTGATCAAACCACAACAAACGCTGCTAGCAGCTAGCGGCTAACAGTGGCACATCACTACGAACGTCAAATGGCGCTTTTCCACTACCGACCCGAACCAGGCCGCATTTGTATCCGAGCCGTTCCGTGCCGTACTTTCAGAAACGCTTCTCCACTATACAGGAACGACCCGGGACTGTAGGAGGAGTTACGTGTCATAAGATTCCCCCCTCTATGCAGATCAGCGGGGGGATGCGATAAGAATTATGTCAAAATGCAGCACTATCGTGCACAGATCAGCCTTACAACATGTAACGTTAAGTGCCTGTTACTTGCCGCTTTCAGTTCTAGTAGACTAGTTTAGATCTCGCAACCAGGGAAATGCCGACATGAAATGCCGACACGATTCTATTTTTATTTCTCCTGACACGTTGAGCACTGTGCTTTTTTTGTTGGTGAACTACCGTAATAAGCCTAAAACAGTTCAACTGTTCAAAAAGTGCAACTTCTCTGCTTTCAGAAACTGTTTGAATTTTTTAGATTGGGCATATAGTTCATGAATTACGGTAAAATCCTGTCTGCACCTACAGCTCCGGTTTCGGAGCAAGACGCGAATCTATCGGCATTAGTCAAATACATGCTCACATCCAGTCATCCGCTCACTGCTCTCCATCAAAAAGGGCACATCCATCAATAATATTACATAATAACAACTGCTCTGATTAGATTGCTTAGATTGTTTAATACATCAACGGGGGGAAAAGCGAGATGAACTCGCGAGTATCATGCTTCCTCCATTGAACGAAAAGTCCTATCTATTCCATTCAAAGTGTGCTCCGGTGTCTTGGTGGTAGTCAAATATATATATATATTTATATATACAGCATATGGATGTTACGTGCCTGTTACCTGCCGCTTTCAGTTCTAAGAGTTTAGATCTCGCAACCAGGGAAACGCCTTAAAGGGAGCAAGACGCGAATCTACCGGCATTTGACTGCCGCTGGACTGAGGAACAATAGCGATTTTTGATTATGCTTGTTGTAAATAAAAGTTCTATGATGCATTGAAATGACATTAAACTAAGATAATACGATGGTTAGCATAACTTTTCTAATCTTTATAAATAAGTTATTACAGAAACAGTAAGTGACATTTTCCTAGAGCGAAATCTGTTGTGGTATTTAAAGATGGCAGTTAGCGAAGAAATCTATGAACATGGGATGACGATTTCCATTGACCAATCAATGGTGTGCAGCGTCACACGTCACACGCAGCCTGGCAAAAAGGTACCTTTCGGCCCTGTAGTTCCTGCTCGTGAAGGGTAGCTAAAGAACCGTGCCGTGCCGTGCTGACCCGGGCCGACAAATGGAAAAGCGCCAAAAAAGCAGGCCAGCCCGGGCTGGCCCTGTAGTGGAAAAGCGCCATAACTGCGTTTTTATAACATCACAACATGTTGAGAGAACATCGACATGCTAAAAACACATAACTGGATAAATGACGGATAAGGTTTTCAGAAGTGCAAAAAGTTAAAAAGTTAAATGATGCATAACGCATTTTCCATTAATAATATATTTTATATTTTGCACCCAAAGATGTGTAAATAGGACTAACATAGATTGTCATCATTCGGTACAACCAAATTCTTTTTTTTTTACAACAGATTTCTGGTTGTACCGAATGATTATTTTTGGTTGTACCGAATGATTTTCTTCAAGTAAACAGTTAAAACAGGCACATGTTTAGCTACCTATGTGAGAACTTGACCTTGAGCTTGAACTTAGCAATATAAGAATTCATATTATTATATTTCAACATTTTAGGGTTAGCAGTTGTACCGAATGATGTGATACTTCAGGACATTCATAACAGGGAGCGGAAATGTGCATTTATCAAACATTTAAGAGAGAGCTGGCTACTTTTCTTCTCACTCAGAGGGTCTGCTGTAGGGGTCTTAATGATGTCATATCCTGTCACATGATGATTATCAGTTGATTTGATCCAAAATGGTGCCTTGAAATTGGTTGCTCCAAATGATATCAGTGAAATAAATTTTTCGTGACAAGTGATTTGAGGAAAGCAAACATTTCTACATAAAAATCCTTGACCATTTTGCAGTATATTGTTATAAACCCTTATAACATCATCCCAAAATGTTTATATAATAGTTGTAATATCATTTTTGATATTTTAATGGCACATTAGCTGGTTGCACTTGTGTTCGGACAGTTGTACCGAATGACTTTTCAACCCTTTAACACTTAATCAGCCGTGAGGTGTTAAACAGCACCAGTGAGTACAAAAAAAAATCTACCTTTGCACTCGATCAAATTTCAGGACCCTCCTTTCATTACTTTTCCTATATATGTGCGTTCTACCACCCAGCATCTTTACATTTTCCAAATCGAGTTAGTATAAAGCGATTTTGCAGTATTTCTGTGTGTGTCTGTGTATTTGCCTTGGGATTCGGCTGCCATCTTTTTCTCAAAGGCTGCAATTCTCTTTTATATCAGCAGAGGTAGCAAGGGGGCACACACTGTGCTCAACCTTCAGGCTTCAGTGCTGAATTAGATACAGTGGATAAGACTAGGGATGCACCGAAATGAAAATTCTTGGCCGAGGCCGAAGCCGAATTTAAGGAAACACTTGGCCGAATACCGAATACCGAATGTGTATCGGCAGTTTTTAATTTTATCATTGCATAAACTAAATACATTTTGCTTTTTATTCATGCTTCTCAAAGAAAGAAATTGAGATTGAAAAAAAATAACTTTTATTGAACATTCCAGCAGACATCAGTCTATACCAACAAAGCACAATAAATAAAATAAAGATGGCTGCGAAAAAGATGAGTATCTAAGAACTCTCCCACACTCTCACTGTAAACACTCATAATGGGTGTAAAAGGTGTCCTTTGTTTATTTATATATCTATATATTTATATCACTGAATATCTTCAACAAATTGCACTTCGTGTTCACACTGTAGAGAAAAAATGCAGTGCTACAAAAATAATAATGAACGAATCTAACTCAATGAAATGTCCGTGTTCAGTAGTATGAGAGATCCAGATCGGATCAGTATAGGTATTATCTTCGCCACTAGATGGCGCTGGAACTTCATCAAAACACGCCCACTATTCGGTGGTAAACATTCGGTGTTTTCACACATTCGGCCGAATACCGAATGTGCTTTATTTTGCGATATTCGGCCGAATACATTCGGTGGCCGAATGTTCGGTGCATCCCTAGATAAGACTGATATTTGTAACATAATGTGTTTATATATAGGCTATATATAGCAATAGTGATACATAAGATATGTATATGTACAGACAGTTATGAAAATGATAAACTGTACAGTATGTCTCCCAATCCCTTCAGATTTGTTGGAGCTGAGGGGGTTTTTTCACAGCGGGTTTACCCAAGTTCCATGCAATAGTGATAAGATATTATGATATGTGTAGCCTATGTACAGTTATGAATGATACACTGCACAGTATGTACCTATCAAGTTGTGTGGTGCATGCATAGCTACTTTTTTTGTTTTGCAGAAACAGATATCCATGTTTATTTATTATCCTAAATCATGTTTTTGGGGGGGATTCGATTAGATTCAACTTTATTGTCAATGACAAAATACAAGTACTAAACAAAACGCAGTTCGTCATCTAACCATTGTGCAAAAGCCATGAATGTATAAAGTTTATTGTTACGTCACATTACACAAGTGTAAGAGTAAAATTCTATTAGGCCTCGGTTCCTGACATTGCAGCACAAGACATAATTCAATATAAATGTGACAATATTACAGGTAAGACAGGATTAGTGGTGCAACTAGTAATAATAGATAGTTCAGTAATAAAATGTCTGTGCGCTTAAGGTTTTTGTAGTCTGTATACATAGGGTGTGCTTGGGGATGTTAGTCAATTGTCTACAGTGGGCTTGTTCATGTATGGATCATCATCCTCAATGTATGGGCATTGCATGGTGTATCATTGGACTTATCAGGAACGTTACCCTTATGAAGATGTTCATTACTGTGAAGTCAATGCGGAGTCGCGGACGGTGCTCAACTTGTTCATGTCCAGCCTCGTATTACGTGCAATGAATATGAATGTAAAAAGCCAATATATTTGCATGAATATCAATATGATACAGTAAAAGAAAAAGAAAAAAGAAAAAACATTGTGATGCGTAGAGGACAAGGGTGAATATATGCAGGGCCGGCCCAAGGCCTAAACGGACTAAAGCCCAATTTATACTTCTGCGTAAAATCGACGGCGTAGCCTACGCCGTAGCTTGCGTAGGCCCGCAGCCTACGGCGTAGGTTGACGCGCACCTCTCAAAAAATGTAACTACGCGGCAGTGCCTACGCAACCGTAAGCACTGTGATTGGTCCGCTTGGTAGCACATGATTCCGACATGATTCCGACTCTCTCGTAGGCCAAAATGCGGAAAGCCATGACAGAAATGTCATTTACTTTTTCTGTAATTACTTATTAATAAAGATTTGAAAAATCATGATAACCATCGTATTATCTTAGTTTAATGTCATTTCAATGCATCATAGAACTTTAATTTACAACAAGCATAACGAAAAAAATCACTATTATGCCGCTATGAGTACACCGTTCCAACGGAAGCCCCATGGAAGCGTCAAGCACAGCCTTCCCATAAGGAGCGCGATTCACATTTACGAGATGTACAATCCTGTTTATTTAGAAATAAATTATTACCTATAGCGTTTGACAGCGGATGATGATAAGACATATTTAATGTAAAGTTATCTATAAGAACTGTGATTGATCCGCTTGGTAGAGTCACATTCCGACTCTCTCGTAATGCGGAAGCCATGACAGAAATGTAATTTACTTTTTCTGTAATGACTTATTAATAAAGATTAGAAAAATTATGATAACCATCGTATAATCTTAGTTTAATGTCATTTCAATGCATTAGACATTTTCTTTACAACAAGCATTAAAAAAATCGATATTATGCCGCTATGAGTACACCGACTAATGCGACGCAGACCGACCAACGCAGAAGTATAAATTGGGAGAGCCCTTGCATAAATTCGACGCAGAAGTATAAATTGGGCTTAAGCGGTCGCTTAGGGGCACAACCACTAGAGGGGGCCACACTTTTATTTATTTTTTAGGACTGATGTTGGATGGTCCATTGAGTCCATCTTAATGCACTGGGGGGGGGGGGGGGGACATTACAAATCTCACTTAGGCCCACAAAAGTCTTAGGGCCGGCCTTGAATATATGTACAGTTAAGATATGTGCAGTGTGTGCAGGTATATTCTTTGTGCACTCCTTCAGATATAATACATGAGGTATTTGTTACACAATAGTAGGAATTTCAAAGCTTTTCTCCAGTTTCATCCTTCTGCCAGCAGTCACAGTTGCTAATTTCTCCCGTTTCTGTGCGTACGCATGGCTCCCAGTGGAGCGCACATTTTCACACCAAGTATTTTTTTTTATAAATACACAAATTTCGGTCAAAGTGGCATATGCACATTTTTGGGCGCACACAAGCTTTATAAATGAGGCCCCAGATGTCTGGAAACACACCATCAAACAGAAATAACTTTCTTTTAACAAGGAAGTTTTAAATAAATAAGCTTCAAAACATTGGAGGAAGAGATTATTATTATAATTATTGTGACTTGAATGAACAAGTAGGCCTTGCCTGCTTACCATGTTCAGGCTTGATGCAGGTTCCTCCACCGTTTTGACCTCCCTGGTTTTTGTATGAAGAATAGGCTAAAGGTTTCTGGCTGTAAAAAAAAAAAAAAGGCCTACACAATTAATTAATTAATTTCCCTTGATCAATCTGGCATGTATTGAATTCAAACTAGTACCACACAACCCTATAAACTACGCCGTATAGGAGAGGCCTTCTAATTTGCCATCTGAAGATGTTCAGGCAAAGGCCTTAGTTCTAATTTGCCATTTTAAACTGAGAATGAAAGCCAGCCAGGTCCTCTGCTGTCAGGTGCGCAGAGTCGCATCAACGTCACATACCAGCTAGCTCGCTAACCCCAGCTCGTCACCTGGCTGCTACCTAATAACACGTTCCTCACGTGCCAATTCCACATTCACGGACTAGCTAGCAAATTAACATATCTAAAAACACACCGGTAATATTTCTACAGCCAATTGTATTGAGCATTTAAACGAAACCAGCTGTCCGCGACCGTTAACACAACAAATGTCTAGCTAACGGCAACGCAGTCTAGCTTAGGCTAAAATGGACAAAGTAGAAGGTTTGCATTGATGACATTACCAGTATGTTTTACTGTCGCATCTGCTATGCAATGGTTCTCTTTAGGATATTTATAATCTCACAACATACCTCTCTTTTTAGATGACTCTTGCACGAAAACTGGGTTTCTATTTATTCTGTTGCAGGTTGTAGCTGTAGGGCTGTCTTCCTCACTATTGTACCTCACCAGCAGTTCTTCCAAGGTTTTGATTGGCTTAAATGTGTGTTTGACAAATTCACAGGACCAATCGGCAACAGGTTTGTTAAGCAAGAGAGAAAACAATAATCTGAAACGCAGCTGTCAGACAGGCTACATTCAAGATGTGCATTGTATTGACTGACAAGCACACTTTATATTTGGCAGCATTGTCAAATTCGAGGAAACCAAAGACCAATAATTGGCATTGTACTGTTATACACAGCCAGATCAACAATAAGGGGAGGTATGTTATATAGGTGTAAATAGTTGTGTCAGACAGACTGTCAGTGGTTCAAAGTAAGGTTTTCAATTTATCAGCAGAATACAGTTGATGTTCCCATAATCTCAAGGAAGACACTGACTATCTCTTTACTGTGTAAAATAAGAAACATTAGATTGGCTGAGAAGACCTATTATAGTCAATAAATAAAAGATCTCTGATGTAACCCAGACAGACAATTGTTGGATGAAATTGAAACATACCTGTGAATAAACGTCTATTGAGCTATTGAGCAGTTTTTTTTGGTTGTGGGACTTTTGCAGATCCCCAAATCGCCAAAATCTTTCCAGATCAATCCAAGTCAGAGACAACAAAGCTGCATTTCTCATCCATGCAGTTATCGCCATCGTCCAATAGAGGGCGCTATGTATTAACATAAAGAAGTGAATGATGGCACCCAGAGTACTTTTCTTTGTTTGGAAATATGTAAGCTAATTATATAATTGATGAAATAATACATATAGTTTATATCTGTATTAGCAGAATATGATCAGTTTAACTGATTTAGAAGTCTGTTGAATACGTTTTATAAAATATCTATGTTGGCCTACAGGTCTACGCAAATGTTCATTTACATATTATTTGATGCACACACTTTCTACTTGATACTTGAACTTGACACTGTTTATTACCATGCTGTATATGTAATATCATAAGTATACTGCATTGAACGTATACTGCATGAAAATTTGCCCCAAGACCAAAATAGTTTTATGTTAACACTATGTGTGGGTTAATTTGTTTTAGTTAATAAAAAAGAGGGGTTGGGGAGGGGGGGGGGGGGGGGGGGGATGTGAGGTTGGGGAGGGGGGGACAGCTGACAGATAGAAAAACCCACAATGGCTATTTGAGGAATGCTTTTATTGCATCCAACCCTCACCAGACCACTGTTCTCAACAATTGCCAATTGAGTCACAAGGAGCTTGCCTGCATTAATCCGGCACCTACACTAATTGAGCCCCCCGTTCTCATGGCATATCTCCGCCTTCAGATGCATGTCAACACACAGAACATTCTTTGAAAGGACTTTAGGAATGCATAGCCTACATGTGTGTGAGAGCATCATGTACCAGGAGGCTCCTCATGTGATCACAGAGCTTTGCGGAGGTTCTTGTTGTCTGTGGTTTATCCACGGCGCGGGTTGTTCTATATCAAACTCTGTGATGTTCAGGGTTCTGTAGGGTTAGGGTTAGGGTTATCTGAAGATTGTGATATGTCAGTATGATGCCTCTACCCAAGCTTTTATCACACACTTGACTGTACTCACCTCAACAGTCTCACCTCCTCACCATTGCAATGTTGGTATGGTATGAGGGTGTGCATGTATGACTACAAGGAACTTCATGACCATGGAATAGTCACTAACTATGGCAAAGTAAAAAACTATGGCAAAGTAAAAAAAAATCTTACCATTGGTTGTTTAATTATCTGGTGCAGAGTTGTATTGAAATGCTGTTGAACACTTACTGTATGACGCATATACTTGAGGTGACAATATTCTTGTATATATGTACAACAATTCAACAAATTCAACAGATAAGCAGGTGCTAACTGCATGTAAGCAGTTGCAGGGTAAACTATCTCACCTAAGTGACTTGACAATTCAATGATGAATTCCAACGCTTGTTATTTGAAACCATCCAAAATATTTGTCACACAATCTAATGATGTAATTAGAAATGTAATACATTTAAATGTTTTAAATGGAAACACTTTCATAATGAATACAAGTTTTACATGCCGCAATAGATTTGCAGTGGCTTTCAAACCTCGGGTTGTTGAGTTGAGTTACACTAATCATGTGTGTCAAATGTTGCCCCCCACATGTTGGAAACATGCATACCGTCTTTTGTGACTTCTGAGAAATGGGTTAACCATATGATATATGTCAGTGGTACTCTGCCAAAGCGGGGAGTACTTTTACACTCAACTTTAAGGTTACAGCATCACACTATGCCTCAACATAAAATACACATGCAGATCTCAGGCCTGAATAATGACTGGCAAGGACTAAGCAACACATTTTGAAGATATTGAGCTGTTGTTGGAGAAAGTAGAAAACTAGGACGAAATGTGACTCTACATGGGACAGTATCCTGTCGGGGCTGACACTGACTAGTGCGAATGACATGTGCACCATGTGCACGGAAGTGTAGGGAGCGTGGGCCCACAAAGCCACTGTGTATCTGCCCCATCAATGTAGTGTTCTAATACAATAGGCGTCTCTTATAGAAGCTGTGTCACACGACCACGATGCATGTTCCCAGCTGCCCGGCACAAAGCCATGTCTCTCATGAGTGTACAGTCATGTCATTGGGACAAAAAAAAACACTTATATGTCCCAAGACACCAGATGTGCAGCCCAAGAGTGTGCACACACACACACACACACACACACACACACCACATACACACACACGCACACACACACACACACACACACACACACACACACACACACACTCACACACACTTGTATACCTTCCATGGGTCCTAGTCCCCTCAAAGCATAACAATGCACCTTAAGCAATGATCCACTGCCATGTCTCCAGATACACACATGAACGCGTCGCATATACATACATAAGAATAGCACCTTGACCACCCTTCTTAAACAGACCATATGCACAAACACATGTAGCGGAGACCGGGGACAATTGTAAACATTTCTTGTCTTAAGATTATTCATAGACCACTCAACTGAGACATTTGTATCACAGTATTTTAATTTAAACACACACACACACACACACACACACACACACACAGACACACACACACACACACACACACACACACAGACACACACACACACACACACACACAGACACACACACACACACACACACACACACACACACACACACAGACACACATACACACACCCTGTTCAGTGTTCTCCTGGTCACCCATACTTCGCCCCCCCTACACCACCCCACCCACTTTCCCCACCCTCAGGCCCAGCTGTCTGCTGCACTCAAGGCCTATGGGCTGACATTCTCTCCATGACATCAGGATCTAATACACTTTCACAGGGCAGGCATGTGTCACTCCCTCTCATGTGTGCACACACTGGTCCATCAAGCCCACTGTCTATATAGAACACCAGGCATTCATGCCAACTCCCTGCGGAGAAAAGCCATGGCCACACACACACAAGCTACACACTAGTCTCATGCAAGCAGAAAATCCCATATTCTTGACATGGGTGCCCTGCTGACACTGGGAAATATGTGTCCTATGTGATTGTATTGAAATATGTGTCCCAGGATTGTAATTTTCTTTCTTTCTTTTTAAAGTAATAATATTGACTTCCCTATGTCTAACATACTGGCAATGTGTGTGCCATTGAGTTTGGACACACTTTTGACTGGTACTGTATATTACAATCAGAATCTGAATTTTTTTACAGCTTTTATTACATCCCAATGTACAAGTACACAAGAATACAATTCTTTGGCTTAGGTTCTTCAACATTGGCATTGCAGCAAGATACAAAATCACAATAATAGAGTTAAGTAAAATAAGTAATAATAAAGTAATAATGAAGTAATAATAAAGTAATAAAGTAATAAAGTGATGGTAGTCGTACTACACCGGATCCAGTCGTACTACAGTGGAATCAATAGTGCAAAATGCTGTGCAAAGTACAATAAGATGAAATGCAATATGATACAGTACAAGTAGTCAAGTAGTCAGGTAGTGTTCAAGTAACCAGGTAGTGTGCAAGTAATCATATCATATATATTCGTTTGTAGTGTGAGTGTGGTTGGTTTGGGGGAGACAGTCTTTTGTTTTCTTCCAGTGCATTTCCCCAGGAACTTGATTGCTTGAGGGAAATAGCTGTTTGACATCCTTTGGGTTTTAGTCCCGAGGCTTCGGTACCACTTCCTCGACGGCAGTAGCTCGAACAGTTTCTGATTAGGGTGGCTGGGGTCCCTAATAATCCTGAGGGCCTTTCTGACACACCAGTCACTGTAGGTGTAGTGTTATTTAAGAATGTGTTGAATTCAGACAGTCTCAGACAGTAGTCCCATGGACACTAATTTAATAGTCATCAGCTAAGAAACAATGGGCCAACGACACAGGAACACAATGTATCAATTCTACCAAAAACACACAAAGAAACAAGTTGCAAACTAGTGAATAATTGTTGGGTGTTTTCACTTTTTTATTGAAACAGTATGAACAAAAACACTGCAATTAAATAAAATAAAAGGACTTGAACAAATCAGACAGCAAAAATTAAAGACCTAGAGTCACTGGATGGAGGGAAGCTCACATCCGCTGATCCTCTCAGCTATCCGCACTACCCTTTGCAGCGTGTTGTGGTTTTGGGCAGTGCAGTTCCCGTACCAGGCAGTGATACAACCTGTCAGGATACTCTTGGCAAAAAAAAGCATATTCAATATAGAAGTCAGCTTATCAGCTCAGTGTCCATATGTTACTGCTGAGTGTTTCCTCCCTCTGCAACACTCCGTCACCTCTGTCAGAGCAGGGCAGGCGGGTGGGGTGGGGTGAGCCGTCACCTCTGTCAGAGCAGGGCAGGCGGGTGGGGTGGGCTGAGCTAGACACCAAAAAAGCTCAGGCAGGTTGAACACATGCTAAGGATGTATTTCACACACACATACACACACACACGCACGCACACACACACACACACACACACACACACACACACACACACACACACACAGTTCATGGTTATGCCTGCACACTGCACAAGTGGGGGTTTATGAGAGATATATTGTACATGTGAGGCAGGGATTGTGAATGTGTGTGTATGTATGTGGGCATATCAGTGTGGAAAGCTATGTCTGTGTGTGTGGGTGTGAATGTGGGTGGTGCGGACATGCCTGCATGTGACTGTCGGTCTCTCTGGGCTTCTATTTCAGTGTGACAATCTGGTATTTGTGTATGTACGTGTTGTATGTCAGTGTGTGTGTGTGTGTGTGTGTGTGTGTGTGTGTGTCTCTCAAAAGTACTTAAGTACTGTATATGAATGCCAAGTGTGTCTCCTCCTTGGAATGTATGGTTGGTGTGTATACATGTGTGTATAAATGCACAGGTGTGTGTGTGTGTGTGTGTACATGTGCAGATGTGAGTGAACATGCATTTATGAACATAGAGCCAGCCCAGGAAGTGACTCCACCCTGTAGCAATGTACAGAATTTGCCATAGCACCTCCTGTGGGGCGTGGGGGGAAAACCCAGGATGAAGAGTGGCAGAAGGAGAGGAGGGCTGCTACACTGGAGCTTCACAAGGCCTATAGCCTCTCCATCTACTCCCTTCAAAAGACTCCATTGTTCCCAGTACGCAGGGAGAGAGCAGGCAGAGCTGAAGCAGACTGTGAAGCCGGCATGCTGGGTCTGGGGCAGTGGGTGTTGGGCTGCTGCCTAAAACCACACGGAGGAGAGAGCAAGACACAGGCCAGCACTGTGGGCCTCACAGCTCACTGTTGGAGCGCTGCCCCAGGTTAACAGAGCTGTATGAGAAACTCCATAACACAGCATAAAAAACACACCTAACTGTCAAAGAAACCACCTTTAGACTCAACGGTCTTAGCCATATGTTCCCTTGAGACCACATTTGGTGGTGTTTATCATGATTCTGTGGAAGGGGGAGTCAATGTAATATGTGCATTACCTGATTGAGCCAATCAGCTTACGACACCGACTACTGCCCCTGTGCAAGCTGGGTAATGATAGTTACCATAGTTGTTTGGCATGTGGGTCACAATTCAACGAGTGTTATTTAAGAATGTGTTGAATTCAGACAGTCTCAGACAGTAGTCTCATGGACACTAATTTAATAGTCATCAGCTAAGAAACAATGGGCCAACGACACAGGAACACAATGTATCAATTCTACCAAAAACACACAAAGAAACAAGTTGCAAACTAGTGAATAATTGTTGGGTGTTTCCACTTTTTTATTGAAACAGTATGAACAAAAACACTGCAATTAAATAAAATAAAAGGACTTGAACAAATCAGACAGCAAAAATTAAAGACCTAGAGTTGATAATATGAAGCAAAAGCCGGGAAACAAACGTCGTTGCAAACTGTTGCAGTGTCTAAAGCAGGTTCATTAAACATTATTATCACTCATTCAGTGCACTTATTAACTGAGTTCTTAAAAGCAAGCTGAGCTTTAAGCTGAGACTGAATTATTTGTACACCCATTAATGACCACTAAACTATTATGAAAAGAAAAATGTGGGCATTGCTGCCTAAAAACTGCACCCAAACTGAGTGCAACCAAGAAAGTCATCCTGTGCATGCATTCTGGGGGTATAAGCTGTATTTAAACATTGTATGTGTTGGCTTTGGTATTCTACACAAACTATAGTAAGCAGAGGTACCGTGGATACATTGTATATGGACAATGCTAGTAGTATGTAGGCTAGGCTAACAACCATTACCTGTCTATGGAACACGTCTCTAAGTGAAAACCTGAAGTTGTCAAAGCTGTCCTACTGGAATGGGTGGCAGGTTAAAGTACAGTCAATTCACATTAATGCACTTCAAAAAGTAAAATTCTCCAAACTATCCAGGGAATACCAGAGACAGTGGCACAAACCCTTCTGCTAAATTTCACAGATATGTATTAGGTTTTTATATGTCAGTGTTAAAGCGGGCAGAATGTCACGTTACACTTGCAAATGAGGGCGTCTTTTTATTTTTTTCATTAGCCCCTTGCTAACCCTCAGAACATGAGTACAATGTTAAAACAACTTCTGCACACAGTGCTTCATATAGTTGTCAAAAAAAAATCTGTAGAGAGGGACTCTATAGGTGTTTACTGGAAGAAATAATATGTTGGTACTAGTGTTTTGGATGTGTTTTCAGTAGGTCCATTGGCCATTATAGCCTGAGGCTGCCTGTATGTCACATCATACTGAATACTATAGTAAGCAGCTGCAACATACAGTATGAGAAGGTAATTAACTGTAAGTCCCTTTGCATGGTACTATATACACCCTATGGAGTTCACAACATTCTCTCCTGCTTTCTTCACCGTATCCACAATTGTTTGTATATTTCGTTTGTGTCTTTCTTTTTGTTTCGCTCTTTTTGTGTTTTTAGGTTCTCTTCATCAACTCAAATGCAAATCTGAGTACACATGAGAGAGGGTTTTTTCTACCACTAGTCATATCCCTTATTTCCTTTTCTTTTACAGATGCATATGAAAGACCCTGAAATTCACTGTGGACACCTTTTTTTCTGTTGGTTGTTGGTTGTTGCTGAAGGGGGTTGTTGTGGGGTTGGGAAGAGCCATTGATATCAATGGCTCTGGGGGGTTGGGGGATGCTGGGGAGGGGGGGTGGAGGAGAATGGTTGCCCCCCCCACACACACACATTCCCCTACACACTCACACACCTCCCCCTCCTTTATAGGCAACAGTCCAGGATCCTGGTTAGGTTAGAGTGCTGGTAGCATGCTTGTTTAATGACAGGAAATGACATAGTTCAGTAGTTCAGAATTTCCAGAACTTGGGGCGCTCTTCCTGTTTCGCTGCCTTTCTCCTCAGGGGCTGTGGGATTAACAGAGAAGGATAGAGAGGGTTTAAGAGGGTTTAAGAGAGACACATACACATACATTAAAACACACAAATGCTTACACTAGATAAAATCGACATAATGACACGACACAACATAAAACACGACACAACATAACATTTCTAAAATGTCAAAAAATATGGTTGAACAAATATAAAGTTTCTTAATTTACGATTCCGGACATAACACAATATATGAACAACATTACTTTTAGTAGATGTTGTTTCATGAAATGTCATGATTCGTTGACCTGAACATGAACAACCAAGAACATGGGTGATTGTAGTTCCATTAAATACATATTTGATTAATACAATATATAAAAAGTCACACATGTAGGTAATATACCAAATGTTATCTTAGTTCCAGACACTATAGACATTGGGCTTGGAAAAAAGACTTACTCAAAAAATGATTTGAATAATATTTGAAATCAGGAGGGTTTTAAATGGACAAATGTAGATTTAGAACTGAATACATTTCACACAGGGAGCTCAAGAGAACTGTTGTCGCTACCTCGCTCTCCAGACAATGTGCATGAACAAATTTGCGAACTGACCAAACTGAAAGAAGGAAAACAGTGTGCTCAAGTAAAGTTGGCAAACCTTTAAAAAGTGTACTTACAACAACTACAAATCTTTTAGAATTAGTTTACCAGGATAAAACACACCGGATGACAGCCTTGAGTTGCTACTCCACATTGGATCCATCAGAATTGGCTAAATAATCAATGTGGACTGATGATGTACAGCCAAACTGCTAGACTGCTGGTCAACCGTCATACAGACACACTGAGTCAAGGACACACAAGGCTTTTGACTAGCGTGAAGGCAATTGGAAACCCAAATAGAGATGTTGTTTTACTGAATGGACAATGGTTGCGGTTCATCGGACCATGAGTGGATGTGTCAGAGGAGGAGTAGCAACCAACGGCATGTCGATCTGTGATGGACGTTTGTTATGTGTCTGTGACTTTGGACCACGGGAGGCAGGGGGTTAAGATGATTAAACTGGGAGACAATCAAAGAGTAAATTACAGAAACCAAGATGCTCTCTTTTTTCGCAGGCTTTTTCTTTGAAGACCTATGGCATAGAAAATGTCCTCATTAGCAAGCAAGCAGGCATATCCCTCATAACATGACAGTAACCTCAAGGAGAGGATTGATGCAAATGCGTTCTATAAAGAAGACCAATTATGGTCAAAATAGCAGTGACGTTTGTGTTGGGTGTGAGAGGTCATCTTATCAATGAAAACCATATTCTTCTCAATACCCATTAGATAATTGGTAGCTTTACTCTAGGCATTTCATCATAGAGAAGAGTAGTGACTTAATGTGCATGCATATTACAGCAATATCATGAGTAAGTTGTGAGAATAAGAGAGTATTGTGCATGGTATTATAACTTCATGCTTCAATAGAATGCTTCTATGGTGTAGTCCTCTGAGTACGATCATAGAATAAGAACAAAGTGAGCAGAACATGCAGGGTGTGTGTGTGTGTGTGTGTGTGTGTGTGTGTGTGTGTGTGTGTGTATGTGTGTCTAGTGGGGAGGTACTTACGAGTATTTTCCCATTCTCCTCACCACCGCAATCACCACAGCGATCACAATTATAACTGCCACCAATGCACCAATCACGATACCCACCACTTGGCCAGAGCCCATGCCCTCTGAGGAACACAAAGAGAGAAGGGACGAGAAGACAAGACAAGGTCAGACAAGGTCAGACAATCAAAAATGAAGGCAAAGATAGACAGATAAAGAGATAGAAAACATGCCAAATCAGGCAGAGGAACCATCCTGATGCACAAGTTTAAAGACACACTACAGACCCCCCGCAATATCCTGAGTCCTTACCCTCTGGCTCCACGACCACAGGGTCCTCAGCCTCAGCCTCTGCAGCTCCGGTATCCTTGGGCTCAGCTGCAGGCTCTGGGGCTGCCTCGGTGACCACAGCAGGCGCCTCTGTGACCTCTGCGTCTGCTGCTGGCACTGCCTCTGCAGCCTCGGTGGCTACAGCAGGGGCTTCAGTCACCACAGCAGGGGCCTCTGTTGCCTCTGGGCCAGCGGCTGCCTCTGTGGCGACGGGTTCTTCTACTGCAGGGGCATCTGTTACGACTTCGACGGGTGCCGCTGGTTCAGGTGCCTCTGTGCCCACTTCCACTTCGAGGGACTCAGTGGCTGCAGGTGCCTCGGGGGCACTTGTTACCAGCTCTACATCTGATGGTGTCACCAGTGTGCCTGAGGGGCAGCAAAGAGAGGAGGTCAAATACTGGGAAAGGTAAATAGACAATACTCACACAGGTTGAAGAGAGGGGTTACATTTGGTGACAGATATCATATGACAATTGAGATGAGTGACTACTTTATTATGACTTAACAAGGATGGGGTTCGATGATGTCAGTTATTCACAGTGAGTTTACCTCAGTTTGAAATCTAGTAGTTGGAGAGAAAGATGGAAAGTCCGGGAGATGGTGAGAAAATGCACAAAAAGATGCCATAAATTATAACATTCTTCCTTGACATCATATTCCTAGTGATTTTTCTTCCCCTCTCCCCTCTCTCTCTCTCTCTCTCTCTCTCTCTCTCTCTCTCTCTCTCTCTCTCTCTCTCTCTCTCTCTCTCTCTCTCTCTCTCTCTCTCTCTCTCTCTCTCTCTCTCTCTCTCTCTCTCTCTCTCTCTCTCTCTCTCTCTCTCTCTCTCTCTCTCTCCCAAGCATGACTCATGTCTCACAGACTCCATTTCCCCTCCCTCATCAGTCCATCCCTAGCGCTGAGAACATGGCAACCACACCCCATGACTGAACAAACGTTAGCGTCCTCCTTGCTCCATCCCTCCCTAGTATCCACCCACCACGCCCCTCCATCCTGTCTACGGGCTGTGTTTGGACATTTGCATGTCACATCCCCTGCCTCATTTCCTGTGCAGAGAAAAGCATCCAACGATGGATGAGGAAGGCAAGAAGGCAGGATGTCAGAAAGACGATGCCATGCCATTAGGATATAGTCACCAGAGGGGAAAAAGCAACAATGGCTGATTCTGTTGTTGATTCAGTTGTTCCTGGCATCCAAATAATTCTGAGATTAGGTTTGGTGTTCATTAAGTTACTTGAGACCAAGATCTCCTTCTTCTATTCCTAGAAGAATATAAACTCCAGAGAACCTCTGGGCATTTTAGTTGATGCCATGGCAACTGAAGTTTTAGGAAGATGTTGGTGCTCTGGGTACTGTCAGTTGGTTGGTAGTGAAATGTACCATTTTCTGTCCTGTAATTGTATAAACCCTCTATTTAGAAGCTTCTTTGATCATGGGTTGACCACGAAGGAGGGACTCAGTGAAACCTTACTGTTGCTTTCCTACTTTAGCAACAACCCCAGCCCTATCTCTGCATGTTAGGAAATGTTCTCCTCCTCAACCACAACTAAAAGGTTTGCCTGGACAGCGCAGCTTCAAAATGAAGTAGTGGAAGTCAATTTCAGCAGTGGTCTAAAATGATGGTGTATGGTTGGCAACATATTCTGTTTCAATCTCTCCTCTTTTCTGAAAATAAGCTTCACCATTTAAATCCACAGCTTTCTCAAACGTCTCAGCGCTCCAAAAGTAACAGAAGCTGTGCAATCTGCCTAAACTTAGCATATGACATAATTTCTTTCTTCCCAATTGTTTTAAGCAGTTGTAATGGAGAATGCTTTCGAGGGTAAAAATAACTTTGAATAGCTGACTACCAAGTCGCCGGTCAGACTGGCCTATTATTCTAAGTCTCTATTTTGCTCACACGTTCATTAGCAACAACCAGGGTAAATATAACGAAACATTTGTTCCCTACAACAACGGAGTAAAAGCGGTTTGAACCGCAACTCAGACTTGTGCTGTTTGTTTGGAATGTCTGTGATGATAAAGTGCCCCATGCTTGGGTGAGAATGGCCTTGCGCTATGTGTATCCATGTCCCCCCTGCTTGCAAGGCTCTGCTAACAATTGCTTCATTATGTCTGCAGCTCCCACAATTAGCTCTAACTACTATTTCCTTCCCACTATGCTGGCTAATACAGCTGCGCTGCAGTGAGTAAGATCATGAGTGTTGCCCTCTGTCTCTCTCTCTCTCTACCTCCCTCTCGTTCTCCCTACACCTCTCCCTCTCACTACCTCTCCCTCTCTCTCTCCCTCCACACATCTTTCCCTCTCTGTTCCTCCCTACTTCTCTTTGTTCCTCTAACTCCCTACCTCTCACTTTTTCTCCCTCTCTTTCCTTTCCTCCCTCTCTCTCCTTTCCTCTCTGGATGAGGTTGCTGCTGATAAAGGTTTAGGGAATGTTGTAGCTGTAGACAGGAATGGGGTGAGGGAAGATAGAATAAGAGAGAGAGAGAAAGGGGTGTAGAAGGGTGGAGTGGAGCCAAGAAAGAACGGTATGTTTCTTAACTTAAAGAGGGGAGAGAGCCCAGCGGCAGCCCCTTCCGTTGCCTCACTCTCTCACTCCCCTGTTTCGCGAACAGGGGCCTGTCCCACAGTCTGTCTCTGATTTAATATCCCATGATAGCCTGACCTCCGAGCAGATGTGTGTGTGTGTGTGTGTGTGTGTGTGTGCGTGTGTGTGTGTATCATCAGCGCTGAAAAACCACAGTTGGGCATTAAAAGTCTCTCTCGATGACCCTGCCTTAAAATTTCCCTCAAACAAGCTCCTTAGGGAGGAGGAGGGGGGACCATAAAAGGCATGCAGGCAGGCAAAGGGGCGAGAAAGAAAAGTGAGAGAGTGAGAGAGGGAGAGAATACAGCATACGGCCGGGAGAGGTGGTGGGGCCCATATGGGGCGGGGATCCTGCCTGGCAGACAGTAAAACAACCTATGGGGTGGGCAGTGGAGGGGGGTGAAAGATATACAGTGTGAGAGAAAAAGAGGGAGTAGAACACATCCATCACCATCACAATCAGCTGCCACTGAGGCTCCCCTATGTGTGTGTGTGTGTATGTTTATATATATGTGTGTGTGTGTGTGTGTCTGTGTGTGTGTGTGTGTGTGTGTGTGTGAGTGTGTGTGTGTGTGTGTGAGAGTGTGTTTGTATGTGTGTGTGTGCGCACAGGCATGTGTGTAAACTTTCTAACCGACAGCAAGGGCCCATCTGCAGACGTGTGAGGGAGTGTGTGTCCGCCCTGAAGCCCAAGAATGTTTTTTCTATGCTGGGGAGGGCGATATCCGCCCATCCCATCTCCTCATGGTATGACACAGTGCAGCACGGCTAGCCTCCCACGCTAACCGTAGGAGTCGCATACAGAGATACTGGGCCGCACCTCCAGGCACAACACTTGGAGTTGAGTAGGAGAGGTAAGATAACAAGAGTGGAATATTCCCTGAGACTCTTATCTCACACACAACACAATGAGTGTTCACATACGGGCCCTGACTTCTTCCTGGTGTGTAGATACAGGACATTAAACATTCCTCGTCTGGACAACATCACTGCAGCCGCCAATGGCACAAGACTTAAATTGAGCCATAAATCATGTAGACTATAATAATACATAGTGTGAACATTACCAATATCAAACCTCTATGTCTTGCCCTGTGGTGTACGTAGGTGCTAAAGATGTGAGACATTCATGTTCTTGCTGACAGTGGACCCACACACACACACACACATACATACAAACACACACGCAAGCCTTCTGTTCGTTCGGCCATGTTGTGGGAGTGCCACTCAGCTGAATTCCCCTCTCTGTCAGAGCCTGCCACACCAACCCTACAACTCAAGTCTGGCCTTCAGCCCTCGCAAGCTAAAATGGCCTCCGCTTCAGCCACTTCTCAAACTCGGATGTGTACTTTTCTTCTCCTCAAAAACATCAGATATTTTCTGAGGCAAAACACATTTGGATGACAAAACGAAACAAATACCTACTCTACTGACGTGAGAGCAAAGCCTCCCGCCTCTATTTTACGTGTCTTAGTGGGAATGCAACACTTGAGTCATTTTACTTGAGTCATTTTACAAGTCGGAAAGGACAAAGGGCATTGACCTCTCTCTCTGCAGCCAGATGTGCAGAGGTCTTTAAAGAGGTGGGGCGGTGGCTAAGACAAAGCTCATTATGGAGCATGGGGCATGGGCGCAGAGTGTGTGGGGAGTTAAGTGAGTAGAGTGGAATCAATGGGCACTGTTCTGAGCATGTGTTTTTTTTTTTATTGTATTTATTTTGTATTTTAGTTTAGGGTTTTTGTCTCAAGAGTTAAGAGTTTGAGGAGTTAACACTTTTCCAAACGGGCCTTCATGTAAGCGAGGAGTGTCTCGGCCGGTAAAGGTTGCCGTTTAAAAATAAACCCAGGCCCCCCACCCCACCCCCGCCCACACGCACACACCCCGCTACGATACTAGACTCATTAACCGGGAAAGGAGGGCAGCAGTCAGGAGTGGGGTGTGTGTGTGTGTGTGTGTGTGTGTGTGTGTGTGTGTGTGTGTGTGTGTGGGGGGGGGGGGGTAAAGCTTGATACCCCGCCAAAGATGGGTAAATATGGAGGGGTGGCGAGCCTGAGGGTCTACCAACACGCGGGTAGGGGTGGGGCACCGCCAGTCCTTCACTTTTAGGCCCTCACGTAGCGGGTGTTCTCTCTCATTCCCGCGTCCGTCCATATGACATTCTTAAATATAGAGCTACCCCTCTATTAATATACACATGCAAACCAGCCCTGCCCTGCTCTGAGTCTCTGCTCCCCCCAGCCTGCCTTTCTCCCTCCCTCCCAATTGGGAATGGCTTTCCTACCCATGGCTGGTGAGAGAGGGTAGGAGAAATAGAGAGGAAAGGGCCGGGGTATAGAGAGAGAGAGAGAGAGAGAGAGAGAGAGAGAGAGAGAGAGAGAGAGAGAGAGAGAGAAAGAGAGAGAGAGAGAGAGGAAAGAGAAAGAGAGAGAGAGAGAGAGGGGAAAGGATAATCTTTTGGATAAACGTGTTCAGTGTATATTCCTGGTGAGTCCCCCTGTGATCCGAGCACTGTTTGGGAACCCTCCAAAGGATATTCCTTCCTTCCTTCTCACTCTCTACTGCAGCCAAGAACCCATGTGCACGAGGCACAAGACCTAGCACCATTACATCACATTCCCCCTGGGGTCTCCAAATCAAAGTTTTCCTACTCCCCAGCGCTCAGGGGGGTGTGGGGGAGCTAACTGTTAGAATCGACACAGACTATCCAACCCCAACCACTCTTTATTAGATTAACATCCTCAGCTAAAAGCTTTTTTTCTTTTCCATCCAGGATAAGGCAAAGAAATTCACTGTGCTAAATGGAACATTTACAACAAAACAAGGAGAAATCACAAGTGAACAATTAAAAAAAAAAAAGGGGAAAAAAGAAACTATAAATGAAACACACATTTAAACTGAGGAAAAAGTTCCCAGCTCAGGATTCAAACTCAAGACTCAGACGACCAGCCAGACAAAGAGTGTGTGTGAAGAGAGGTGTGGTGTGTGTGAGCGAGAGAGAGAGAGAGAGAGAGAGAGAGAGAGAGAGAGAGAGAGAGAGAGAGAGAGAGAGAGAGAGAGACAGAGAGAGAGCCAGAGAGGAGTGTGAGAGCATGCAGGGCAGCCAGAGAGTGGACCCCGGGAGGACACAGTGTGCTCGGAGGGCTAGTTGACTTACTTGCGCGTGCGACAGCACAGAAAGGGCCGACCAGGGCCAACAGGAGCAGCAGCTGGACTTTGATCATGGTGACAGTTAGTCTTCTCCTCCGGTCACAGTGTACAGAGACCCCCCAGGGCAAAGAGCAACACAAGAAGCCTCTCACACACTCTCCACTCAGACACTGGCTGTCACTCCCCCGGAGTGAGCAAAAAAGAAAAGAAAAAAGTTTCAGAAAAGGAGTCCGGTGTCCGACTACTTGGCCAGTTGGTTCAGATGATACACAGGCAGCGCACGTGTTGAAGGGCAGACAGGCAGTCTTTTGGAGGGAGCTTGAGGAAAAAAAAGCCCGGGGTGCTTGAAGGATGTTGAAGAAGGGTTAGGAGGTGCTGCTGCTTGGAGAATGGAGAGAGAGAGACACAGGGAGAGGAAGAGAGAGTGAGTGTGAGTGTGTAGGGAGTGGAGGAGGGGTGCTGGTACTGGTAGAGAGGGGGGGGGGGGGGGGGGGGGGGTGAGGTTAGAGGGGGCTGGGCAGTGTAAGGTGGTCTCAGCTCCGGTCCTGCCTCTCCTACTTGAACAGGCCAGTCCCAAATGAGACACACTCTTGATGCAGTCCACCCCTCTCCAGGCCAGTGCAAACTGCTGCCCTACCTTGCAATGCCAACAAACATAATACACCAATTTAGTATCTAAACACACACGATAGACAAGACACTACAGAACATAGCAACTTACACCTTCAGTTGCATGAAGATATATGTACATACTATTCTAATCCACACCAAATATTTACAGTGATGGAGCAACACATTATTAACAATGTCTCTAATTGTTTGAATTCTCAATCAATCAAGTATATAAGAGCATACCAATTGACAGAATAATCTCAGTAGTCATATGCTCCTATGCTATGCTTCATTATCAGAAACTTATTTAGATTAGGTGAATTTCAGGTTTTTACACACAGAAGACATTTGAATAAGAGGCATGCCCATTAGTTCATCTATAGGGAGGTAAAATGCAGTTTTAATAGTTTTATCTGATGGTATTTTAAAGGGGTTAAGGATTAAATAATTGTACTGTTGACACCCAGTGGGTTCGACATGGTTTCAACATGTTTTTGACAATGAAAAAGAGGAGTAAATGCACTTAGAACATTATGTGACTTTCACACATGCAGGCATGGTGGTCGACAGATTTTACATCTGAGAATGTGCAAACATACTCTAGCTTTACACAGTAGCGACATCTGTTGGACAGAAATATATTCTAAGATGCAATGATTAAAAGTAGAGGCAAGTATGCAAGTCAATTTTGTATAAGAGAGCAAAAAGTCAATGCACACTGCATAACCAAACTTATCAGTTACGGTTAGTTATTCTCTTTTTGAAGTGATTGGCATTGTCCCATTGTAAGAAATCCTAGAACCACTTCATTTCTACTATAAATATATTGTCTTTAATGAAATTAAATAAATATATTTACAAGTAGAGCAGCAAGACAGTGTTGAGTGTCCTCCTTTAAACAGATCAAAACCAAAACAAAAAGTTATACCAACGAAAGTGAAGTTCACACTTTATTTGTTGGACAGTGCCATTCATGTATATCAATCCCTTTCATTTACAACACTTCTAGGAATACAAAGGCATACAAAGTTTGGCAAAACTTCAATGGGTTAGTTGTCGCTTCAGCAGACAACAAACTTGACTCTCACCGAGTCAAAATGGAGGGACAAATACGAGGTAAATGAAGTAAAAATGGTCAATAACATTTTAATAAACATTGAAACATTTTCAACTGTCGAACTGCAGTACACAAAAGATAGTGTCACACAAAAAGCTGATGCTTTGTCATCACATATATACAATATAGGAAGGCTATATACATACTGTGTCTCTCTCTCTTGAAGGACGAAATACAAAATACTATCCCTTCCTCCATTTTCTTGAATTCATGTTCATGTTACTGAAGGGCAAAGGTAAGTATTTACAATAAGCACAATAACACACTAACATACAATATACATGTACTGTATGTGCTAGTCATCCAAAACCAGCACTTGACGGCAATGATGAAGAGCATTGTTTTCCTTGAATACAATTTTTGTCTAGACCATTTAAACTCTTTTGAGTTCTTTAGATACAAGAGAACTTTAGGGTCTCATTTAATAGTCATCATCATTAAATATTCATGAAATACTGATTGAGATCTTAATCATTTCAAACGGATACACTTTCAATTATGTATGTAGGCTGTACTAAAGGGATACTGAGAGGACTTTAACACATTTGCACACATAGAAACAATTCTAAGATCACATTCTGTTAATTGTAATATTTAGTTTTAACATGTTTTTGCTTTTATTGTTTTACCTGCATTGACTCATGAACGTCTTTCCCTCACCGAACCCTACATTGTGCAAAAAACCTGCTTGTCCTCTCTTCTCTCATTCTACGACGGGGCACCAATCATTATGGCTGACTACAACTACGTCCCCTGTTCATTCCGGCCCTGACTTTGTTTTGAGTTGGGTTTTTTCTTAGGGGGCATCAATCTGTAACCAACTGGACTCCAACAGACTATTTTATGATGGGAAAGACTGAATCTGACCCCTAACATGAGGTCCTAGTCGGGTCTAGTCTAGTCTAGTCTTGTCCTAGACCTTCACCAGCCCAGTAGTCTCGTGAGGGTCTCAGGAGAGCCTAGGAGTCCGGCAACCAGGGCAACTGAAGTCCTAAATACACAGCGTTTCACTTCAGTTTAGCTTATCATGTGGTACACATGGCACATCATTCAACCTCAATGGTCAACACACTTGCCAACAGGTACAGTAAAACAGAGTACAGAGAAATCCATAGTCCTACTGCAATGGGCATTAGTTTAGGGATACATGGAAATAAGGGTTTTGCAAAATAAAGAAAATAGGGGTTCTAAAGCAAGGGCCCTGAGGGTTTGGCACCGTGGGGTTAATATAACAGAGCTGTTATGATAATCAACTTACACACACGCATGCACACACATATACACATACACAAACACACACACACACACACACACACACACACACACACACACACACACACACGGTCAGAGAACAGAGAGAGAACAAAACAGCTCTAGACACAACGTTAGTAAAGGGATGTTGGCAGAGGACACATAAATAGCACCATGTGCTTTTTTCTGTGATAATAGAATGAAGAAAGTGAAAGTGTAAAAAAGAAGAAAGAAAGAAAGAGAGTCTCTACTCTATACTGGAAGAACCATTTAAGTTTGTTATCTTTGTTAATCAAACCATTATTGAGGTAATGTGAATAGTACCATAAAGACATACAACGTAAAAAGAGACGCAAAAAGACAAAAACGAGACATTGAGGGTATATTAAAAATATTAAGGGTGTAATGGTTTTGAAATGGGATTTGTCCTCTGACTACTGTACTGTAGCTTATAAGGCTTTCTCCAAAAGATGGCGCTCTACTCCACGCTGTTGACGGACACTGAGTGACAAGTCAGCCAGAGAGATTAGAGACCCCTCTACTGTATGCCATTACCGTTGTGATGTGAAATATTCATATCTAGTCTACCTTTGTTTGTTCACTGTAAACTACATATATTTCTTGGAGGTGCCAAATATATAATTGAATAAATGTATTATTATCAGAAGAAATAGAAGCCTGCTTCTTGAGAACTCTTAGAGGAGCTACAGGGAGAATAGTTAAAATACTGGAATATATGGCATGAATCCACAGTAAAAAAAAATTGTAGTGGTAGAACTAGCCAACTAGCCAGAACTTTCCATTCGTGTCCATTCAGTTCAGTTCAGTGGGGTTGCTCATGACTGGTACTGTATGTGTGATCACAAACACTAGATTAAGCTTAAACTCTTCAGTGGAAAAAAAAGAAAAGAAAATACACAGTTAAAAAATACTTCACCATCACTTTCACAATATTCGGTAACTCATAAACCTGTTGGCACTGGAACACTGAGACGAGACAATTCAAATAGTTTCAAAATGTACATTTTTTTCTTGACACAAACATGAACATCTAAAAAATTCACTTGTGTCACTATGTATGATTGTCTTGAACGTGACTTTCTATACTCTTGTATAAAAAGATCGCTATTCCTCTCTCCTGAAATGTCTCTTCTTTCTCCACGGGGTACACAGGGCAGGCTATAGCTAGATCAATACCTCTCCTCTCCTCTCCCTCTTTCTTTCCCTCTCTTCCTCTATTCTCTTCAGAGAGGGTTTAGACGATGGAGTCCCAGTCAAAGTCATCCTGGATGTCATCGGCGGGCAGACGACTCATCTGGAAGTGCCCGGGTGGCATCATGTGCTGCTGCTGCTGGTTCATCTGGGCATGGTGCCCTGAGGGGGAGAAGGGAGAGCAATGTTGGGACTCTCTCTCACATATATATATACACACACACACACACACACACACACACACGTCTACTCCACTGTCATTGAGAATATACTGTGCCCTGTGTCTGCTATGAGAGTACCTGTCATGGTGGGGCCTGCAGTGCTCATGGGGGGCAAGTGGGGGTAACCCGGGGGTCCCATCAAAGAGGACATGTTCTGTCTGGAGTCCATGTACAGATTCCCTACAGGAGGAAAAACCAATGTATATAGGTTCTAGGAGTTCAAACATTACTGGGGTCAAACAAGTCTGTGGTACGGGCACACAAAGCAAAACGTGCACAATATATAACAATACTAGTACTACTGCTACGACATAGTAGTATGATGCATGATGTCCTTGGCTGCATTAGATAACCATACTTCCGTTTTTGAGATCATCAGCTATCTGTATACGATTGGTGAGAGCAGGGCTCCAACCGATTCAAATGATTTCAGAACAGCCTAAGTTAGGAGAGCTGCATGTATCCGGTTGTGGTACGTGTCCAGAGGGAGTGAAGGAAGGAAGTTACGAGAGCTGCAGGTACAGTATCAGATATTGGAACCTGTCCCAAGGAGCCACTGACCTGTGTTGATGTGTTGATTGTGCTGGCTGTGCTGGCTAGCCTTGCTCGGGTGCATAGGGCCTAGGAGGGCAGGAGGGTGCAGGGGTGGGGCAGGCTGCTGCATTGCCCCCTGTGGTGGGATAACCCCGGTGCGCGTGAAGAACTGGTTGATGGAGGAGCACAGGTCTGCCATCTGGCCTGGGTCTAGTGACCAGTTGTTCAGCTCCGCCTGCCTCATGCTCTCCTTCAGTCCTGTCAGACACACACACACACACACACACACACACACACACACACACACACACACACACACACGCACACACACACATACATACAATACATGTCTTATCCACTGGGCTCTTTTCATTTTACTTTCAAAACTCTAGTTAAAAGCACCTTGCCCTAGTTAGTCTACAATACATCTGAAAAGGTCAGGATGAAAAGTATATTTTCAAGAGGCAGAATGAGAGAGGTATTGAGAGAAAAGGCGAGAATGGTGGAGGAGGGCAGCAGAGGAAGGCGTTATGCAGTAGCGGCTTGGCTCCTCTGTCAACAGGGTCAAGCGCCGTGGGAGAAGAGTTGTGTCCAAACAATCTACACACTTGAATGAAGTAGAAGCCGCACACTCTAGTTCCAGATGCAAAAGTGTAGAGTGTTTTAATTGACAACGGTTTCGGCCGTAGCCTTTGTCAGTGCGGCTTCTACTTCATTCAATAGTATTCTGCTCTGTCGCCAGCACCTCGCCTAAGTTTTCTGCGGTGTGCGTTCTTTTCTTTTTCAATCAAACAACCTACACTGTCATCAATCATGTGTACATGCAAAGCTTTGTGTGATGACTTTTATTCACACAATCACACATATACAGAATGTTGGCTGTGGTTAGGGAGAATGGAACAGAAGAAGAGGGACTGGGAAATACATGAATCATTTACACGTAGTAATCATTTACACGTAGTCACGCATATTTGGAGAGACGTAGGTGGACTTGACTTCTTAACTTACAGTAGAGTTCATATTTATTTGCATAATGCAAACATTTGGGCTTTTAGAACTTTAAGGAGCCATGTGAATACAGCATTCAACTTAAAGCTGTCACCTCTCATCCACTCTGATTCACTGCCCTCCCTTCACAGATCTGATAAAACAGCATGTTTAAGCTATTATCCCCATCTAGTTTACGTTATGTTGTTTACATCTACCAAGTCCTATCAGTTATGAGCTCATGATACTGGTGTCTGATTTTGTACATGTTATTATTTTGTAATATGTGATTTATATTTTTTTTAAAGAAGAGAAAATGATGAAAAGAATGACACTGGTATCAGGGTTTCCTGCTTTTTCTATCCTGTCATCCTACTTTGGCCATTACCCTCTCTAATTTCAACTGTCTCTATAAATGCAGAAAAACTACAAATGGACAATGTAATTCCATTCATTACAAGAAAAAGGGACGATCAAAGGTGGTTTGTGGAACCTTGGAAGGGAGAGAGGTCCACGTCGGCCCAGTTGTAACTGCTGGCTATGCGACAGCTCTCTTTCAGCCAGTCCAGGTTGGGGTACCAGTCAGCAGTCAGACCTGCAGACACACACGTTAGAGTTTCCCACAGGTTTATTTCAGGGCAGGGAGCAAAGAGGTCCATAACAAAACATGGCTACCACTTTAAACAAAATGACTACTTTTAAGACTGTGAAGCCTCCATAAACCCACAGAAATGCTTCACAAATCATGAATTCTTAGCTGTTATCAGAACTAACAGAGCTAGTGCTTCTGCCAGCTGCAGAGATGCAGCCGATCACAAGATGGCCACAGTTTCTCACAAGTCGTCAGGGGGAGAGATTTTGAGCTTTTAACGCAAAGCAAATGACCACCCATTTGAAGCTGTGGATCAAAGAAAGGAGATTGATTTCATTCATCCCAGGCACTGTTGAGAGAGGGAACTAACCCAGATAATAATAATGTGTTGGTTTGTATAGGGCTATCCTCTGAGCTGAGAGTGCTGCAGACATATGAAAAACAAAGAATGGGCAAATAACGAGAGCGAGAACTCCAAGCAGTTCAGAGACAGTTACGCCCTGTAAAGCATGGTGATGATAGCTAATAGGTGTGTGTGTGGGACACGTCGACTGTTGCTCCATAGATTATATGAATAATACTATACTATATACTGTATATATATACATATATACACACACACATATATACATATATACAGTATGCATGTAAACATTTACAAGCAAAATATACACTACTGTGTGGTCCTCTGTGGCTCAGTTGGTAGAGCATCGCGCTAACAACGCTTAGGTTGTGGGTTCGATTCCTGCATATATACTGAAAAATGTAGGCCCTCACTGCAATGTAAGTCGCTTTGGATAGAAGTGTCAGCTAAATGGCATATACATTATATTATATCTTACCTGTACTGGTGCAGGGCATCAGGGACTGGTTTGGGTGCTGTTGCTGCTGCTGAGTGTTGGGATGCTGGCTGTGATGGGGATGCTGTGTGTGTTGGGAGGAGTGCTGCCCATGTTGATGGGGTTGGTGTTGGTTATGAGTAGGGTGTTGGTTATGTGTGGTATGGGGGGAGAGGTGTTGGGTGAGGTGGGGGTGGTGGGTCTGGTTGTGGTTGTGACTGTGGTTATGTTGGTGACCGTGGGGGTGGGGATGGGCACTGCCCCCGCTGCCCCCACCAGGGGAGTGCTGGTAGGAGCAGGAGACCCGGGGTTGCTGGCTCGACTCAGTGGGCATACCCATGAGACCTGCAGGGCAGAGAGACAAAGAGACAGACATCATGGTCAGTCTCCAACAAAGTCCTACAACACATTGTGACATACTTATCATAATGTCCAATGCCATAACTGCCTGAAGTCTGTGAACCACTGACCCCACCAGACGCTGGGTATCTTCTCTGGTGATGCTCTGCCTGGCCTGTACTGCTGCGACAACAACTTTACTTTTTTCGGCCCTAAAAAAACTCTAGGGGCCGGTTTCAGAGACAAGGCTTAAGCCTAGTCCTGGACTAAATCACACTTTCAATGTAAAATCTCCATTGAAGATGTTTTTTAGTCTAGGATTAGGCTTAAGCCTTGTCTGTGAAACCGGCCCTATATGTTTTGGTCATGGTCCTGCTGCATGGTGAAGCCAGTTCCAGTGGAAACACACATGCCATAACATCTCCCTCCACCATTATTTCATATATTATGCCGTTTCTCCACATTTCACTCTTGCAATCACTCTTGTACATGTTCATCTTTGTCTCATCAGTCCACAAGACATTTTTCTCTGCAGGCTTTTAGGCACTTTTTTTTAGCAAACCCAACCTGGCCATCTTGTTTTTGTGATTCACTTGTTTGCACCTTGCAGTGTAGCCTCTGCAGGTCTGCCGGTGTCTTCTGTGGATGGTCGTCTCTGACACGTTCACTCCTACATACTGGAGGGTTTTCCAGATGTGTGGGACAGTTGTTTTGGGGGTTCTCTTCATCATGATTAGTATTCTTCAGTCAGCCACTGTAGAAGTCTTCCTTGGCCTACCAGGCCGTTTGCGATTTCTGAGCTCACCGGTGCCTTCTTTCCTTTTAATGATGTTCCAAACTGTTGATTTTGATAGGCTTACGGTTTTAAAGAAGTTTTGGTTTGTTTCTGAAACATTTATTCATATTATTTCAGCCTCACATTGGCTTCCTGAATTTCATTGACATTTCTCTGGTCGTCATGTTGACAGACACGAATAACAGACTCCAAAGGCAAACGTGAAGCCTAGAATCTATACTAGACATTGAGTGTTCTCTTATGACTGCACAAATGATGGTGTAACAAACCTAGTGACGCAGACACACAGAAACACCTGTCAAGCCAATTGACTTTTGGTTACCCAAAAAAAGGTGGATTTTGCATAAAAAGTGTTATAATTTCTGAATGGTGAAACCAATACGTACAGAAATACCATCAAATACAAGCTGGGAATCTCTACTTTAACATCATAGTAATTTGTTGTTTGTTTTAAAAATCCAACTTTTGGAGTGTAGAGCCAAAAGAAGAAAAAAACTGTCACTGTCCCATTACCTACGCAGGCACTGTATATGGTTTTGTCACACCTCGAATCCTAACTAATGCTCTGTGGATGCATCCCAATGTCGTAAAGCAGCTTCCTCTCCTACTGCCCTTTCCTGCAGCAGCACGGTTCTGAATGAGCTAGAGTGATAACAATTTAAATAATAATACTTTAAAAAAAAATATATAAGAATAATAATTACAAAAAATAATAATAACAGCGGCGATAAAGGAAAGTGGGACAAGGACAGGAGGCCATTTTAGACTATTGGGACACAAACCCTGAGTCAGTCGAAATCTACTGTGGTCTAGACACTGTGGTTTTCTAGGGAGGCAAGGCGCTCTGCTGTTTGGGTGACTCACTGCATTTCAGCCTCCTGCATTTCAGTTAGCATCACGCGAGGTAAAAAGCTTGGCTCTGCCTGTCTGTGTGGTGGGGCACTGCAGACCCATGTCTTTGCTCTTTACCTTCAAAAACAATAGGCATGTGATATTTCGACATGCAACATAAGGGATTTTCAAAGAAAGAGAAACAAAAGTTACCACGTTACAAAGTAGGGTTACAATACGTTTTACAGCTTTTTACACAGGTTTATAAATATGTATGATGCTTATGATTATTCATGAGGATTAGAAATGCTTAGAAATGTTTATGTTTATAAATACTGGAATACTTGTTTTATAGTAGGTTGACTATTTATAAATAGTTATAGTTAATGCTTATAATGCTTATTCATGACAGTTATCATTAACTGTTACCCAAAAGAGTCTTTACCAATATCTGAACATACGGAGCAAAAGGAGGTTGAGGAAGTTGAATTCAGGCAACAGTGGCTGAGGCGATCGACAGAGTACATCGATTCCAGGAGTGAGAGATTCTAGACTCTAATACATGATTCCAGGAATGAGAGATCCTAGACTGTAATACATGATTCCAGGAGTGAGAGATCCTAGACTCTAATACATGATTCCAGGAATGAGAGATCCTAGACTCTAATACATGATTCCAGGAGTGAGAGATCCTAGACTGTAATACATGATTCCAGGAATGAGAGATCCTAGACTCTAATACATGATTCCAGGAGTGAGAGATCCTAGACTCTAATACATGATTCCAGGAGTGAGAGATCCTAGACTCTAATACATGCGGGAAGAGGCCTGGTGACCCAACAGGAAGCTTCAGGAAGCAATTAGTGAGAAGCCTCTGAATAGTTGGAGTCAATCTAATTAGGGAATATCAAAGCCACAGACCCACTGCACTTTGCTCCACTCAAGTGTGACTGTGGTTTTTGTTTCAACAGAATTCTTCTTAATTGCCCTTGCTCATTTGACTAAGCAACACATACATTATAGATATAAACAACGGATTATTTGTTTGTGCAAATAACAACAATAGGAATACACATAAATGTGGTTTTAGCTTGTCAGTTCAGTCATTAATGTCCTAGACGTTAGAGCCTAAAACAATGTGTTCAAAGAGACTTACATCCTCCTGATAAAGCTGTCTCATTCTTTCATTTATAAGTATGTTAAGAATATAATTCGAGCTTTATCATAAGCTGTATAAAGCCATATTTTACAGTATCATCCATGATTCTCACAAGTGGTTTATGTTGCACTGCAGATGAAATCTCAAAGAGTATTCAAAAATCGTTCAAACACTTCGTCGTTGTGATTGATTGATTGAGGAGTGATTGGCACAATGGTACAAATCAAATAGTCCCAAAAGTGCAAACTCCACCCACCAGGCAGGCTCAACCAAACACTCAAGTGTTTGAATTTTTTGCATTATCTGAACCCAGGTCTGTTGCACTGGTGCTCTTTCTCCAGAGGGCTGAGACCAACCTTGTTGGCTGAAAGCCTGTTCAAAGACAGACTTGTAGAGACTACGGAAGGAGGCACTGAGGTCCTCGAAGTCAGAGAAGAGGAGCTGCTTGTCCCGCTCCGACACACTGTACTGGGGCTGAGGAGGAGGAGGGGGAGGAGGCTGCTGCTGTAGACTCAGAGACTGGGATGAGGGCTCTGAGTGACTACTGACCTACAGAGAGAAGAAGAAGAACAGAGAGATGTATAACATGAAATAAAGTAGAAAAGAGAGACAGAGAAGGAAACATGGAGAAGGAGAGATATTTTCTTGACTGTATACTAGATCCAATCAAATCTTGCCTTTTGCACTCTTTCAACTGAGGGGGATCACAAACTACTCTACATAATGTATTACACTAAACACAGTGTATACTCTATAAAGTATAAAGGCATATCCAAATTGTGGATACAACATACATTGTACTTTCTCCATCATTAAAAGCATTTTGCAAATAGATAACTGAGAGGGGGGGGGGGGGGGCAATCACTGTGGCGCCATCAGAAGTTGATCCAACAAAAAGCGACACCGCCAGTGGCCCTTTCCATCTAGCTACCTCAGTGGGGTGGCTTCTACGATTTCAGCATGCAACGCCACAAGTAATCACCTTCAAACATGAGACCGTCATCACCTGTGTGGGCAAATGAAGTGGAACTAACCCTGATCTCACATGACTGGCCGCAAATGAGCTCTGGAGCTCTTTACCTCAGGAACATTGGGATTATATAGGGTTTTCTCTGTGATACTAACTAGAGATGTCTGGGCCAAAATGTAGGCTTTGAACAATTACAAAACATAGAGGAATATTTTCTTCTCACAAGGTTTGAGATTGATCTATTAAAATGGCACATAATGGCTACATAATTTCAACTCTAATCCCTGGCCAAATTTGGCCCCTGGTATATAGTGGATCAAGTCTGGCCAACACTGAAGGCACTGAGACAGTAGACACCACAGGAGAGTCTTGGTTTAAATAAACTGTGTGTGTGTGTGTGTGTGTGTGTGTGTGTGTGTGTGTGTGTGTGTGTGTGTGTGTGTGTGTGTGAGTGTGTGTCCTGAAAGAGGTCAGGGGTTGTGTGAGCCGTAGCTGCGTCACGCAGCCGCAGCCGCAGACACAAACAATAACAGAGCCACACACACAGCATTGCCGCAATTACCACATAAGTCAAGAGCCAGTAAACAGTGACTGGGACAAACTGCTCACTCTGATCCAAGACTAAAGCCTGAACACACCAGAGTACGGTAGCGAGGCTAGAGCCAAAGCTACCAAGAGAGATTTCCACTATGATTCTCAGAGGGTTTTCCTGGTTGTCCTATATGGTAATATGTTTAGGTTTCTTGACTTTACTGATTAACTCAGGAGCACCACCACTATGGTCTCATTTTAATAGAAGTGACCCAGCTAAAGGCCAGTGCACATATACAATCCACATACTTAGAGAGTTTTAGCTGGTTAAGGAGTGGATACTATACTGTTTTGGCCTCTTGCTGCTGGGGGATGAAACTACCACTTAAAAGACTACCTACCGGTGTGTAGCTGTGCACACTGCTGCTGCCTACACTGTTGAGGTTGACGGAGGCCAGGCTCTGGTCTGACAGGCTGTTGTTAAGGCTGCTCCGTGGGCTGTCTGTGCCCTCCGGCTCTGTGTTATACAGCGCTACCTGGAAACAAAGATGGCAGACGTTATCTCCACAGTGCTTTATTTCATGGTATTTCAACAGTGAACTCTTTTCAGTTTTGTGTTTAGTTTTGAGAAATTGAGCTATACTTTCAGGAAACGTGTTTTGAACGATTGGGAAAAACATATGCAGACTATAATAAGTCCTAACCATGGCTCTTGGCTAGGGCTAATTCCAGTCTCACACAGACAGGTGATAGCTGCTGCAGTCTGGCAGGGACGCTCTGGGACAAATCTTTCTTTGGTAAAGGTTAAACTCCAGGTCGTGTATTGTACGTCAGGGGGGGAGTATGATACAGATCAGACAGTCGGGCAGGGCAGAGGTCTTTACGGTCACTTGATCCCTGACCCTCATGTGAAGAGACAGCCTGGCTACTGTCAAAACAATCTGTACTGCCGCTCGAAATGAGAGCTGCATATGCAGTTGTAGGGTTTGTTTCGCATTAGTAGGCTAATGAAAACTCAAGGGAGGAAAGAACAGTTGAGCTTTGGCCATAAAAAATACAAGTTTGGAATCTAGAGGGAAAGTAAACCAATGAGAGGAGTATCGCTGTAGGCCTATACAATTTAATTGTTTGTCTTGATACCTTGAAAACATCTCTCTGAGTCATATTGAGTCCAATGAATAGCAGTTATGGGAAACAAATGTAGATTACATCATCACAAAAACAACTGTTTCATCATGCCAAAGCTAGGCTGGGATCGAGGGTTTGCATCCATTGCCTTACGTCAGAACTACAAATCTTACAGTTGTATAAATCGTAGATCACTCTTGTACCTAGTACCTCTAGTACCTTTTTAGTTACAGTGTTGATTGCCAGAGTGGGAGAGGCTCCTCCAGACATGATACAGTCCATTCGCAGCGACTCTGATTCCAGGCTATAGGGGGTGGAGGCCTAGAGGAGAGGAGAGGAGAGGAGAGAGGGTCACACTGGGCTAGTTTCCCAGACCTAAATTAGGTCTAACCAAAGAGGATCTTACTTGCTCTCTTTGATTCAGACCCATTTGTGCATGAAGGGTGGAATTGTTTAAGTCAAATCATTGCACAGATTTCCAATTGACGTCAATGCAAGATTTGTCTGAGTTACGCACACAGATCTCGAGTTAGGATTCCACCTGAAGAGAACAGTCTTTTCTTAGGGGTCTCTAAGAAATCATTTGAAGGTCGACAGTAGATGACACACACACAAAGAACCCAGACACTTTTCTCTCATAGCTTTCAGTGTTTTTAAGACTGCCCCAGCTTGCCTGTCTCCCAAAACTGCTTACTGTAAGAGGATTGGTTTGCAACAATGCCATCTTTAATTTATGATAAACTCCAAAGGAAAGGAAAAGGTTGCAGGTTTCCTGACAGAGGTACTTATATGAATGAAGGGAAGGCTTGAGTAAAGAGAGTTGGATGAACGTAGGGGCAGGCAGGAGGAAAGACGTAGAGCAAGAGATGAAGACAGACAGAGAGTATGGTGAAAAGAGAATATGGTGACACACAAACTATTTTATTGTATTGTATTGTTTTGTATTGTAGTGTGTATGAATGAACACAAGACGATTAGCCCTAATAGACTTATACACCAGAGGAACAGTTATTACATAGACTAATCACCTTATTTTAAACAATGACTAGGATATGTGTATGCCATTGATATACAATTGGAAACCAAAACTTAACAGCTGTGTGGACTAAGGTTAAACAAATACAATATAATAGGGTAAAATGTTTGTCAGTGTAAGACAAGTACAGTTAATTTCCAAGTGTGTAAAACACAGTGCAATCTGTGAGCCACACTGACTCCAGCATGTCTGCCAGCAATGTAGCCGAAGCATAATAAAAGGGTCGAAGGGCTCACATGTAAGGAGAAACGAGAAGGCTCTGAATTAATTAATGTTTATAATAAAAAAATATGAAGAAAATATGTCTAATGGCAGCCTAGGGCCTAGTGTGGTAATTAACTGGAACAGAAGCCGAGAATACTCCCCCTCGTCTCACTCACTCTCCCTCCCTGTCTCTTCTTCGTCTCTCTCTCTCTTTTTCTCTCTCTCTTTCTCTCTCTATCTTTCTCTCTCTCTCTGCCTCCCCTCTGCATTCTCTCACCACTCTGTCTTTTTCTTTTTTTCTCTCTCTTTCCCTCTCACACATTCTCTCCCTCTACCCTTCCTTCCCCTTCCTCCCCCGCTTCTCCCTACCTTTCTCTCCTTCTCCCCATTGAGCAGCAGTGATTGTGCACTTTGTCGCTCCATGCCTGGTTGGTTTCCCTGGTGATGTGTAAGGCCAAGGCAGAGGTAGATGCAGAGGCAGATGCAGAGTGGGGTATGGGGGGGGGGTCTGGGGTGTGCTGCTGTTTGGTGCTCAGCCAGCTGCATCACTGTGTTCAGTCAGGTGCTCAGGTCATTGAACACCAGTGGTGTACAAATAATTCCTGAAGGGCCAGAGACTCTTATTTTTCATTACATTAAATCATAATTTCAATGTCTATCCTGTAGGTTGGTACAGACTGCGAATGCTTCCTGTGGCTAGTCTGTATAACCGTGCTACAGGATTTGAATAAAGCCATGTTTAGTCTCCACATGATTTATGATGGCCGGATAACAACCAAAGGTACAAAAGTGCAGATCCTGGAGGGAGCTACCTGCCCCTCAATCCCAGCTTGACTCAGCAGGAGGTGTCTCTACCTCGGTAAGGAAGTTCATACAGTAGGTACAGTGTTTTTTTGTATAGTAGGTATGGCAAAATCTATTGTTTGGAGCTTTTGTAACATCATTACAGATGCCTCGTAACTTTGCTCAGTAACAGTACATTTAGTAGCTTCATACTGCAGGTCTATCAGCATAACAATACGAAAAAGCATTTGGTCCCTCAATTTCTATTAATATGTACAATCTGCCAAATTAGCTTCTCCCCATGTCTCTCTCTAGTTAATACCTTGAATGTGCTTCCTGTTATACTGTATGTATGCACATGGTCAGTATTTCTTATCAGTGCTTGTGGGTGCAGCTGACCAGCTGGAAACATACTTTGTGAAGGTGACCAGCATTGACCCTGTCAAGCTCTACCAGTTGGTCGTGAAACACGGGTTCATTGTAATGCATGGAATGGAATGAGGAATGGTATTCCATTCCATGCATTACAATGAGCCCGTCTTCTGATGTATACCTCCACCAGCCTTCACTGCTCCATCCGCAGGGCAGCGAGCCGAGGAGACATGGTGAAAGTCCAGGGAGTGTAGGGAGAAGTGTCCCATAGGTCCAGTTCAGTACTCACCCTCTCTCCAGAACGTGGCCTCTTCTTTGGCCTGGTGGGTATTGTGTCCTCTTTAGGGTTGATGTCTATGGCCCAGTAGGACCCCTGGAGACCACAACAAATACATCAACATCACAGCATTGGACTGACCTCCTCAAAACCAAACCTAAAGGGGATTACAAAGACAGCTTTTCTGAAATTCTGTAATTTTATATATAATTCAAAAAATATATATACGTATATATATATATATATATATATATATATATATTAAAAGAAAACACACATAGTCTATACCTTCTGAAACATAGCAATATCAGTGACCAATTGGTTTTCTACATGCTTATTTCTTAACTATGCACTACCTCTTCCTTTCTATTATAAAATTCTCTGATGAAATAGCTCGACAACAAAGTAGCGCCCAACAGCAACAAAGACATGGAGAGTGGAGTAAATCAATGATTCTATAGCCATTGTATCCTCCTTTTCTTGTTTCTTATTCCTCCCACTCTCTCTTTCTCGCACTCTTTGTAGGAAGTCCAAAGCTTCAGACAAATTTACAACAGGTTCATATAGGGCTTTCTCTCTCTTATGCCCGCTTTCTCTCCATTCTTCCTTCTTGCTCTCTCCCTCTCTCAGACTCACAACACTGGGCGGTGTAATAAGAGTACATACATGATTTAGTTACCCTCATGTCTCTAAGGTGCCCTTCGTGGTGTATAACAGAAGAGATGCATTGCCTCATTGCAGACAGTGGTTCCCCCTCCCCACACACACACACAATTTTATTGATTGGTTTGAGCCATGGTGAAAGTTAAGGTTTTGGTCAGGTCCAAGTAGAGCTAATCAGGGGAGTAGCTCTCTTTGTGCCAGCCTACAGGCCTCAGCCTAGGAGTCGAGTTCAATTATTTAGAGTTTCTTTCCTCTTAATTCATTTTTCAATGGTTCACAAATCCCAACAGATGAGAGAAACTTTCACTGAAATTGGTAAAAAAAAAAAGAATGGAGCTTGTGGAAAACAATGTGAAACTGGGGCACCATCAAAATAGTGCATAACTATTACATACACTAAGCATTAAAACTACAGAAACATTATTATACACTTTATTTGATTGACCATGTATTAGGCTAAACACAAACCAGAACTATATCGCCACGCTAAAACTGACTTCCCTGCCACAGCAATTGCACTTCAGCTTCAAATCCAGACAGCTGTGTATGGGTTTGGTATCTCAAGATGCTAAGAAATTATGCAACTTATCTAAAAGCACACTTTTCCTCTGGCTTTGCTGAGGAGGACTTCTTTAGGGGGGAGGGAGGGCAGGGGAGGGATAAAGGGAGGGGAAAGTGGGGGAGGGAGCTATCCAACACAACTGATGCAAACACAATGGGTGGCCTAGCATCTGAAACTGTATACCGTACCTACATGTACTGTACTTATTATTCATCACTCTATGTATCACATTATTACTTATTCCTTCAGCAGAATCAATATCAGCAAAACTGGCATTAGGTATTCAGCACAGTGGTCTAGGTACCTACAAACAACTTTTTAAGAGTGTGAGGATAGCACCAGGTTGAGTGCATGAGGACGTTTGCATAAGCACATGAAAATGAGGCAACAACTATTGAACCATATTGTGTTTCAAAAGAGGACAGAAATACTTACTTTTCCAGGGTCGTCTTTGGAACGAGGCACTTTGAGAAAACACTTGTTCAGGGACAGATTATGCCGTATTGAATTCTATAAGGAGAAGGAGAGGAGGGGGGAAAGAGAGAGGAGAGAGTGGAGAGAGAGAGTGTAGAGTGTGAGAGAAGGGGTGTTAGGCATGGACAAAATAAACAGGACAACATGACAATCACTATGCCTGCACAGTTTGGAAAAATCAATGTTCACTTTTGATGAAACAACAGTACCACTCATATTGAGGCACCTGTTCATAAATGTCCTTGTGTTGTCTTTTGTGCAATGGAGACATTGCTTTTGTGACATGAGTGATTTACCCTGGCTGTCATCACTAAGTATTATAATAGTAATAATATAGGGAACCCCTGGAGCTACTGTAGCAGCAACAGCCTCTGTGTGTGTGTGTGTGTGTGTGTGTGTGTGTGTGTGTGTGTGTGTGTGTGTGTGTGTGTGTGTGCGTGCGTGCGTGCGTGCGTGCGTGCGTGCGTGCGTGCGTGCGTGCGTGCGTGTGTGTGTGTGTGTGCGTGCGCATGCGTTTATGTTGAGATGTGGGAGGCTGTACCTATACCATAGTGGTGAGAGAGGAGGCTGTAGCTATACCATAGTGGTGAGAGAGGAGGCTGTACCTATACCATAGTGGTGAGAGAGGAGGCTGTAGCTATACCATAGTGGTGAGAGAGGAGGCTGTAGCTATACCATAGTGGTGAGAGAGGAGGCTGTAGCTATACCATAGTGGTGAGAGAGGAGGCTGTAGCTATACCATAGTGGTGAGAGAGGAGGATCAGAAGCATCTGGCCTCACATGAACCTGGTCCCCTCAGGCCTCATCCACTCATCTGCTCCTAATGAATACTATAAGATGGAAACCTCTCTATTTTTTTCTCTGTCTCCCTCCCCCCTTGTTCCCTCTCTTCATATCTCTTTCTCACTATCCTTTACTCTCTCCTTCCTCAATATTTCTATTCAGCCTCCATCTATCTCTCTCTACCTTTCCCTCTTGTTTTATAGTGAAATCCTGGAGGAGATAAAGGAGTACAAGGATGACAAGAGAAGAGTGAAGAGAAGACTGTTCATATACTTGAGAATAAAGCATAGGCAAACAGTGACTGTCTGGCAAAGACATCCCTATAATCGTATTTATGGCATCCTATAGTATATACAGGCCAGAAGAACCTTGATCCCAACATACGCATGCGTGCACACACACACACACACACACACACACACACACACACACACAACACACACAAACACACAGAGTCAAAAACCCACCAGATCCCTCACACTAAAAGACTACTTCTTTGTCTCCTCGGACGGATGACCTCATGGTCCAACAGAGGACAGATGTACACTGCTGACAGACACACCACATCATCTCCACAAAGAGGCCTGTTCACCAGCTACTGTAAGACCCCAGCTGTACAGTTCATCCACAGAGACCCCTGTTAAGACCGTCACTAAGACAGAGACAGTGCTTCTCTCAGTAAACGGGCTGATTTTCGCCATTAAAACTGTGAGAAGGCAAATAATGCACTGAGTGGTTGCGACATGAACTGAGATAATGCGATTCGCTGCTCGACGCCGCGTCCGCCCACTCGTTTGATGGCATTTAGTGATTAATGAGCTTATTGGGCCCAGCTGTGACCATGCTGCTGCCCAGTGCTAAACGAATCTCAGTGAAAGGCGTCATACTGTGCGACCGAGGTGTTGTGTGTGTGCTTTTTTTCTCCTGGTTAGGGGAGCGGTTCAATTCTTTGGTTAAAAAGGGATTTAGAGATTGGCCTCATGTTGATATTATCATGACTATTGGCTATCGTTATTTAGTGCTGGAATGGGATGCAGGCTGTTACATAACACATATGCTGATTAAGCATGAGTGACTTTTAAAATGTGGGTTTTTGGAACACTACTGGGGAGGGAGTGAGGAGGGGAGAAAAAGAGAGAGACAGAGAGAGACAGAGAGAGAGAGAGAGAGAGAGAGAGAGAGAGAGAGAGAGAGAGAGAGAGAGAGAGAGAGAGAGAGAGAGAGAGGTTATATGGGAGCTTATGTCTGCAGATGGCGATTATATAGGCCAAAGGGGGACATACTGAAATGGCAGAGGACATTAACCCAGATGGGTGTGACGGTTGCAGGGCATATAGACGAAGGTCATCATGAGTGCAAAGCACTGGAGGTATAGGTTTATAGGGCTATGGTGGAGATAGAGTGGAGAAAGAGTTCAGAGAGAGATCAATGAAAGGTAAAAGCTGGGGATGTAAGTCAGAGTGCAGATTAAATCATCCACAGCCACAGTGAGACATGTGGAGGAAAGTATTGCGTAGTAAGATGTTCCACAGTACACAGTGATGTTCCACAGTACATAGTGTTGAAATCCTGGGTCAAAGTTAATGATCAGGCCAGACAGAGATTGTGATGTAGGTCAGAGTGAGGTGAGTGGAGAAAGTGGAGAGGTCAAAGGGTGGTGTCAGGTGAGAGAAGATGAGTGGTGTATCTCTCAGGCTTGGCAGAGCTCCCTCAGAAAGAGTAAGAGTCAGCAGTATTCACAAATGTCTCTTATTCTACTGTAACCGTACTGGAGTGTCAGGAGATTTGTCCTACAGCCCAGGGCATGTTGCCAGAGAGAGAGAGGGGGAGGCTGGGGGGGAGAAAGAGAAAAAGGCAATGGAGAGACTGAGAGGAAGGAGAGGAGTGCCAGAGAGGCAAGAAGAGGATATAGATAGATAGATAGATAGATAGATAGATAGATAGATAGATAGATAGATAGATAGGTAGGTAGATAGATAGATAGAAAGATAGCGGGGAAAAACAGGAAAAGAGAAGAGTGAAGGATGAGGACAGACATTTTTGTTTCTTAAGAAATTAGCATTTTTGATAGGTCTAGGTTTTCAGGCAATGGAAGAGACTGAGAGGAAGGAGAGGCGTGTCAGAGAGGAGAGGAGAGGATAGGTGGATAGATAGATAGATAAATAGATAGATAGATAGATAGATAGATAGATAGATAGAGGGGAAATACAGGAAAACACAAGGGTGGGGGATGAGGACAGACATTGTTGGTATCTAAACATCACTGGGGCATCTGAGCATTGAGACACTGACACTCAGACAGACAGACACTGTATGAAGAGGGGGAGGGTTTGAATACAAGTCACTGCTTCAAACACAGCCCAATACATATTCATTTCATTTGATGGTGAAGGACCCAGCCCCATCCCCCTCAGTGAAGAACTCTAAGTCAGCCATAAGTGAAGTTGTGCTGTGTGACTGATGGCCACAGAGGGATTTCAGGAGATAGAACTGGAGCTTCTGTCTCTAGGGACCTAATGAGCAAAGAGCTATGCGCACAACGACACGTCTCTACACAGACAAAGAGGACATAGAGCCACAAAGTACAGGATGTGCCATTGCAAATTATCCTCAGCTTGTAAATATTTCAGTGTGTAGTCTGTAGGTTGAACTTGAAGGGATAGTTCACCCAAATTACAAAATCACTTATTTTGTTACTCTGAAAGGACAGACTTCTATCAACACTTTGGTTCTGTTTATCTGGGCATTGTCACTAACCGCTAATTGATAGCATTTTTAAATAAACATTTTAAATGACCTATCAAAAATGCTAATTTAGGGTCTATTGTCTTCCATTGGTTTTTGGTAAAACATGCTTAAGCAATAACACACAAGAGGGTGTGCTATATATATATTGTGGATATCAGAACGGCTGTAATGTGATCATAGGCTATGGCAATATTCCAGAGAAAGCGCACCCATGAGTGTGTTATTGCTTTTATACAACAGGTTTACCCCTAATTTTTCATGTTTTTTATAGTTTATGCCCTTCGCCTATAAAAGTAGTTAACCAGCTCAGTGGCCTTGCAGTTAGAGTGTCCGCCCAGAGATTGTGAGGTTGTGAGTTCGATCCCCGGCCGAGTCATACCAAAGACTATAAAAATGGTACCCGATGCCTCCTTGCTTGGCACTCAGCATTAAGAGTTGGATTGGGGGTAAGACCCAGCGTCACGTCCAGGGGGTGTACTTGTACATCAAGCCGCCTCACACTACGGAAACAGGAGAGAGGCTCCTGCCCTAAGGGCCGTTAGGCTGGAGAATCATCGATTCACAAGGCTACTTACGGTACTTACTTACTAAAAAAGTAGTTCATAACACTATTCCCGTAGTTAAGGACACTATATTATCACTATTGATAGTTCAGGAATGCATGGTCTAATATGATTGACATGCCAACCAATTAAATACATCTCTACCTGGCTGGCTTATCAAAGCTAGCAATCCAGTTGGGGTTTTGAGAAGTGTAGCAGCATAAGGATAACAAAAACAACCAGAAAATATAACCGCAAGCGGCAATGGGGCGTGTTCCTACGGATATGCCCCCATAACCATAAATGGGGTGAGATTGACAGACACAGGGTAGATGAATGAATGAATGAATGAATGAATGAATGAATGAATGAATGAATGAATGAATGAATGGTCTTTATTGTCATTGCTATAGTACAGGTACCAAACAACGACATTTGGGAGGGGTGGCTCCCCTGGTGCTAGGAAAGAAAAAACAAGAAAAAAAACAAGAAGGGAAAGGAGCTGGTTTACATAAATAAAGGCTATGTACACTATCCACTATACTATACTGTACAGATAAGACGACTAGGGTTGTCATATTGCACATAGTGTTATTGCACATTCATTTAAAGTGTCGCAGTTTGCAGGCTTGAAATGTACACATTTGTGCCTCAGCACTACACCTGATTTTTTTTTCAATCCAGCAGCTGCTATCAATCCGTCCAGACTGTCCAGGGCCCAGAACCTAGGTCTTTGCTGTGTTCAGGGCCTGGATGATCTGTCAATCTACAGACAGGTTGTAGATTGACAGATAGGGGGTAGACCTACAGACAGGGGGGTAGACCACTCACCTAATATGGGCCAAGTTGAACTCATGATATACTAAGCTATGATATTATGAAGTACCCTAGGACCACAGGCCTGTAAGGTACCAGTCACCTAATTATGGCTTGATATACATAGGCTACTATGCTAGGATGATAATATACACTAAGCGTAAATACGAAAATGCATTGTGGATTAACCTTTTCCCACTTAATGACCATGTTGTATAGTTTATGTCAAGCATTTCACTACTTATAATGTGCTTACACTATATTCTGCAAGCCTAGCATAGTATGCCACCCCCATCTGACTGAATCAGGTAAAGCGGTCATGTGTTAAGTGATATGAACCAGAGTAAAGTTGTCTGTGTAGGCTATTTGTGAACGATATATAATGTTAAGCTGAATGGAATCAATATACAGCATAGAGGCAATGACAAGGTTAGTGAATGAGTGAAGCAACATCAAATAAAGAGTCACTAGAAAGGGGGAAATGTGCTTTTAGTTAGGAAAATGTAGTAATGAACATGGGCAGGAAATAAAGCAGCAAGAGAAAAAACAACAAGGAGCATTCAAGAAAGTAAATGTTTTCAACATATCAAGTGCAAATGGCTATGTACATTCATAAATTAGGGAAAGTACAGGCAGTGCATTCTTTTACAAAGTAAGAATCAGCCCATCAAAAGTTAGTGGCACACATATCCAAAAATGAAATGCAGTGATTAACATGGGCAGGAAATAACACAGCAAGAGAAAGTAAATGTTATCAACAAATCAAGAGCAAAGGAAAGTAGCATAAATGATAAAGTAAACACACATCCTAAAGCAAAAAAATGTACCTGGCCTTACCTCACTGCTTCCACCCTAAACACTAAATAGGTCCTTCGACCAAAATACGTTGCATGTGTTATTGTTTGAACATGAACATTCCATGACAGTCTAGACAGTTATTTATGAAACATTATATGGACAATGGCCAAATGTATATAAAATCACGTAATTTCATTACCTTAACATCTATCCTCTGTCCTCTCGTATTCATAAAAGATGGAGGAGGGTGGGCACGTGTTGTGTTGTGCCCACGCCAAAAGAAGCGTCATTACGTCACAGACGTAAATTTCAAAAATTTCAAACATTGAAAATGTCAAACATCTGTAATGTCCTTTTTTTTTTAATATATCTTCTGCTTCGACATAGTAACACATTGTAGTGCCCTCTATCAGCCTGTCGACTTCCATAAATATTGACGTAGCAGGGCAAATTCTCAGAGCATAAAAACATTCTGAGCCAATTTTTTTTCATTTTCTCCGTAGCCTACCAAGTTTAATAAATGTTCATCCAAAGGTGTGGAAATGCCAGCATTCTGAAGTTAACTATTTACTTTTGGTTATTATAGCGCCACCTATGGTCTAATCATGGTCATTCCTTCTGCCATAGTTACGGATGCTCTCTAGTTGTGGCATGCAAATTCATAGCATTTTTGGTCTGGGACTTTTTGAGTTATTTGACCAAAGCCAGGAAAATAATAATAATAATAAGTATATCACCAATAACAATACTGTTCCTATTACTACGTAGTAGTAGGAACACAATGATCCATTATTGTCAGAATCCTTCCATTGGACTAGTAACGTTTTCATTACTAAAACAAAACATGTTTTAAAAAAGCTACAATATCCTGTAGAGTGGTTATGGTGTATGTATACATTTTGCATGTGAAAGTGATGAGGTAGCCATGCTGATATCATGGATATCGGAACAGCTGGAATCCTTCTTGGTCAATCACAATCAACCTGTTATAATAACAATATTAGCTGTGGGTTACAGTTCCCTTGGCAAAGGGATGGAATGACACCCATGCAGAACATGTCCCCAGTCATCTTCTCCCTGTCTCCTTTCCTTCATGGCCACATGAAGATCCCTTATTCACACCTTTCTATTCGATACTGTATGTAGTGGGATTAACATTTTACAGGTATGAATGGAATGTACTGCACCAATTATTCACAATACAAGACAGCCTTCTAATTGTTGCTTTCCAACCGTCTTTGAAACTCCACCCTATTATTAGACTCATGGCATAATTATACACCCCAGGGTGAATAATGACGGGAATATGTCATTGGGCGTGTGTCTACTGTCATTAGAATATAACAACAGAAATCATTCACTTTTAATTGAAGTTGGTGAGACACACGCACGCACACGCGCGCACACACACACACACACACACACACACACACACACACACACACACACACACACAGAGTGCAGTGTCTACACCCAGGATGAGGTTTGAGAGACCTCTATGGAGAGCATGTGTCCATTTAGTTAACAACTGTTTCCAGGCCAGTTTTGCAGTTAGGCATATACCGTACTGTAGGTAAGGATGGCATAGGGTGGTACGGTACAGGTACAGAAGACCTGCAGTGGTGTTTCTGGGCATAGAGGTTGACCTTGGGGTATGAGGAAGGTGTGTGGACACACACACACACACGCACATCTGGCTGGCAGACAGGACAGGCGTGACATGTTAACAGAGGATGCTGGGATGCATGTAACAGCTATGTGTGCGTTGCTGGGCAACAGAGAGCAAACATACCAAGTGAGCAAATCTGTCACTGACAAAATATCATGCATTTTATAGGGACCATAGAGTTCATGATCATCTTAAAAATGCTCACATAGGCTAGACACTAGCACATTTACTCACTATATCGACCTCCGTTATCACAAATATAAAGATAAAAAGATTGAATGTTGTTGTACTGTACTGTCCTCGGGAAAGCTATAATGATTTCTCGTCTCTAGACCTAACACATAGGTCTACAGACGTACTATGGCTTTCTCCAAAACCACTGATGCAAACAAGTTCAACTATCTTTAACTAACTCCTCACAAAGATAGGAAACGTCATTAAACATCCATGACCCTAGCTCATATGAGATCATTGAGTATGACAGACAGCGTCCATGGAAAGGCCAACGTCACAGAGCGGCCTTTGCACATTAGGGCCACTAATGCATAGGAAATTAGCTGGCTAACAAGGGCTAGCCGCTGTCTACAAGGTCAGGTCAGGCAGGGCACAGGGGTTAATGCAGCCCACAAGGCACATCTACTGTATGTAACTAAACAGACATTATGGTAGGATGGTAGCTAGAGATCCTGGTCTGTCTTGTAAAGGAGACTTTGCATCACAATGAGACTTAACCTGGTATTGTATAAGGAAGGTTAAATCAAATGATATGGAGGTCATTTAAACAATTACAAAAACCCTACATTTTCGACATTTTCAGTGCAATCCAGCTCCGTGGCATGCCGTTAATACCATGTTTGTTGAACTTGCTTCCAGTTCTCAGTGTCCCCTCATCCCATCGATGCAACGGTATGGGAAACACGTTTATCTAATTGACCAACAAGAGTCAACAGTGATAGTAAATGTCTTTCCTTTCAGCAGCACACTGATTGTACAATAGGCCCTGTGAGGACCTAGCCTGTTGGCATGGAGGGACACATGGGTGTGAAAGGGCTGTTAGGGCGCAGTAAAGGCCAGGCATGGGAAAGTAGATCCATGCAGAGCAGTATCCAAAGGCAGCTAGGGCTGGTAGAGAAACTACAGGATATTTTACTGTGCTGAAGATACCTGCTGACAGCAGCCTAGTCTGCTATCAAGAAGGAACAACAGAGACAAACGAGTCATCAGTTGACTTATAAGATAGTATATAGTAGCATAAGTACAATTCAATATTCAATACAAACCTGTAGATTCAATAGAACTACATTGCTACTCCTACAGTCCTACATTTTATAACAATGTTTGCTAAAACAGACCAATGAAGCAGCAGAGCACTTAAATAACCCTGTTTCACATGACATAACAAGCTCAAGAGCTCATGATATCTCAGTGCTCTACACCGGTTTTACAAGAGCTAATACTGCCCAGCACAGCATAGCACAGCACAGCACAGCACAGCACAGCACAGCACAGCATAGCACAGCACAGCACAGCACGGCACAACACATCTTTTGATAAGAGTGCAAGAATGACAAGAGCTCTTGACATGTCCTGTTTCCTGATAAAATGCGGACGTCTTATGACCTTGACGAGTTATCTGATTACACTCTGTGTATCCTGTAGCTAATGCGCAGCCTGCATTCAAAATGTGATACGAGTGTGTCTGCATCTGTGTGTGTGTGTGTGTGTGTGTGTGTGTGTGTGTGTGTGTGCGAGCAAGCCTTGTTGTCCTGGTTTCAACCCTGCCTCTTTCCCGCACATCCACATTATCATACAGAGCAGACGAGTGCGTGTACTGGGTAGTAAACCTCTCCCCCACTACCCAGTCTCCTCTCCTGCTGAGCTGCCCCAGTGTAATCTGCAGACTGCACACGTATGCCTACCTGCGTGGGAGGCTCTCTCTTATTCTCGCTCACTCACTAGCTTGTCTGGTTGTGTATGTGTGTGTGTGTGTGTGTGTGTGTGTGTGTGTGTGTGTGTGTGTGTGTATGTGTGTGTGTGTATGTGTGTGTGTATGTGTGTGTGTGTGTGTGTGTGCGTGTGTGTGTGTGTGTGTGTGCGTGTGTGTGTGTCCGTGTGTGTGTGTGTGTGTGTGTGTGTGTGTGTGTGTACAAACTGTGTCCGTGTGTGAGAAACAGAGAAAGACAGAGTGAGACAACAACTGAGATGAGTAAGTGAGTGAATCTGCATCTTTTTTTGGAGACAGTATGAAAAGGCATGTGTGACTGTGTGTATGAAAAAAAACAACGTATCCTCCAAATCAAGGCAGCCAGACAGTCGTAAGGCTCCATGGCTGTCTCCTACTGTGTGCAGCTGATAGCAATCACCTTGACTGTAATGAATAAGCTACGTTCTCTTTGATGCAGATCACCGCTCCGACCACATCATCTTGTGAGTCTGCACTTGGGCAGGTACATCCGGGGCTAAATGTCTACAGCTTGTACCATGTATGCTGAGGGTATATTGGTCATCTACAGGTCTATGTACGGATGTGAGAATAGTCCATTGGCCTTTTGTTTACTATACCCCACCCATGAGGGATAGTTCACCAAAAATTACAAAATGTAAGTGCTAATTGATAATTGACATGGTAAGGAGACAAATACAGTATGTCATATTATGAACTCTACCTTTATGAAGGGAGAATTATATAAAAAAGAGGCTCATACTGTACATAGACCATATCTCTAATCCTTCCTGTGTCTAAATGTAAAAAAACATGGACGTATCTGTATCTCACCAACAAGCATAGAACACTACAAGAACAAACCAACTTGTATCTCGAGCCTTTTTGGTGCTGCTGCCATGCAATTTAGCTCAGGAGCTGTGTCTGGAAGATTAAAGCCAGAGAATAAACACAGGTTTGTCAAAGGAAAATGGAAGGGGGGGAAAATATTCACACTCACTGAGGAAATCTTGCAGAGATTACAGTAAATTCTGATACAGAAAGCCTCTTCAGTGTGTCACAGAAAATAACTGTCTCTGTCATATACTGTACCACTACTGACGGCCTAAAAAGGGGAGTATCCCAAATAGATCTACAACTTATCTTTCTCCAATAACATAGCTAATCAACTTGTCAAACTGACTATGATTCACACAGCGCTACACATAAAGGATTAAATCATGTCACTTGAATGGAATGCTAGATTTCTGTCACTCTCACTGTGCTGCGCATCTCTCTGAAGCTTAATACCCGAGGATCTGGGTACCATAGGAATGCCTGAGCAATTACCCGTCTTACTTACAGTATATAAACTCACTCATTACTGCTGCAGTTCAGTTCCAAAGTCTGTATATTATAAGAGATCAATCTCTAATTAATAGGAAACATTTTCACCCTCCACCTCCCTCCTTGTCCTCTCCCCCTACCTTCCAGCCACTGCCTGCCTCCCGGTAGTAGGGGAAGTTATCGCAGATCCATTGGTAGATCTCGCTGAGGGTCATCCTCTTACGCGGAGAGCCATTGATAGCGAAGGTGATGAGGCTGGCGTAGCTGTAGGGGGGTTTGCCGTCCCGGTGCTGGGCCGCCTCCTCCTGGTCCAGCGTGGTACCCGGCTCCAACGGGACGCTCTTCTTCCCCGGTCCGTGAGCATGTCCATGGACATGGTGGTGCCCGTGGGCGTTGTGGTGGTGGTGGTGCCCAGCGTCCGCCTTCTGGATGGCCGCCCGCATGCTGAGCTGGGGCAGCCAGTCCATAGAGGTCAGACTGCTTTCTAGTTCAGAGGTCATGGCTTGTGGTGGTGGGGTCGTGGAGGTGGGTGGGGGATTCAGGGGCGGAGCAGGAGGATGCTCTCCGTTGGCTCACTGGATTGCTGTTGTGCGATGGCCCCGGCTGAAGTCTGGAAGTGGAGGTTTGTTTACAAGCATTGGCTGCTAATACTAATGTCATGCTGCTACATACAACAGATGTAGTGTTTGAACAGAAATAGAGGCTACAGCGGTCGGTGTATAATAAAGTACAACAGGATTCAGTTATAGATTCGATATATCTGATTAGGATTTGGCGAAATTGAAGCATCATGGTTATTTTTGTGCACATAGAAACATTTTGTTCATAAAGCAACAGTTTCTGATTAGTTTCCAACAGTTCAATTTGACCATAAAGGAAAACAATACAGTAAGTAAGTAAACAAGGATATATATGGGGTGAAGAGGTCTTACTCTTTCCATTTCTTTCCATCTCTCTTCTGGCCCGAGCATCTGTGGAATTCACTGAGGTGGAGTCCTTCTCTGGTGCATGTTCACACTACGTTCCTCATTTAGGCACTGTTTTGACCTCTGCTGTAATGCGGAAAACACAGGAGAAGATGAGTTTGTAAAGTCCTCTGACCGAACACACTCATAGAATACACAAAGCAACACCACCACCACCACCATGGTAAAAACCTTGCTTTCGTGCCTAACTGTGTCTATCTGGCTTGCCTCTCTGTCATTCTTCCTCCGACAAAGTGGAAATGGCAACTGGATCTGCAGAGTGACTAAAAGCTGGGGAATTGTTTTCACAAGTGCCTGCCAAATGGGGGAACAGCTCAGGAGGAATTCCAACTCTCAAGAGAAATCCGAAAGCCCCACATCCTCCGCCATTCTCTCTGTCAACGACGTGCCTCACTCTGCTGTCAAGACCAAGCCCACCTTTCAGTTTTAGACTTGAACGCAGAAGAGTTTAAACCAAACATAGACTACAGGACTGTGTAATCTGTGTAGTGTAAATGAGGAAAAGCTTTGCTTGAATACTTTTTGAGTGAGACTCCTAAGCTTAGTAGAGAGCCTCTATTTCAAATCAAACATCCAACAGCAACAAGATCCAGCTGGCGTTTTTAGGGATGCCTCTGAAATCACGATGTCATGTGATACATGATGTTTGGCTGCAGTTCAGATATCGGACTCCGACCTTCACAATATTCTATGAAACTTGAAACTTGAAACTATTCCAAAAAGGTGTGCTGAGGTCATTATGAGAGTACTCTCAATGTTGTATGAACTACAATACACTATATTCTTTAGACGATAAATCAAAAATGTTACACGTCAGAGTAAGAAGGAATTGTAGTACTGAGGGAGTGTGGACCAGAATGCCCAGCTTGAACCTTAAAAGGATTCAGGGGCTAAAACCTAGGTGTTAGAGATTAGCTTGCAAAGGATAGAGCAGTCCAAGTCTACACCTACATCTCAGACTGAGCAGATACAACAACCTTCAAGTGTCCTTCAACAGAGAAGAACACAATGGCACATGCATTCACAGTATGCACACACACACACACACACACACACACACACACACACACACACACACACACACTCTGTAGTGTACAGTATCATCGAGTAGAAGTTCAATGAGAAAAACCCACCAGAAATACACACTCAGTCTCTGCTAACCCCTTGAGAGCAAAATACAGGAGGTTAAAAAAGGACCTGAAATTCTCTGCCTGCAAACTAGCTTAATTACAAGTCGAAAAAAACAAATGTTTAACGCACACTCATCTAGCCAAACAAGCTGGGTTACGGAGGGGGAGGGGTGGAGGGGGAAAATGCCCAGTGAGCTTTTACACAGCCACCCCCGCCTCCTCCTGAAGGGCCCCTCTGACAGTGGCACTCTGGGAGAATGCCAGAGCCCCCCCCCACGCAAATCCCCCTCCCCCCCACGCCATCCCATGAAGCCATCTTAATTAGTCCACCTTTTTGCTGCAGGGGGGTAGAAGAAGAAAAAAACGCAACACAACAAGTTTTTATTTTCCTCTCATTAAGAGGATGGAGGCTGGAGCTGCAAATCAGGCTCCCACAAGCCCCGACCTGCTGTGCCGCTGTTGTTATTGTTGGAGTTTGAGCGTGGGCTGCGCTGTTGTCACGGAGGCGTGGCATTAGCCTAGAGAGACGCTACTAGCGAGGCGCTGGGATGAGTAATAGAAGAGAATAGACAGGGGCATGACATGGCTTCTAGGGAGAGGGGCCAAACTAAAAGAGATTATTATCCAGTCAACTAGTCCCAAAGTGACTAGCATAACCCATTGTATACCTGGGAGCACCCAGCCTATTGTTATCTTATCTGTGATTAGTGGTTGTATGTTATCGTACCACCATCACTGAGGTATTTGATAGGTTAACCAGCTGTGATGAGGCAAGCTCTGAAATCTCTGTACATGCAACCAAAACTCATTTACTATTCAACCACATCCATAGTAAAGGAACTGCCTTAGAAGGAGCCTTGACACAGCAGTTACAGTTGAAAAACAGGACAGGGAACGCTGATTTGAAAATGTATTAAAGGTAGACTCTGGCATATGTCACGCCTGTAAAAACAGAGCAACTTTCATCAAAGATATCGTATTGAACAAGAGTGAACGAGAACGTCCAGTTGTTTCACTGCACTCTGACATAACATAGGAGAGTATGCTACAATCGCATTCAACTCAATTCAGAGTATAATCTCTAGTCTGTTGCATCTACGTTCTTGAGTCTCCGGCAGCATCGCCCTGCTCGTTTGCTATGATGTTATATCCCAGAGTCTACCTTTAAGGATTAAGAAGATAAGCAGGGTATGCTTTGGTTGATCCTTGGATGGGGGACAAAAACAGGCTGCTGGAAGTGATGTTGGAGCACCAGTAGGTGGCGCTCCTCCCTCTGGTGTAAAGGATCCAAATGCCGCGGGTCAGTGAATGGGGTACTGCCTGGCAGAGGATGCCATCCTTGAGATGTGATGTTAAACCGAGGTCCCAACTCCTGAGTCATTAAAGATTCCAAGTTCCTCCAACAGCTTCCAAGTTCTTCCCTCATTCACTCTCTTTTGCAGATCTGAGACAACTGGATAGGTATTAAGTAACAATAACAATAATAATAATAATAATAATAATAATAATAATAATAATGATCATAATAATAATGATAGTAATAATACTACTACTACTAATAATAATAATAGCTCCACATAGTTTCTGCCAAATTGATTTGACCTATTCAGTCGTGTCAGATCTGTGAAGGGCGGTAAGCGAGGAGAGATGGGAGGGAGGAACTTGATGGAATGAAACCCAGCCTAGAGAGAGAGGGTGAGAGATAGAGAGAGAGAGAGAGAGAGAGAGAGAGAGAGAGAGAGAGAGAGAGAGAGATTGTTCCTGTACAGGAGTTTGGGGTCTGTGTGTGTGATTGGATGTATTCACCCATTAGACTTTGTAGCTGTGATGCACTCACTCAGCTGAATGCGCCACTAACAGCTAACAGCCCCCTGCTGTTCGCAAGCTTTTAGACTGAGAGAGGCTTTACAGTTCTGCATCTTAATAGGGGACTCTGAATGGACTGGAGAGAGGGGGGGTGTCTGTGTGTGTGTGTGTGTGTTTGGGGGGAGGGGGGGGGGGGGGGAGTGTGGGTTGGTGACTGGGTGGGTGGTTGTGTGTGCATGCGTGTGGGTGTGCAAGTAAGAAAGAGAAAGAGTGGGAGGGTGGAGGGTGGAGAGAGAGAGAGAGAGAGAGAGAGAGAGAGAGAGAGAGAGAGAGAGAGAGAGAGAGAGAGAGATGGCAGCATCAAAATATTTTCAGAGGAAGTCGAGGTAATGACAAAATACACCCCCTCCTGGAGGGTGCCGAGCCGTGGAGCAGAGGGGGTTTCTGGGTAGGATTGTGTATGAACACTAATGTGTCAAAAGGAGCCTGTCGGCAAAGCAAGAGCTGTCAAGTCTAGGAGTAATGGGCATTCAAAAGATGGAGAAAAGGCCCAAAAAGCCAAATCCAACGTCGTAATTACTTTCCGCTTCAATGGCAGACAACTTATCCCTGAAAGAGTTCAATTATAAGATATCGAAGCAAAGCAGCTGCCTTTATTGGGGGTTTCTCGCTCATCTTTCAATAAATATTGAGTTAAGCCCCTTGACAGTAATTACCATTTGATGTTATCCGACTTGTTCTCTCAGGGCTGAGTCCTAACTTGATATGCATGCTTGCACATGGCACATAACTTTTTTTTTTTTTTGCTTGAATCATGCATTGATGTCAATGTACAGACACCAACAGTTGGGGTGGGAACTGCATTACTTCAGTGAGACACAGAACTACTGGTTGTCTCTCCTCTCAGGTACTTAGTTGATAAACTGATGTTCATAATTGGCCTCCACGAGCCACACTCCCATGGTTTCTCAGGACTCCACACTACCATGGTTTCTCAGGAGGGCTGCTTGTTTCCATTATAATTCAAGTCAATTCCGTTATTGTATACAAAATGTCAAATGTCTAGCCTACTGTACATAGTAATGTAGGTATCATACAGTAACACCGTAACTACAGCGACCACGGTCGATGGTGTAAATGTACCACCAACAACCAGGAAGAAGCTATCACAACTCGCAATCCTGAGAACGGCAAAGTTAGAAAGGCGTGTTTTGTCATAAATAAAAGATGGGTGTACAGCATTTCGGCACACTCCCCCTACTAAGGGTCCCTGGGGAGGGAAGGATGCTGTTTGTGAACTCAGGCTTAGCACAGTAAAGGGCTATAGCACTGCGTCACTGAGAATCAACCGCATTCCCACATCCACCCCATACTCTAGGAGGAGTAGTCCTCTTTAAAAATTCATTAATTTACAACAAAAATAGATTAAAGCGCCCAACTGTGCCAACCTAAAAAGTTTGGCTTCTGAATAGCATTAATAATGAAACAAAGACCCTGGAACCTAGAGGCTTTCGCTTGGAGGAACGGCATAGGTTTTGTTGCACTTTATAATGGGGAGTCATTTACATTTTTAAGAAGTATTACATCTTTTTGATGGTTGTTTATAATTACATTGTTTTACATGCAAATTGCCTGACAATTGTTTCTCATTAAAACATAACCAGTAGAGTGCTACAAAGTTCAGAAATGCAGACCCCGTGCTCTACTAACCATGTGGCATAGATATTGGCAGTAATACGATGTTTGCAAATGAAGACCAGATCTACATTAGACACATTAAATACAATCAATCATCTTTTACATAAAAAACCTTTCTCTAGCCTTGAAATGACAAAACACTTGTCAAAACGAATCAGAAAAAAGAAGCCCTAAATCATTTTTTTTATTTTCTATGTGAAAGTTAGTGATATTCCAAATAACAATCACAGTACAAAGTTCATGAGCATGCATTCTCAGATTTACCTCCAAGAAAGTCCTTGGTCTAAACTGCTGCACCCAGCGAAAACTAAGTTGAAGATACACAGGTCAAGAACACTACTATCTAGGACCTAGATAGTAATGTTCTTGACCTGTGTATCTTCAACTTAGCAAATTCTAGGCCTATATCGTTTCCTCTCAATACTTGTAATGCAAACAAGGTCAATTTAAATTTACAGCACAGTAGTGATGGAGAACCTATGACAACTTTAACAGTCAGTCCCATGTTGGGAATAGCCCAAGCAGAATGAAGGCTTTAGAGCCATTGAGCTAGTCTGCAGTCCATTTACCTGCAGGGGTCTTATTACTCCATCTAATGGCAGGTCATTTGAATAATCGCTTTAACGAGGGGGGCATTTAGTAATGCGTTCAGGGACAAAGGTCTGGAATTCCAAATGGTCACATTGGTATGCAAAGAGACATGCACTGGTAAGGCTGTTACGGTTACACAGTGACCATTGGCTACTCTGTTTCACGGTTAAGATAAACAAATATAGCATATCTTTTATTTTAAAACATTGGATGTGTATGACTATTCATTAGTTAGCAACAGCAGTCGACTACAAAGATATTGGGCCTATGGCGCTGAAATGCAGTAATGTTGTGTCAATCAGGCAACCGGATTACATTTACATTACATTTTACATTTTTGACATTTAGCATTAGCTTTCAAAAGACAGCATTTTCAAACAACCCTCAGCATTTTGATAGATTTCACCAGGTTCTATTTAAACAAAGGGACATTTAGCAAGCTACTGTAAATCTGCTTGACCTCTTTTTCCTGCATTTTGCAACAATTCAAAGCATTGTGGATGTCTTCAGGAACATATTTTTCTCAATGTCACTGTATACTCAATTTGGGGTATTGGAACATAATATTGGTACTGTTAAAACACTGACATCCTATTTTCAACAGTGGCCTTCGTAAAATGTATTTCGATAACACCAATCAAACTGGAGGGTCAGCCTCAGACAGGCACAGCCTGTTCTAATAAAAAGTTGGATCTGAACCATCATGACGGTTATGACGTTTATGGCAGTTAGAACGATTATTTGCACCACGATCGACCACTAACCAAAATTCCATGACAGTCACAGGCCTATTCACTGGTATCAATGAGGTTGGTGAGGCATTTAATGCACACTTTTACTGAGATAGCGTATGATTAGTATCTAGGATTTACCTGTAACATTGCAGAAATCTATACTTTATGCAGTTACCAAGTTTCTCTTGAAAGAGATTTTATCTCAATAAGACTAGCCTGGACAGATAAAGGGTAAATGAAAAAAAGCTGATGTCAGGAATACTCAGTGATATTACAGTATTGGATATTTCTCTTCAACAGAAGAGCTTTGTAAAGGCATAATGCTATTATACCATACCATTATTTTCAGTAGGCTGTACATATTATGTAATGCTTTAGTTGACAACTAATTTCGGAAAAAGATTCATTAGATTTCTATATTTCAGACCAAGGACAAGACCCTTCAACAACTAACTGGAACCACAGTTCCCAGTTCCAAAACGTATACAGCCGAAGTCTTATTCACATAGTATAATGTAATCTAATGTAGTTACACATTGATAGAACAATTTCAGTTTGTATTATTTAAAATGTACATATTTTACACATGTGCAAACTAACTCATATCATTTGGGTTAAAACCTCCCCTTGCACTAAATTAAATAATTACTCATGTATTATGACCACAGAATAGCTGTAGGTATTAATCTATGTAAGATGCCAATTATGTCGCAGTTAGCCCTTTCCTGAAAAGTAGCCTAGCTACCAAATGCAAAGTGGAATAATTTTTGGGAGGAGGAATAATGAATTAATGGCAATGAAATATATAAAAAGTTAATGAAAACATGATTTTACATTATGCCTACACAGTATCAGTGTAGGATACTGTGTAGCATAATGTAGCGTTCCAATTTCATTAAACTAGGCTGCTCCATCACTAATTTCTTAGCATTCATTTCATTTGCTGACATTGACAGTAGGCTAATAACAACGACCCTTTATAGACTAAAATACAAATCAGAAAACATTATGAGGGTTCCTTTTCGGCATGTTTGAAACTGCATACCATATTTTAATGAGGCATTTAGGGGTCTATGAGTGATCTATTGAGAACGTCTACAATGGCAATCAGTGAGAGCGTGGCAGCTGTTCTGCAATTAAAAAGCCAAATTACCCTCAATCAACACCATTTAAGACAGCAATTAAATCTCAGTACAAATAATGATGAGAAAAATCTGTTCAGACAGCTCTCATCTTGCTAGGAATTAGAGATGCATCCAAATCAGGAACCAGGGTTCTCACTCAAAAAGAGAGAGAACCTTTCTTGTGGTCGGCTATAGCATTGTAGTCTTTGCATAGTTGTGAACATCGCTGCTGGGTGATTGAAGAGGAGTATTGTATCTTAATAGCAGGGCAAACCTTTTACTTTTACCTTTTATTGTTTTACCTGAAGCTGACCGTTATAAACACAAGTGTACCCTGTTTGGAACTGATTCCAAATGTAAAAGCATCCACGTTGTTTGACAAGGCTCACCTGGACAGACAGAGACCCTATGCACATCTGCAGATACTGTAGCTGCACTTGCAATGCATTATTGTTGAGTAGCATGGGTCTGTATCACTGATTGTAGTCTTGTATTTAAGGGCAGACATGAGAGCCACAGATAGAATGTACACAAAATGCCAATACAGTTGTAAGAGTAAGTAACACTGAATAATAAAGACGCTTCAACAACACAACACTCTATTTGAGGTTCTTTGTCATAGGCTTTGGTATTGATGTTTTCAACCAATGTCCAACTCACAGAAACAGGTCACCGGGCATCTACCACAAGCCAGAGCGACCATGGTGACATGCATAGACCTGGATGCGCAACGCATAACGCGTGTCTTCGCGTGACATTTGGAAACTTTCTAACGGACCATCTCCTAAAATGGGATACTGTGTCTATCCACTGAGCAACAATGTTGCAAACACAATATGGAATTCCCACTGAGCTGACAACATTAGGTAGCCTAATATCAGACTGAACATCCTACTGCATATTTGTTCATGCAGAAGTTAGCCTGGTGTTTGACAGTTCACGAATGAGCTGCAGCAACTGTCATCACTTCAAAAGTTGACGCAGGTCTAGAAGTGCATGCACGGATGTCAAGATTGTCATCGCCTTTTTCCACACATTTGATTAAGGGATTGTGCTGTTAGGCTTCAAGAAATGATACTATTTATGTTGAGGACACACGTTTAGGAGCTGTGTAACTACTTGCTCCACTGAGTAACTGCAAAGGTAGCCTATTGCAAACTTGTGGAAGTTGACTTTACAGAATCCTTACATCTATAGACTGTCTATTATGACAGACAGAGAAACTGCCAAGGCCTGTCTGAAACTCAACCTCGGAGCTCAAGTACATTTCTTCGCCTGTGTGAGAGATTTTCTCCCCCGGCCTTGCTGACTGACATTCCCAAATTCTTCAGCTTACTTACCCCGGTGGATGGTTATGATTGAACCGGTTCCAAATATACAGAGGTTCCACGGTTCCAGTACTGCACTACACAATTCCCACCCAGGATTGAGCTTCGTTGCCTTTTGGCGCTGTCACTTTCATTGCATGCACCGTACACGCGTCACGTTGACCAGTGATGTGGTCAGTTGAGTCCCCTGATTTGGAGAGACCTGAACCCGCTATTCGCATTTGCGCTTTTCACCAACAGGACTCCGGTGTCGGGTCTCTCTCTCCCCACTCTGTTCTCTGGCTAAACCACCGGAACTACTTTCAAAGCCAGCCGGAGCACGTTGAAGATAAATCCATGCACCACCACACCACAGTCAGGAAACATGAAATCACATCTTCAACTATAGTTCCAATTTTACCATAATGCCTTATGGCGCATTATAGTCATCATTAACAATACTATCAATCACACAATAATCATTCTAATTATACAAATTATTATATAAGTGACCATTGTTAAGATAATAATAATAATAGCAATGATACCAATTATTATTGTTTGTATACTACTAATAATCATAATCATAATAATATAATAATAATAATAATCACTTTGACTATCACAGCACTTTCACCATTATGAGCTTGTTTTTTTTCCTATTACATGTTTTTTTCTTCTTGCAATTAAGCTGATTGAGAGATTTTCTAAACATTTTAAGAAACCAAAGCGGTGAGAAATAGTGTACTTTACAAGTTAACAGTGAAAAGATGGCCAAAGGTGGAAAGTTAACTGCTTTTTTGGTACAACACTGTTTACTTGGCTCAGGGCCGCTGCTGGTCATTTGGGTGCCATAAGAACTAACTTCTAACCCTAAGCTCTGGGGAGGGGAAGCAGTGTGCTAGCACTAGCGCTAAATGGGTAGCGCTAGCACTAATGGTGGTCTAATAAAGGTCTAATGGTGCCTATTGTAGTTGTGCTTCATCTTAAATTTAAATAATTCATCTTTATGATTATTATCATAATCATTAGGCTGTGTTGGTGCCCCCTCCGGGCATTTGGTGCCCTACGCACAGCACGTGATGCGTAGCGGCAGCCCTGACTTGGCTGCATGTTACTCACTCTAGCTTTAACTTCTTGTCCTTGGTCTCATACATAGAAATTTGATCAAAAGAAATGTTTTAAATTAATTGTTAACTAGTTGATTAATCTGTTTAATTAATCGATTAATCTGTATAGCCATCTAATAATCTGTAATAGGCCTACATCTGAGTGTCTTGTCTCTTGGTGTCTTAACCGTGTATGACTCTCTTAATTAATTTAAATTAATGTAGTATCGTTTTTGTGTTGTCTATAACTGTGTTACTCTTGTCTATGTCTATAATAACTGTTCTGTACTGATTCACCACCTCTCTCGTCCTCCCTCTGTACTGGTACAATATGGGTTATGATTTACTCTCTAGTGCCCCCTCCTGGATAATGGAGGTCCTTGCAATGGGATGAACATGTCATCTTGCGAAGGCATACAGTGTGGAATTAGAGATAATTTTACTCCATTTTATCAATGGGTTCTAGGCTAGTGTATCCTTTGACAACGGATAAACGTCAATATAGTCTGGTAGGCCTATCTATCCTTTCACTAAATCGTCATTAAGTTGTCATATTTTGTCGACACAGTGGTGTCAACCGAAGTATTAAGTTATGGATAATTACATTCTCATTGAGAGGAACTTTATTTGGAATGGAGATCTTCATAAAATGTATCAGACTTTCTAAAGGATTAACTGAAAATAATCATAATAACAACTGCATTGAAACAGAGAACCTATAAAGCAGCCGTTCGGGACCCCTGATTTCCAAAACATTAACGAATATTTGATTTGATAAAAGCCGAGAGATACAACTCTAAGTGTTATGAAATGCAAACTGATTATGAAAATGCACTTTGTTTTGTGTTGTTCAGGGGTCTATAGTGCTATGTTTCACTTCAGTGTCAGTGCGCTTATCCTAAATACATTTAGGTATCGTCAGGCCTACTATAAGTGCATGCCTCTAGGCTCAGTGGCGACGTTTCAGCTGAACCTGACCGAGTAATTGGTTATCATAATTTGGACAATGTCTGGGAGTTCTCTTCCATAACAATGTAGTCTTCTTAGTGCAATTCTAGCTTGGTACCGCCGTTATCCTGTGTCAAGTTTGCATATTTGGAAAAAACCTCAATAAACAGATTGTAAACAAAAAAAGTTTAAAAAGTTTAAAATATATATATTTGGCGATGCGGGACAAACAAGTTTGAGAAACCCTGATCCAGGTTCCGTACTCATAGCGAATCTTTGGCTGTTGTTTGTTACCATTATAAACCGCAAGAGGGCACTCTAGACCAATAATTCAGTTGCAGGAAGGAACATTTCTGTGAGATGTGGGTCAATCCCGTAGTTCCTTCTCCAAGACCTGTCTTTGTGGAATAACACATACTATATACAGCTCAATGAGGCATTACATTACAAAACAAATGAGCAGAATGTATAGCCTACACTAGCCTACATTTCGCAAAATATCTATTTAACGATGTAGAGATGGTCAGGCCAGTCCAATGATTCTATGTTTGGTGTAGAAAGTAGGAGATGAAGAGTTGAAACATTCTAAAACTATACAAGTGAAGCCTACGCAATGGTTTCTAATGTCTAATTAATCTGGTGTCTAATGAATTTTCTGAAATCTGTCACCTAACCACGAAGAAAACGATTGATCAATAGAATAAAGTAGCACCGAGTAACTTTTATAACAGTCTACTAAATGTCCTTTAAAACCCCTACAACTGTGAAAATGTTTTGCATAACTGCAACTTGAGATCCCAGGATAACATTAATTTAATAAATGTACAGCAATAGTCTTTGCATCTACCACTTTGTTTTGTTTGCAATGCAAAGCTTTATACAACAATTGCTCTGAAAACCTAATCTGAGCGCACTAACTTATTGTAGTGATTTACTGTTCTGAATTTAAATGTAATAAAAACGTGTCTGCGTCTATTTAGTGCATTCCATTCAACAGCCTCTTGCTGTGATCACATAATGAATACTGTGCAACTGAAGAATATGCCCCTCCTCGTAGGACTTCTGTGATTGGTCAATGAGGCTGGCGCGGCTATTTTGTCCATGATTGATGTGGTTCAGCTGGAACAAGGGATGAACTGAACCAAGGCAAGAAAGATGTGTGTGGTTTGTTGCACGATTTTTGTGTGTTCTCTTTCCGGTCTTCTGCAATACTTTAGCTGCCCTCTAAAGATTTTTTGTTGTTGTTGTTGTTGTAAAATAGCTTACCACAAACAAACAAAAACAACAAACAAAACAACTAGGCTACACCTCGTGGGTCAACATAAACCTAAACAGGCTGCTATTTGGCGAACCATAAAAAACAAATCTTCGCTGTGAAAAGTGAATAGGGAATCAGTAGCGATGCATAGTTTTAACAAAACGTCTCTCTCCAGACAGAAGTGGGTCACTGATGGCATCATTTCGCCCATGATTATTATCACATGTGTTTCGCATCGTTGACGCACAGCAGTCTCAATAAACATGTTGCAACCAACCTATTACAAATCACCTGCTAGAAATAACTACAGATTATGTCATCAATAGTCAGCAAATCTGCGGAGTGCCTTGATGCTGTAATGTAAACTGTAAAACATAGCCTGCTGGAGTGGCCTCTTTTAATCGCACCTGTAAGGGGTAGTCACCACTCAACATTTCGATTAGCCTATATTAGCTACCGATAAATAATGAATGAATGAATGAATGGTCTTTATTGTCATTTATATAGTACAGGTACCATACAACGAAATTTGGGAGGGGGGGCTCCCGTGGTGCTAGGAAAAAAAGACTAAGAATAAGAATGCAAAAACTTAGTTTGACAATCAGATCCGATTGACTGGGCTATGTTATAAATTCCTGCCATTTCAGCATGGAGACAGAGGCGTTGGTATTCACCAAACCTCCCGGCAGCACCCGGTCTGAACCGGTTCGGGTAATGCGCGGAGTGACTCGTGGTCCACCCACTCCCCTCCGTCGCTGCGTCTTTGACACGCAGTGAATCACAGCTTCCATATCCGCGCGCCCTTGTTGGACACATCCCGACATTCACGTTCGCGTCGTCATTGGTTCGCACCGCCTCGCGAGCCTCCACACCTTCGCCATCGTGATTGGACGACGATTACGGGTAGACACGCCCGTGTCCATCGGTTTATAAACTGCAATTGGTCGATATGACGGAAAATCCTAAATGATCATTGGACATCTATTGTCCGAAAACGCGGAGAAGTGGAGTTGTAAACGAGGCGCGTGCTTGAAGAAAAAACGCAGGACTGAAAATAACGCGTGCACCTTTTCAGCACCGATCCCCGTGGATAGCAGCCAGAATCAGACCAGACGAGCGTGGGGATACGAGAGCTGCGGTTTACTTCGATAAGACACCACCATTTTGTGGTTATTCAGCCAAGCTTGGCTGCTGTGTTCACTGGGGTAGTTGATACACCGTTTTGATGAGCGGAGGATTAGACATATTTGCACGAGCTTTGTTCGCCCTATAAGGGCTTGCAAGTGCAAGAAGCTTCAGCTCTCAAGTTTAGTAGAAAGCAGAGCAGAGAAGTCCAGTCAGAAACGCCGCTAGAAAAGCATTTTAGGTTTTTCATTGTGATTCAGCGGGATCTTGGATCGCACGGGACCGGGAATAACTGCCTGCAAATGAGGGGAAGTAAGTGGAAATCGACTAATTAAATCGACCACAGTTTCATTACACGAACAGCCGTACGATCGCGGTGTTGCTTCGGCCACATTGCTTGTATCGTGTAGCTGCACCCCATTGTGTGTGTGCATCTTTGTGTTATCCCTGTCGTTCCCCGACCTGGATCCCGCTCTCTCTCTCGCACGCCCGCCGCCTCCCAGCCACAACTGTGGTATTCACTGCTGTTTTTAATCGGTACAACACAGTTCGACCTAAAGATGTGTTCTCGGGTTTGGTTCGTGACCGACCGGCGCATCAGCCAGGAGTATCCCCAAGTTCAAATCCTCCGGGCGCTGAAACAGCGCTGCGCCGAGGAGGAGGTGGAATTCCGCTCTCTTCTCATGGACCAAATCGTGCTCACCATCAGCGAGGGACAACTAGGCAAGTATCGATCTATTTTTAAGTCGCTATTACAACCGTTGGCTACAGGAACACTGTTCGATTGTCTGTTTCGTATGTCTATGTGGTGGTATCTGCTTGCCAGTAGTCAGGCAGGGTATAGCGGGTATTGTTCGGCAGGTGACTAGCCGGGCCCTGGTAGCGAGCTAGCTAACTGTGACGGTGACCCGCCTAACCCCGTTTCTAGACTGCCTGGAGACGGACCTATTTGGATAAATGAACAGGATTCATTTGTTATTGGTCAACGTGTTCACTGAATAATCAGCTATTCTAACCAGAACATTTATAAACTTCTTTGGACATTAAACAGTGTAAACATTTGTTATTGGTCAACTGTTCACTGAATAATCAGCTATTCTAACCGGTTTGGATGGAGGCACATGATAGAAAGACAACCGAGGCAGCAATAAAAGCGCCATCAAGTTGTTGTGGTGGTGACAGCATGATGTTGATGTGTGCAACTTAGCCATAATTATGACAAGATGCCCAATTTCCGTTGATAACTTCATTTATAAACTTTGTTTTTAGGGAGGTCTCATTCTAGCAGATTTGTTCTTATGCTTTGTTTAGCCACTCGAGGTCACTCTTGCTGGAAACAATCATCGAACAAATATTTAATATCCTACTGAAGCATTATTATGCAGCTTTGACTACACTTTTATAACTCATTTCTAACTTAGTCTTATTCATAACAGACTTTTGTTACCTGTAGTCTAATTATCAACATGTCCACAACATAATTGTTTATGCTTCCAATTAATGAAGCTTATAATTTATAGGGGCCTCATTTATAAAGCTTGCGTACGCCCAAAAACGTGCGTAAGCAAATTTTCCCGCAATTTGGGGATTTATAATGGCCTGAAACTGTCCGCACCTCTACACACACTGTGATCCATGCTTACGCATAGAAACTGGAGAAATGTCAACTGCGACTCCCCTGGCAGAAGGATGAAACAGGAGAAACGCTTTGAAATGGATACAATTTCCACCAACATAAATCGAAATATTATCTCAAATATTATATATGAAGGAGTGCACACAAAGAATATACGTGCACACTGCACATATCTTATTCTGCCTTGTCCTGTACCCATCACAATGTACATATATCTTTACTGTATGTATGATATTGATATTCATGCAAATATATTGACTTTTTATATTCATATTCATTGCACATAGCGCGAGGCTGGACAAGTTGAGCACCCGATTCACTGTTCCCGAGTGCTCAGTGGGTAACGTCCCAATAAATCCAATGATTGCAATATCCATACATTGAAGAACATGAACATGGCCACTGTAGACAATTGACTATCATCCCCAAGCACACCCCATGATACGGACTACGAACATTTTAAGCGCACAGCCACTTTATTACTGAACTATTATTAGCCTACTAGTTGCACACCACCAGTGTATCTTGTCTTACCTGTAATATTGTAATATTGTCACCTTTATCTTGTATTATGCCTATTGCCTTATGTCTTGTGCTGCAATGTCAGGAACCGAAGCCTAAGAATGTCATTCTCTTACGAGAGTGTTACGTTGCAGTGTAATGTAACGTAACAATTTACTTGAAACATTCATGGCTTTTCTACAATGCACTCATGATCATGAAATGCATCTGGTTAGAAGACGAACTGCATTTCCTTGTCTTGGTAGCCTACTTGTCAATGACAATAAGCCTGAATCTAATCTAATCTAAAACAAATAAAAAAACAAAACATGATTTAAGATAATAAATACAAAGGGAGATATCTGTTTTTGCAAAACAACCCCTCAAATATGTTGTACAGTTTAATCGGGAATCATATTTAATTGCATCTGTAATTATTAAACAATACTTGGATGTTATGACATGTAATTGTGATTCATAAATGGAAGCAGGCGTGGAACTTGCAAATTCCACTGGCGTGTGCACCGTTTTATAAATCCGAATGTTGGTGTGCGTAAAATGTTCTTGCTTTGCGTAGGTACGCAAGCCGTTTACGCCAGTTATACGCAACGCTTTAAAAATGAGGCCCCAGGTCTACACTGTCAGGGAGGGTAATGAGAGTTGATTCAAGCTTTTTGACAAATATATCAGAAAGTTTAAAATGGTCATTTTAATATCTTGGGCTCAGGGTTGCTTGACACACTGAGCATTGCTTGTTGGGTCGGTATTAAAGGGATATAGCCTATTTTGAGAGCATAGGAAGCCTTAGTGTGTTGCTGTTGGCACCATGTGACTAAAGAGTCATGGGGGTGAGGGCGTTGGAGGACATGGAATGTGGTGGCGAGGTGTGAGCTGGGGGTCATTCTGCTCAATGGGTGGGAGAGGGCAAGATGGCAGTGTCTCAATTAGCACATCCTATAGGTTGGCATTAACTGAAGGAGAATGAGGGGGGGGGGCTGACATGGAACAGTGAGATTGGGCATGATTTCCCAATCCAGAAGCCTCACGAGGGATGGAGTGTAGGCCTGGCATTAGCCTAACCATTATGGTTAACTAACTTCTACTTTGTCATATTGATTCTAAGCTCTTTGCAAGAAAGAGTCAGACACCTACTTATAATATTTGGTAGGACAGTCCTCAGTCCTTGGTTAATCTGGGAGAAAATCAGAGGAAGTGAGGGTATTGGCCTAGATAAGTTAGGTAGAGACAGCTGTCTAGAGCTGAAGGTGAGCCAGAGCCACAACTGGAGCAGGGCCGAGCCTGTCCTCTAATCCCTGCTGGCCCCCGGATCTACATATATGGCTTCAGTGTTGATATCACAGATTAACAGCAAGCAGCCGGTTTGACCACAGTCGGGCTTTGGCTGCCTCTAATGGCGCTTTTCCATTGACCAGACCGGTACGGCACGCATTTGTATCCTACCCGTACCGTACTTCTTCTCCATTATACACAACAGACCTGGAGCAAGTCGGGACAGTAGGAGGAGTTACGTGTCATAAGAGCACTTCACTTTAATAAGTGCTGCTATACAGCTCAACTGGGGGAAATGCGATAATAATTATGTCAAAATGCAGCACTATCATGCACAGATCAGCCTTAAAACATGTAACGTTAGATATATAACGTTAGACAGGGAGCGATGTATTTCTACGGAAAGGCTGTGCTTGACGTTTCCATTGGACTGACGCCGGGGCTCATACAATCTCTGCGTTTGTTATAGATACGAGTGCTCCGGTGTCTTGCTGGTAGTCAAATATTTTTATTTATACAGCATATGGATGTTACGTGCCTGTTACTTGCCGCTTTCAGTTCTAGTAGTTCTAGTAGATCGCGCAACCAGGGAATCGCCGACGTGTGTGAAAGGGAGCAACACGGAAATCTACCATAATAGCGATTTTTTTTGTTATGCTTGTTGTAAATAAAAGTTCTATGATGCATTGAAATGACATTAAACTAAGATAATAAGATGGTTGTCATAATTTTTCTAATCTTTATTAATAAGTAATTACAGAAAAAGTTAATGACATTTTCCGGGAGCGAAATCTGTTGTGGTATTTAAAAATGGCGGTTAGCGGTGAACTCTCTAAACATGGGATGACGATGTTGACGATTTCCATTGACCAATCAACGGTCTGCAGCATCACACGTCACACACAGCCTGGCCCGAAAGTACCTTTCGCTCCTAGTCAGGAAGGGTAGCTAAAACGACCCGGCCTGGTACGGCTCGGTACTGCTCGGTTGGCAGTGAAGAAAGCAAAACAAACCGGGCTCACACGTTATGGCACGGTACGGTACGGTGGTGGAAAAGCGCCATAAGACACACAAAATGGGGCACATCATTTAGCATTGAACTACTAGGCCTAATGGTTAGGCATACTTGTATTGAAGTAGAAGAACAGGGCTATCCCTTTTACCTGTGCATTCAGTATGTTAGACATGACACACATAATACACATGTAATAGCCTATGGGACTTATAGTGAATATAGATATAGATATATAGACCATAACACAGTTTGAAATAACATAGCTGAAATAGTAAACTTGGGGGTTGGAGGGAATGTGGTTGGTGTGAATACTAAAACTAATACCAGCTTTTTGCCTCAGTGTGATTCTGCAGTCACATTGGGGCAACAGAGTCAGGGCAAAGTCCACTGTGTTCCTTGCAGAAGATGTTAATGGATGCCCCATGTCCCTGTGACCGGCTATGTGCTCACCTCACTAGCGTGTCTGGAATACCAACAATAGACCCTCATGTAAGGGGCCAAGCCCAGTGATCAGTAGAGGAATTTCATATCCCATGATGCAGATATGTCCTCAGTTGTACTAAGAGGAAGACAGGATATGAATCAACATTGGATTCTTCACCCCTTCCTTGTGGACTGCCACGGACATGTTTTTTACCCATAGATGACAAATACTGCACCACCTTAATGTTATTGAATGCCACAGGAACATTGAGCCATGGCCAACACATTGTGACTTTCTATCAGTCATATGAAAGTGAGACAAAATGTAATAGCCAATGGACAAGAGGCGAAGTTAGCTAGCTTCTATTAATCCTAATTTTAGGAAGGCTTCATTGACAAACCACCATGCTGGACTGAAACCCTTCTCTCAAAGGCTTCTATTAGGACTACTGTGAAATAACTAGGCCTATATCTCATAGCACAGTGTCTACTGTAAAATGTTGTATTTAATGATGGATGCACCCACCTCAGACATGAGCAGGTATGTCTGTTAACACCTGTCAGGCGTCTGCAGGCTCACCATATTTTAAGAGCTGAATTGGAAGGGAAATAAATGTTGCTTTTCACTGCTTTTTATTAAGCAGGGTACGACGTTAAGGTTTTTTCCTACAAATCTACTTGCCCCATCTAACCTTCTACTTGCCCTGCAAGTCAAAGACGGGTTTTACTTTCCCGCAATTTATTATTTAATTGCCCCGTCAAGCGTTAATGTCGAACCCTGTTAAGACTTGTATTTAGCTAACAACAGAGTCTCATTTGCAAGAGAGATTCCTCAGCTATCTACTGGTATTTTTTTTGCTGGTCTAATTTCCATGCTCTCAAGTGATAGGAACAGGAGCAAGTGCTGGTACAGGTAGTACAGGTTATTTGAAAGGAATAACACTACATAAGTTAGCTTCCCTTAGTGCAAAAGTCATCTTGATCATGTCACACTGAAAAGCCGGTCCAATAAGACAGGCGGGATTGACAAATACTCTGATACAATTTGGCACCTGGCCCAGGCAACTATACACACATAATGCTGCTGTCAGCTGATGCATAGGTGTGGCAAATAATGGCCCATAGCCTGAAGTCAAGGTTTGTCAGGCTACATCCTTTCCTTGTGTGGCAGGACAATGTGGTAAGAAGTCCATTAGACCTGTGCACCCTTTGTAAACACTTTCTTAATCCGTTACGTCTTTATGTATTTGTCTCTCATTTGCCCTTGCATCATCCCAAGACTGCAGCTCCCACCTCTACTGTGCTTTGGATTGTGCACACTGCCACAAAACCGCACAAAAAAACTAAACACTCACACATTCTGTAAATAACTACACAACTGAGTGAGAAATGTATGTTTTTTTTAAATTTCAAACAATAAGTTATCAAACAGAATGAAACCCACATCTTACAAAGTCCTACTTATCAATAGATAGACTATAAAAGTGTTCTAGTCTTCGATAGCCCATATTTAATTCCCCCCCCCCAAAAATGCATGAATTCATGGTCATGCTTTGATGAATTACCCAAACATTTTAGAAGAGTACACAGTGAAGTAGACGCTACATCAAAGCCACATCAGAGTGTGACTGAAAGTCACAGTCGGCATGGGTGTGTCTCTGTCTGTCTGCGTGTTTTGTGCATGCCTGAGTGTCTGTGTGTGTTGTGTGTGTTGTGTGTGTGTGTGTGTGTTGTGTGTGTGTGTGTAATATGCCCCCTGGGTTTTATGTGTGTGACTGACTATTCATGAGCTCACTAGCGATAGACAAGCCAGATCAGTGTCCGGGCCAGTCCAGCCCACCCGTACGCCGCCTCTCTAGAGGAAGTGGTGCCCGCTTTCTGGCTGGCCCAGGCCGAGGTTCCATCCAGCGCTGGCACGGCCTGCTGAGCGTTGGCATGTGTCGGCCCAACCGTATTGTGACGTCACGACGGAATGCACAGAATGTTAGAGCGGGATGGGAGTCCCCTACTCAGCAATTATGGAGCCTGTTAGCCCTGTCAGGCAGAACGAAAATAACACACACACACACACACACACACACACTCACACAGTCCAACAACCCGTGAGGACCCCCGCAAGGCGGTATAGAAATAAGGATCCATAGATCCAGACTCAGTCGTAAATGTGCACTTTTGAACTGGAAACGGACAACGAGAGAGCCTGGATCCCTTCTCTTAAGCCGAATGAAGGGGTTGTGAATGTGTTGGAGGTTGCAATGATCACATGGCAGACAGTTACTGTATGAGCCGCTGCGGACTCAAATGAATGAACGATTCATCTGGGTGTTCCATTCGTTCTGCTTGGGTCCCGTAGAGACCAAAACAAGTGGTGTGGACACAGAATACTGCCTATCCCTTGATACTTCCAATGTAGCGCAGTTCACTCAATGGCCACACAATCAGAGCAGTGTGAATGGAAGGGGGGGGGGGTAGTGAATCCTCCGATTGCAAGGAGGTAGGTGGGGGAGGGGTGACAGGCTGGGCTGCCCCCAAACAAATGCTTTTACAATCCTCTGTTTCAATCCCCCCACTCCTCCCCCCGCACTTCCCTTATACCCAACCTTTTCCCCCTTCTTACTCTGTTGTCCTTTTATACCCAAGCATCATTTGAGCCAGATTATCCTGTTAAGTAGTGGTGTTTTTTGCATTAGGAGCACCCAGTTTTTGAGGAGCAGTGGGTGCCACCCTATTCCTGTTTTGTATGCTTTGGACACTGCAACCTCTGTCAGTCCAGCGTTGATGCTGTCGTTTTTGTGAGCCAGAGATCTTAAGATGGCTGAAAAGCAGGTCACAGCACACAAGTGCTGCGTCAGTGACAGCCTCTCTTCCCCCTCCTCTTTTCCTTCCCTCCCTCTTTCTCCTCCTCTCCCCCCTTTCCTCCTCCCTCCTCCTCTTCTTCACATCCCATCATCACCCAATCTGTCTTTCCTGCTGAGCTGCTTGGCCACTGCCCTGTTCTCGTCCTCCACAAATCCTCACTGCGCACCTCTCCTTTCATCCCTTCATCTGCTATGCTGCTTCCTCCTTGCTTTTCTCTCTATTCCACCATTATGTGTTGTGCTAACATATCTGTAGTCCTATACTATTGGTTCTTACAGGATTAAAATGGCTGGTATAGGGACTGGTAATTGCTGGATCTAAATCATCTCAGAGGGAGTACACACTCACACACACACACACCTCACCTTGTGTTTTATAAGCAAAGTAAATGTTCGAATGTCAATGTTTTTAGAATAGGCAAATACATGTATTTTTTCTTGATTTCATGTTTGGAAATGTTCTTTGGAGTTTCAATTGTGGCGAACCGATCTGACTGCAAATAGATGCCGTGCTTATACTGTGTGTTTATACTCGTAGTCATCTCCGTCAGGCTAAAGATGTCTTTATGGTTGTGTCTTACATTGCGATACAGCACTCTACAGTAAACTGTAAGTATACCGCTGGCAATATCTGCAAGGCGGCAAGCCTTGGCCCCCAGGACAGAAAAGTTGGCAGTGCCACAGGGTGCATGTGGATGTGGGCAGGGTGTGAATGAGTGTCGCGGGCAGGACCCTGTCCAAATGAAGGACTAACACAACTAGGCAGGCAACTGTGGACCTGGAACCATGCCTCTCATTGCCCTGCACCCAGCCAGGGCACACACCCACCCACAGCAGCTGATAACAGTTGTAGTTGCATACACAAACACGTGCGCACACACACACACACACACAGCAGTATCCTCTCACATCTAGACAAGGTCTACATGGGCTGTGGAGACAGACACTTGGTTTATGGGTATGCATTAGTGGAACTTTTAATGGTTACTCATAGGTTCAGAGCTGGCTTTACTGGCCTGGCTAGACTGTTTTGAAGTGTTTATCAGAGGTACTCTGAAAGACCTTGCTTCCAGTGGTGTTGATGAGTGGGAAAATTGTCAATTGTGATATTGGGTAAAACATTTCATTTAGTCTACTCTAAGCACAAAACTGCAACATTTGTAGAATGTCAATCTAAAGGCCCCTCTCTATCTTTCTCCATCCCTACCTCTCACCGGCCCCTTGACCCCTCTTTCCATCACTTCATCCCTCCCTCCCTCTCCCTCCCCAGGTCTGAGGGTGGAGCAGGAAGCGGTGACATCCTACCCGCAGGTGGCGGTGGTGCGGGTGCCCACTCCCTGGGTGCAGTCCGACAGCGACATCACTGTGCTGCGTCACCTAGAGAAGATGGGCTGCCGTCTGGTCAACCGGCCCCAGGCCATCCTCAACTGTGTCAACAAATTCTGGACCTTCCAGGAGCTGGCCGGCCACGGGGTTCCCCTCCCGGACACGTTCTCCTATGGTGAGCCTTGACCTTGATCATGATGATAGGATTGATTTGCTTTTATGCAGTGCTGAAAAGGAGGTGTTTTGAAGAGGAACAGAGGTGGTTTCAGTAGCATTTCTGATAGGGCCTTTGAAGGTCTCTTAAGGGACTTATAAGCAGTCTGAAAGACCCTCATGGGTTTTATTTGGAAATGCGTTAATGCATATGACAACATGTCTGGTTTGTTAGTGGATAGTAGGCCTGTCTCATGTCTTTATTAGGCTATAGTGTTCTGAATATTTTATGAATTGCTTATAGATGCGTTAAGTATTTTGAGCACTTGACATTTTGACTGGATGTTGTTCCCCATAACCAATAACACTTAATTCCTAACTTTGTGCATACTGTCACAAGCATGGCCTATCGCTATAGGCCTAACTGTTTGAAATAATAGTTTTGTTGTAAGTTGGTATGGTATGCATATCATGCCCATAATATGCTGTGTCACATACTTGATGTCAGTTTTGACTACCCCGTCTGTTATTTCACCGAAGCCTAAGAATTTACACTTGTGTAATGTGAGGTAACAATAAACTTGAAACGGAAACAATCATGACAAGAATGAACCTCTCTCAAAACACTCTGTGAATCTGTGACTTCAGTCTACTCTGGATAACGCAGGATATGGTAGGATACTGGGCCACAAGGCCTATAGGCCCAATGCCAAATCAAACACTTGTTTTGTTTTGTCATAAGATGAAACTAAAGCTGACAGCCCCAGTGTTTTTTTTTTTGTACCACTGTAAATCCAATGGCGCTTTGGGAGAGGAGAGAGGGAGAGAAAGCGGGGGAGGGAGAATCTGTCCCAAATTCCACTCTCCCCTCTGAGCAGAGGGCCAGGCAGTGCAGGGCAGCTGAAGCACTTATGTAACATGCCCCTCCCCTCCCTGTCCTCCCCCCTCATGACTGAGAATGAGATCCCTCCCCTCTCCTCTCATCTCATCTCCCCCCGCATCAGCCTGTGACGTGGTAGGACCCAGGCTGACATTTTCAGTGCGGCTCTCTCCTAGCTCCTCTCTCTCAAATACAGGGTGTGGACATGTGCTTTTTGGTAAAGGCATTTGCAGGGCAGCTCACATCTGGTCCTAAATGCCAGACCAGACAGACAGACAGAGCACAGAAGAGGAAAACAATAATTCTTCCTGTCTTCTCTCAATTTTGTGTACGTATTCCACATACAAAATGAACCTTTTAGGCCCGACAAATATATTAGATATGGTAACAGATATATCAGGATGGTCACATGCAAAATGACGGACTACTTAGTGTACAATGACTACACTAACGAAAATCATTTGTCACCTCAGTGTTTATTTTTTCTGAGTGGGGCAGTCCCACTCATATTTTTTTTTTTTCAATGACAGATATAGTATAGATTATGACAGGAAGGACGGGTGAGAGAGAGAGAAGGGATGACATGCAGGATATGTCCGCGGTTGGAATCGAAACGGGAGCCCTGCGGTACATGGTCAGCGCTTAATCCACTACGCCACCTAAGCGCCCCAGTCACCTCAGTGTTTTAACATTCCTCTGGCAACAGAATTAAATATGTTCACTCAATTGAAGAAGGTACTTACGTATATGGAGGGTGGCTGAGAGGGTTTGACTACTGGATGTTTTCTAACACGTGTGCTTGCTTCATAGGAGGACACGAGAACTTCCGAAAGATGATCGATGAGGCGGAACCGCTGGGCTACCCCGTGGTGGTGAAGAACGCACGTGGTCACAGAGGTCAGTAAGACCTCAACCGTCACTCTAATGTCTGTCTGTTTAATGACAACAGCAGGCCTCTCTGTGTTTTCAGACCTGTCTCTCAATCCTGTTCTAGCAGTGTGAACGTCCCCAATGGCACCATGGACCACCCATATAAGGAATTTAACAAAGGAGTGCCAAGTGATTAGGATGGTAGTGTTGGATAAAGGAAAGCAAAGAACATCCCTAAATAGTGTTCACACTATCTATAGTCTGTTTCTTTTTATTCCCCCCAGTTCAGAAAAGGATAGCCAGAAAAGTTTGAACCTTCTTTGTGGATATGAGGGCTGACAGTGTCCCAAGGAAACAAAATGGACGAAACCAAAGTGCTGCACAAAAGCTGTATACATAAAGCCAGCCACAACGTGAGAAAATGATCGGTCACTGAAATGGTGTAAAAATTAGGGCTGGGCAAACGATAAAAATTTCTTTTTCGATAATCGCAAGAATTAACGATCAATTATCGATTAATCAATAAGCTTTTTTTTCATCAAAAAAGAAAAGTTTTTTTTTTTCCTTGGGGAAAAAACTTTATTTGTGTTGCTATTGCACACATTCATTCATTCACATTCAAACTAGACACTACAGTCAGATAACAATCCTCTTAAACAAGGCAGTGAGTAGCTTAAATTGTTTAACTTAAAAACACATTTTACGTTATAAATAAAAATATTGAAAATAAGTAACTCACCATAGGAGCAGTAAAAAAACAGTTACTCACAAATAGGAGGATGACTGAAAACGTTAGTGTCCTTAAGAGCGTCCAGCTTAACTTAAATTTAAACTCCAGCGAGAGACTGTAGGCGGCAGGCCTACTGGTTCTTGTTCAGAAAGATGATCATGTTAACATGTTCAGGGGTGAGAGACGAACGCAATCTGGTGACACGTGGACAAACTAATTTCCATTATTATTATTATAAAAAAAACGATTTTCGAGCAAAATATTTTGTGATCGACCAAGATCCTTATCGATCAATTATCGATCGTCGATCATTGATGCCCACCCCTAGTTTTAATGGACAGCCCTCATACATACACAAAGAAACACAGAATCGACAAAACCTCCACTAATAGGAATAAACAAAACCGGCATCTCCCACTACCTCCATAATCTAGGGCCAGCAAAGAACCAAATAAATTAACATGGGAGAAAACAAACCCACCCCAACAAAGGCAAAATAGGTCCAACCAAAACTAGTAATCAACCAAGACAAAACAAAAAGATAGGCATTGTGAAAAGGGCACCCAAACATTTCCCCATGCTGCAGGCTTTTGAAGGGCTTGGAGGTCATCAGCCACAGGTGTGTCCCATTAGTCGAATCAATAGGATCAATGCCACATCCATGGCCTCGCCTCCTCAGACACACCACCTCAAAAGAGCAAATTGGGCAGGGGCATAACAATGAGCTAGAGTGATTGCTAACCTTATTGACCATTGACTGATCTCCTGCTTTAGCCATGTTTAACTACTGTATCAACAGCTGCTCAGTTAGATATCCGCTAACTCTCACCCTAGCAAGTTGTCACATAATGACAGGGTTGTAGTAGATTAGATTAGATTCAACTTTATTGTCATTGCAAGTGAGTACTGAGACAACGAAATGTAGTTTGGCATCTACACTATATGGACAAAAGTATTGCGACACCCGAACATCCCACCCATATGTGCTTGTTGAACTTCGCATTCCAAAACCATGGGCATTAATATGGAGTTGGTAACCACCGTTGCTGCTATAACAGCTTCCACTCTTCTGGGAATGATAATTACATTGGAATCAGATTAGATATATCAGTATTAGATATATTTTCCTATCAAGAAAATATAGCCGAAATATAATTGCGGAAACAGATTTGAGTTTAAATCTCTACAGTATTGCAGTACAACATATTACAGTGAGTATAAATACATATTATAAAAAGTACAAAATATTGCAATGCAATGGATTCGGTGAGTAATCCCTACTACTATCTAGTAGTTAGTGTAGAGTAGTGGGGATTATTCACCAAATCCATTGCATTGCAATGTTTTGGCTTGACTAGCGAGTAGGGCTGGGCAAACGATCAACATTTATTTTTCGATAATCGCAAGAATTAACGATCAATTATCGATTAATCGATAAGCTTTTTTTTCAAAAAAAAAAAAGAAACTAGGGCAGAAATAACAAGCATGTTTTCCTTGGGGAAAACACTTTATTTGTGTTGCTATTGCACACATTCATTCATTCACATTCAAACTAGACACTACAGTCAGATAACAATCCTCTTAAACAAGGCAGTGAGTAGCCTAAATTGTTTAACTTAAAAACACATTTTACATTATAAATAAAAATATAGAAAATAAGTAACTCACCATAGGAGCAGTAAAAAAACAGTTACTCACAAATAGGAGGATGACTGAAAACGTTAGTGTCCTTAAGAGCGTCCAGCTTAACTTAAATGTAAACTCCAGCGAGAGACTGTAGGCGGCAGGCCTACTGGTTCTTGTTCAAAAAGATGATCATGTTAACATGTTCAGGGGTGAGAGACGAACGCAATCTGGTGACAGTTAGGCCAGCCGCAGAAAACACTCGCTCCGAGGGCACCGAGGTTGCGGGGATGCAGAGGTAGGTCCGCGCTAATTTGGCGAAGGCAATTTGGCGAAGGCAAATGCAAAGGCAAATGCAAAGTTCATTTCTCACACATAACGTGGACAAACTAATTTCCATTATTATTATTATTATAAAAAATAAAAAAAATAGTATATCCAATTTATTAACGATTATCGAGCAAAATATTTTGTGATCGACCAAGATCCTTATCGATCAGTTATCGATCGTCGATCATTGATGCCCACCCCTACTAGCGAGTGTGTCATTGATTTTCAACAACATTGACATTCATTTACATTTTTCAGAATAAAAGTCAGAACATTTAGATTGGTTGCCGACTTGTTCCCGCTTTCACCAGCTGCGGTCACATATGACTGTATGAATGTAGACAGTGCATGGCATTACAGTATAAGGTATTACAGTGAGTATAAATAAATGAATATAAAGTGAATATACATTAACCAGGGCATACTGTATATGTATGTATAATTAGAGACCAATGTAATACATATGCTATGTGCAAACAAGCAGTAGTGCAAAAGCTAAACTGAAGCTAAATTGATACTTTTGGTAGTGTGAGCATGTGTAGACCGTCTACCGGGCACTATCCAAATAAAGTGACCCGAAGTCATGTGTCCCCTCTTAGTTGGCTGTCTTTTGCACTGATTGTTAGATCGGTTAGCTGCCCTCCCCCCTTACCCCTCTCTCATTGGACAGCAGTCTTGTTCCTGCCCCATGGGGCCTTGCTGTGTTGTCTTGTTTGATCTGAACCACAAGGTGTCATGGCTACCATTCTGTCCCATCTGCACAATGTAACCAACCAACACAACACAGCCTCCTCTAATTATTTGGAGCTCTCTACACACACATACACACCCCCTGCCTCAGATGCTTTTCTTACTGTTGTCTCTGGTACTGTTGCGGTAGGTTAGCGCTGAACTGTGTTGGGGTTGGAGGGGTCAGAGGACGGCTGAGCGTGAGGACCGCCACAGTGCTAATTAAAACAGGCCCTGGCGTCTTTTGTCTAGCCTGTGTGAGTGAGTCACTCTGTTCCCCATGGCCATGGGCCTTCAGTGTCCTGAATGTTCCATGTGGTGTGGTACGCGGGTGGGAGTGACTTGACATGTCAGTCGAGGTGACAGGATGTGTCAGCACATTGCCTCAGATGAAGGCTGCGTGTCTTACTTTGTACTCTGTACTCTATTTCAAATTCTGGTGAATGAATTGTGTCTGAAAAGTCTCTCTTTCTCGCCCTCCCGTCCCTTCCCCAGGCAAGGCGGTGTTCCTGGCCAGGGACAAGCACCACCTGGCTGACCTGAGCCACCTGATCCGTCACGACGCCCCCTACCTGTTCCAGGAGTATGTGAAGGAGTCACATGGCCGTGATGTCCGGGTAGTCCTGGTGGGGGGGCGCGTCATCGGCTCCATGTTGCGTTGCTCCACCGACGGACGCATGCAGAGCAACTGCTCTCTGGGTGAGTGGAGAAGAGTGGTCGCTGGGTCTGTTGGGCTGTGTCTATTAATTAGACTAGTTACTTGGTTATATGATTTTGGTCAAGTGCAAGGGTCCCATTTATGAAAAGTTTACTAAGAAAAACAAGTCATTGAACAAGCCATTGAGCCCAACCTTGCTAGAGATCAGGAGGTTGTTTGTTTTGGTGATTCCTGAGTCACTACAGTAAGTTAGGAAACCACATTAGAGTGTAGCACAGGCTTTGGATAGCAATGGAAAGTTAGTAGAACACGTCAGTTCAATGACTTAAGAACATAAATGACACTACAGTACGTTGTTGTTGATGACACACTTACTTTAACATCGTCACAACATCTGACGTTTAGACTAGCCAACATGCTCATGTGTTGTGACATTTTCAGGTCATCAGTCATCAATTGTTCTGCTGTTCTATGACAAGTGCCACATGATGTTTATAACAACATTTTGTTAGCTTTATGCAAGCACAGTTTCTAGGTTGCTCTTACTTGTTGACATATGTGTTTGGATGTCTGTCCGATAATGGCCAACTGAACTAGGAATCATTTAGGCTCTAATATATATTTTTAAAAAGTATTAGACCCGGGGTAGCCCAAATAAATACTATGAGTCACTGCTTTATCTCTATTACTCCTTGCAATAGAGACCTCAGAGAATCACAAATATGATTTTAAATATAAATTAATTTGAATATACAGTACATATGGATAGCTCTGACTGGCGAGTGTGTGTGGTGAGTGATGCCCCTCTCTCTGCTGCTCCTCCTGCAGGTGGTGTGGGCATGATGTGCCCGCTCAGCGAGCAGGGCAAGCAGCTGGCGGTACAGGTGTCCAACATCCTAGGCATGGACGTGTGTGGCATCGATCTGCTCCAACTCAACGATGGCTCTTTTGTGGTGTGTGAAGCTAACGCCAATGTGGGGTTCATTGCCTTCGACCAGGCCTGCGGAATGGACGTGGCAGGTATCATCACCGACTATGCCATCTCGCTGCTACCCAGCCGTCTCACCCGGAAGATGTCGCTGCTCTCAGTGGTGTCCAGCGCTAGTGAAACTAGCAGCGAGCCTGAGGTGTGCCCGGTGCCCAGCGTGCTACCCGAGGCCGTGTGCAACATGAGCGTGGGCTCCACCTCCAGCGAGAGCGACCCGGAGCTGGCCGAGCCTGCCGAGCCTGCCGAGCCTGCCCAGCCCTCATCCCCTCACCAAGCCCTGGGCCCCGTCCTGCCCAAACTCCCCGACCAGGCCTACAACTTCAACACCCTCCTTGCCAACGAGATCAAACTATTGACTGAGTGAGCTGGACACAGCCACAGCACACACGCACACGTATCTACACACACACACACACACACACACACACACAAATGCCTGTACACATGGCGATGGACATTCCTGTTACAACGACACACACAAAACACAAACACACACACACGCACACACAATTTCTTATACACGTACACAGGGCAAGATGTTACATGCAAACGCATGAGCTGAACAAACAAAAACATGGTAATGCCATGACCACAGAAACTGACATATTACGTACAGACGTAGCGCACGCGCCTTCTCATAATAACCCCCCCCCCCCCTATAAACACGTAGAGATCTGAGGCTGCTCCCCTGACTCCTCTCCTCTTTGCCCCCACTGCAAACAACCCCCCAATGTTTGTTTACACTGCAGCGTGGTGGTGGTAGCAGCATTGGGATCCAGAAGGTTTAGTAGCTGAATTACTGAATCTTTTGTTTTTAATTTGCTTGGTGAGTTGAGCAAGAGTGTCTTTTCGGGAAAAACCCCTTAAGAGCAAATACAACCAGCAGCACATAGCCGATGTACCCCTTCACCCAGTCGAGCTGAACACACAAACACACTACGAACGGTTGTGTTAGGAGGATGAGATTGATTGCGTGGTCGTCGTTGTAGATCAACCACTGAGGATGTAGCCAGGCTTGATTTACTGGGAGGTGAAATGAAGTGTTTTTGCAAGTGATTTTTCTCTATGAATAAGAGAGGGATATACACAGAAGGACAGCTCAGTCCAATGTAGCAGAGAGGACAGACAGGGTACACTGTTACCGGGGACTAAGTGCAAGTTGGGGTGGATTCTGTTTCAGGTGATGCAGGAAATGGGATTGAAATTCATTGAATTGAAAATTGGCCATTATTCCATTTAAATTAAATTCAAGAATGGTCTGGAATGGAATGGAAATGGGATCCACCTCCAACACTGAAAAGCCCCTAAATACTGGTCCATGGTCTGACTTCCCTTCCCTCATATTACTTCTGGATAGATCAACAATCTGCCCTTTGACCAATCCGAGGGGTGCCTTGTAACAACACCAAACATGCCCTCTCAAGAATATTCTGTGTATCTAGAAACATCTGCATAGGTCTATCAATTCACTCATCAAACTCTTTAGATATCAATCTTATCAAGCACTACTGTTGCTCGATTTTTTTATTCATGTTTTTAGTGACTAGCATTTATAAGCTTTTTGAACTTTTTACAAGAACAATAACCAATCAGCAACTCCGTATGCTGTTTTAATTTTCTTCATTTGAAATAAAGCACTTTAAGATAAAAGGTGATTTGCATGGTCAAACGACATACTTTGGGAGGGAAGTTGGATCCGTCTAGAAACACAGTGAGATAAAGTGTGAAAGCTGTCGCTACACCTACAAGAACAATAATACCTCAAAACAGAATAACTTCTCACTGCCATAGAATAAGATAATATGTAAAGCATACATATCAGCCAGCATCCTTGTGGTTTCAAATGAGCCTTGATTTTATTTATTTTTTTCAAACTTTCCCTTTATACTTACGACATAGATAGTATATTGTTTGTAAACAAAAGGTAGAAGTATTAATGCTAACTAGTTTCTGGCTGATATGAAACCCTAAGGGCTTAAATAATTGTAAACTTTCTCAACTTGGCTTTTTGGTAAAGCTATTGTGTACAACAGATTGGTTTGTACAGAACTGCAGCATTTAAAACAATGTTTCAACCCAAAATTGGTGCTAAAGTTTCTGTGGATTTGGCTAAATGTGGCTAACTAGTCCAATCTTTGGCCAATGACCAATTACTGTTATGTTTTTTTCTTCAGAGGAAGTGAGATAAACATCAGAGGCATGTTGTACAAATAAAATGCAAAACAAAACTTTTTTTTACAGTGTTTGATAGAATGTAACTTTTTTTATTCCTCAAAGGAAAACTTTTCCAGGGATTTCTGTGGCCTAGAGCTTCTCTCTTGAGCTGTTGGTTACTCACGGTTTAACTCTCTACCAGTCCGCCTAAATACCTATCAACTAGGTTCCAACTCTGGGGTGTCTGCCATCAACCAAAACACATTCACAACGGTAATCTAAAGCACAAGCAACCATACTTTGTGCCACTTTACTTTGTGACAACAGCATCAGTGTTGAGGCCCATAACCCATTTCTGTCTATATAGAAGGCTTCTTAGTCAAACAGTTGACTCTCAAACATAACTCAGGGAAGCAGCCTTGATCTCATCCCCACTCCTAAGGCATGTGACATATCCATCCTAGCTAGAGATCTGCCTAAAAATGTGTATTGACAGTCAAACAAACAAACAAACGGATAGAAAAAAGTTTTAAACTATAAAAAGATGCGGTGTACCATGAAGGTTAACATGCACTTTTTTTTCCTTGCTTGTTCTACAATGTTCAGTGTTTTTTCTCTAATTTATGGTATTTTTTTAAGGACAAAAGTGGTTTGTGTGCACTAATCTTGTCTCTGTAAAGTGAGACCGCTGTGAAGCTTGATTTTTGTGGGACTAACCTTCTGGAATCTACCCGGGGTCTGCTTGAGGCAGAAATCACGAGTGCCAAATCCAAACACGGCAACAACAAAAAAGGGTGACTTTTTCGGAAAGCTGTCAAGTATCGCAGCGGCTCCACTGAGAGTTAACACCATTGACAGTAATGTGATGTGTCCAGCACATGTAATATCTCTCTGAGAAAATAAAAAACTGTGAATCCCCTGTACTTGACATAGGGCAGGGGGTATGATGATTCTCAATAAGTCAATCCCCTCCCCTCAGCTTCCACAGTTTATTGGTGACTGATCAAGCTACAATTGTTGTTGTCCCTTTTTAAAACGGTTACATTTTGTTGTGTTGTATACCAAGCCTGTGTCATTCCACATTCATTATTTTGTTGATTAATGTAAAACAATGATAAGACATATCCTCTAGACCTTAAGACCAGCCATAGGAAAGAATGAGAGACCATATTTCTCTAACATATGCATTGTTGCAAAAATATCCCTACTCTACTGCATTCATATACCTACACAGCATATCCCCAGGTCAATGTACTCAGTATGGTTCTGTGCAAAACACTACAAAATGCCTTCTTCTTGCCATCCCATTTCCTTTGTGAACACTGATTTGAAAATATAATGTTATACTTATCAGGTGGGTAAAATAGGCCTCAGTACCCTTTGGTTTAATCCATCCCATATTTTCAGATCAGTGGCCATGATAGAAAAGGAGACAAGGAAAGAAGGAATGAATGAGAGCAGGGACACAGCTAAGGCAAGCAATTGGTAAGTAATGAAATGGTCACACTTTTGTAACATCGCAGCCTGTGTTGTACTGACCCCTGGTGAGCGGTGGTCTGTGACCCTTCCTCACCAGTGACTTCATACACAACAACACAACACAAAGTTACTATTTATTTTATGAATTGCTGCTAATGTATATTTGGCTCAATGATTTAAAAGGGAATTGGAGGAATCCAAGTGTTTCCAAGTTTTCACTGCCTCTCAACACCTAGAAAATGAATCTGAATGCCAAAAACAAGCATTGTTGTATAATTCAATACTAATACTACTAGTAGTGAAATGGTTTTAACAGTGATCCTTTGTGTTTTGATATAAATAATAATAAAAACATTTCAGAAATGTACATATGTAGGATTTGAAAGAGTTCCATAGGTTCCTTTCATCCATCAATGTGTTCAGAAATGAACTGGGAGTTTGCGCTAAGGTTTACAATATTGATTGATATATTTAGTTGATCAATAAAAAAACTGCAACAGATATGGCCCATTTTTTTTATTTGATTAAGCTTTCTGTGGGAAAAAGTATCATTCAACCACTTGTAATAATGATTAAAAACATATCTAAATGATAAGAGGTTTTTTGATTACTAATACCATATATCTACATGTACAAGTCATACAAAGGTTTTGTGTGAGGAAATAGGTTATTTCATTGCTCTTATCATGATTCTGTGAACCATTTTGACAGCATGGCGAAATGGATCCCAACATTTGGTTTACAAATTACTTTGTGCAAAATGATGTAAATATACACCCTTCTTTTTTAGATTAAAATAAAATTAGTCATTATTCAAAACGGAGAAATTTGTTTTTGTTTTTTCTTTCACTACTTGAGTAAAGTATCACTGAAGTACAATGACATGCCAGGCTTATCTTATTAATGAGAATTTGATTAAAGGTCAATTTAAAAATAAATTAACTGACTAATTAACTGAATTGAGAAAACAAGAGACACTACAAGATATGTCTCACTTTGACAATGAGACATTGAGTTTGAACTTTGAGATTCAAATTATCTGCTGACCATCTCCAACTTACAAATATCCTGATTGTTCAGTGTAGTCCTCTGAAACTACAACATATTTTATTTGTACTATGACCCATGTGGATGTTCGGACCTAGCATGGTTCCTTTGTGTTGAGCTGAAAAGGTGGCAGAGAGGCAGGCCTGCTGGTGGATGGACGGTGGGCACTGGGCAGGCAGGCGGTCAGCTTGCGTTGGTAGGGTGTGGGCCTCCCTCTGCCAGCTGCAGCAAGCTCTGGATGGGCTCTGTGAGGCTGTGTTCAGGGACCAGCTGGCTGGACTGCAGGGCCCTCCTGCCAAACTCCAGTGCCTGGCACCAAACACACACACGCACACACAGAATAAAGCCATTGCACCCATTGCCCGCTGTGGGAGTATAAAGACGACTTATATATAATATCACCATAAATCGGGCTGCACCCCAACAGTCTTCACTAACTTCCCTCCCTCATGACCACTGATCTAAGAGGACTTCATTTGGTTGAAGCCAAGTCCCAGATCTTTCATCTGTAAGTGAGAATTAAGGAAAGATGATGAGGAGAGGAAAGTATTTAAAACTACAGGGACACTGCCTGGGGACTCCACTGTGCTCACTCACTCACACATTTGAATACTGGCAAATTAAACAAAATGTCTAGAGGCATATTAGGTGGAAGTAATTATTGGTCTTGACTTAACCAAACCTGCAATAGCAGGACTCATGTGGTATCATTGTTTACACAAATGTTGCGTATGAATACACTACTCTGAAATTTGGAAGAAGCATCCACCTGTGTATACCTGGGAGTGATCACAAGCATTACAGTATGTTTATATGCTACTGCATAAATACTGGAATTCCAGAACTTCCCTAGGGGAAAATAAAGTAATTATATTCTAAGTGTGGCTTTGAATGAATTGAGCCTTCAGTTCTATGTTATCCTCCAGAATCTGGACACTGAGAACCTGACACGCCTAGCCAGATTATGGATGCATTCCAATAGTCCAAAATGGCTTCCTCTCCTGAAAGAATGAATGAATGGTCTTTATTGTCATTGCTATAGTACAGGTACCAAACAACGAAATTTGGGAGGGGTGGCTCCCCTGGTGCTAGGAAAGAAAAGAAAAACAAGAAAAAAATAAAACAAGAAGGGAAAGGAGCTGGTTTACATAAATAAAGGCTATGTACACTATCCACTATACTATACTGTACAGATAAAACGACTAGGGTTGTCATATTGCACATAGTGTTATTGCACATTCATTTAAAGTGTCGCAGTTTGCAGGCTTGAAATGTACACATTTGTGCCTCAGCACTACACCTGATTTTTTCAATCCAGCAGCTGCCATCAATCCGTCCAGACTGGGCCCAGAAGTCATATTTATTCAGTTCTATGTGTTGTTTCCTTATCATACTTAATATATCGTTTGAAACGGATTCTGCAACAGTATGAATAGCCTTATAGCTCAGTATTTCCTCAATGCCAAAAAAACAACAATAGTAGTGGTGATTTTTGCTGGTAATTAATGGAAATCTTGTATTTGTCATAAAAAGTGAATTAAGTAAAAAACCTTGTCTGTGTTTATTTTCGTTCTTTTTTTTAGAGCTCTCTTTTCATTATTTCAGTTTATGTTCAGTGTCCTGTCATCGTCCTGCTTATTGTTTTGTAAAGACGTGTACAAAGTTGCCAGCTATATTTCTACCTATTAATAAAGTTCCACACCTTGGGCATGCACCTCAGCATTGTTGTCCTCTTCCCCTTGCTCAAAATAAGAATGTTGTTTACTAATAAGACACATAGTTGTGTGGAGGGTCGGCACTAAGGTATCTGTAGGCTACAGAATGCTGTAGAAAAAGATCATCCTCATCCATCCAGAAAGACCAGTTTCTCTGGAACATTGCTGGAGTCGTTTTTCAGAGAAAAGATTGTTTGAAGGAAATCACACATTGTGGAAAAAAAAGAGGTCAAAATGCCAATGTAAATGAGTATTATTTATATTTATTTATATGATAAATATTCTAAAATAAACACGTTTTCCAAAAGAACTACGCGCACCATTAATCTCCTGTGAATGACAGTATGCCTTTGACTGCCTGCACTTTACCACCAAGACACTAAGAAAGGATGCCTTATACAGTCGGCCCTACTCACCGATCCGATCATTCATGTGCCCAGATTGTAGAGCACATTGCACACGAGATGAAAAACAAATTCATTTCTAATGTCAAATCACTTGATTCCCGTATTAGCATAACATTAGATGGAAGCACAATTCATGGACGAGCATACATGATTATTTATGTCAGGTGCGATGTCACTGGAAATGGAGATGTGGACAATGTGTCATGCTACAGTGAAAGTGAGTGGACTGTATAGCAAAAACAAAAAAATTATTGGCCGAGATACCCGTGACTATCGCTTATAGCTGTTGTTTCATGTGGTGGTGTTGATGTGGTGAAATGAGTAGCCTATGGCTAATTAAAACTTGTAAGTCCCATCGGCATGATTCGCGCGTGCATGAGAACATTTCGCACTGTTATTTTGGAGACCCCCACAAAGCTCAGCTTATAACTCGAACCCTGGAGAGGACACAGCTGTCTATAAACCGTTGAGGTACAACTGAAGAAACACTTGTTGGACTGGCCACATCAAGACATGCTGAGTGTCATTATCCGATTACGGTTTTGGCAGGTCACACAATCAGACCCAGCTCTAAGGGTGCTGCTGTTGCTGCTGACACACAAACTGGAAACTGGATCTTAAGACACTAGCTGTGGGTTGTCTGTTTACAATTACACCCACCATAAGAGCTATTGTCAAGTCCTACTTTAAAAACTAAGGACCTTAACGATAAGACATTGTCCCACCCTGACTCCCATTTCCTGATCGATTGAACTCTAAAACCCCTCTAAAATACCTCCAAGCTCTGGTCAATCTGGTCTATCAAACTCCACCTGGCAAACTACTCCTTCCATTTATATCACACAAGACCTCTCACAGGAATGTACACAAACCTGGTTGTTAGAACAACACCCCAACCAAATGACCCTCACTAAGCCCTAGCATACTTGGCAGATCAGAGAGAAGTTGCCCTGGCTGCAGCCCAAGGGATGGGGGGGGTGGGGGGGGTGGAGTTAGAGTATCAGGCTGGTCACATCAACTCCGCTAAATCCTGCCAGAGCAATAGTCTTTAAGACTTTACCAATTAGAGCTAATCCTGTCTCGAGACTGTCCCTGGGAAGCTCACGTTGGGAAGTGTGTTAGAGTGCCAACAGACTGACCCCGGATGGAAACCTCACCTTGTCAGGACATCCGCCCAGGAACCACAGCATGGCTAGAGAGTGAGCCACTAGAGCGTTCTGGGTCATGTCCTGCTTGGGGCTCCTCTCCAGCATGGCCCTTAGCATCTGGTCTGCCTCTGCCCGCTGAGCCTCATCTGTGGAGCAATGCAAAACACACACAAACACACATGCATACATGAATGGATGCACAGGCACAGGCACAGGCACAGGCACAGGCACAGGCACAGGCACACACACACACACACCACCTCTTTCACCAGCAATACAGTACTGTATGTACAGTTTCCCCACCTGGGGGATGCATGGTAGCCATTTTGTGCTCAGCACACATTGAGATATACAGTAAACACAGGACAAGACACCCCAGCAGGAGCTGGTGTGAGCTAACACTAAGCATCAAGGTCATGCTCTGTGGCGGCTAGCCTTAAAAAGCCTGGGAAAATGCATTGTGGCTAACAGGCTTAACATCATAACTAGGGCAGCAGCAGCGGTAGCAGCTGAGAGAGGTGGTGCAGCCAGAGATGTGTCATGAATGGTCTTAATCAGCCCCCAGCATGTTGGTGTAAAGCTGGGGTTTAGCTTTTGGATTGCACGTCAGGGTATAGGCACTAATTTTAGCTCCACTGACCTTATTTTCAATGATTTACGAATGGAGATAAATGCTTTTGGGGTTGCTGGAGAGTGATGGTTACTGATGGCATATAAGCCACAGAGAGCAGCCGTGTTGTTAGCATAGTACGTTTGTAATTGGTTACATCAGGTGGATGCTGGTGAGCCACCATAAGAGCCATCATTAAGACTGCTCTCAATGGCTGTTGTAGTAATAATTTAATTTTAATAATTTTGCCATTTAGCAGACGCTTTTAATCCAAAGCGACTTACAATTATGAATGAATGGACTTTATTGTCATTGCTACAGTACAGGTACCAAACAACGAAATTTAGGAGGGGTGGCTCCCCTGGTGTTAGGAAAGGGAAAAAAAAAATTTTTTTAGAAAAAGAATAAAATCACAAGAAGGTAAGGAGCTGGTTTACATAAATAAAGGCTATGTACACAATCCACTGTACTATACTGCACAGATAGTCAACTAGGGTTGTCATATTGCACAAAAGTATTTTTTCACGTTATTTAAAGTGTCACAGTTTGCAGGCTTGAAATGTACATGTTTGTGCCTCAGCACTAGCTGCCATACAATCCGTCCGGACTGTCCTGGGCCCAGAACTTAGGCCTTTGCTGTGTTCAGGGCCTTGACGGCCCTGTGGTAGAAGCAGTTCTTCAGTCTGTTTGTCTTAGCGGCCGGGGTCCTGTACCTCCTTTTCGAGGGCAGCCTGATAAAGTGTACGTGCCCAGGGTGGGTCGGGTCCCTGGAGATCTTGGAGGCCTTCCTGAGACAGCGTGTGTTGTACAGCTCTTCCAGAGAGGGGAGGGGGGCGCCGGTGATCTTCTGGGCTGTTCTCACGACTCTCTGTAGCGCGTTTCTCTCCGCTGTTGTGCAGCTGTAGAACCAGTTGCAGATGCCGTAGGTGAGGATGCTCTCCACTGCGCCGCGGTAGAAGGCCACCAGTATCTCCTGCTTGTTGTGTTCTTTCCTGAGGCATCTCAGGGTGTATAGCCGCTGTTGTGCCCTCTTGATGGTGCCTTTTGTGTTGTCCTTCCAGGCCAGGTCATCCCGCATGTGATGTCCCAGGAATCGGAGGGTTGAGACTCTCTCCACGCTCTCTCCGTCGATGAGCAGGGGCTGGATCTCGGACTTTTTCCTCCTGAAGTCTACGATGAATTCCTGGGTCTTTGACTTGTTTAGCAGCAGGTTGTTAACCTTGCACAGCTTGCTCAGTTGCTCTACCTCATCCCTGTACGCCGCCTCGTCCCCCCCCGAGATACATCCCACCACGGTGGTGTCGTCTGCAAACTTTACGATGTAGTTGCTGGGGTGGATGGGGGTGAAGTCGTGGGTGTAGAGGTTGTAGAGGATGGGGCTTAGCACGCAGCCCTGGGGGGACCCAGTGCTGAGGCTGAGGGCTGTGGAGGTGTGGGGGCCCACCCGCACCCTCTGGGGGCGGTCGGTCAGGAAGTCCTTGATCCACGCACATATAGAGTGTGATAGACCCAGGTCTAGTAGTTTGGTCACTAGCCTGTCTGGAAAGATGGTGTTGAAGGCGGAGCTGAAGTCCATGAAGAGCAGTCTCGCGTAGCTGTTTCCCCTCTCCAGGTGGGATAGAGTGGCGTGGAGAGTCGTCGCTATGGCGTCCTCTGTGGACCTGTGGGCTCTGTAGGCGAACTGGTACCGATCCAGGTTGGGCTGGAGGCGTGTGAGTATGTGGGCCCGGACTAGTTTCTCGAAGCACTTCATGATGATTGGTGTGAGTGCCACCGGGCGGTAGTCGTTTAGGCAGCTCACCGTGCTTTTCTTCGGGACTGGGATGATAGTTGAGGTTTTCAGGCAGGGTGGGACGGTGGCCTGGGACAGGGACTGGTTAAAGATGTTGTAAATTACGAATTTCAGGGACATTCCCCCTGGAGTAACTGAGGGCTAAGTGCCTTACTCAAGGGCACACTAGTAGTGGTGTGGTTTCAGGCGGGATTTGAACTCACAACCTTCTGATCACAAGTCCAACTCACTATCCACTAGACCACCACTACCCTACACTACCCTACCACAACTCTACTAGTATAGAGTTGTTTTAACTTTGAAGGAGCTATGGTTAATTAAATAGCTTCATTTCATACGGTTGCATTTTTGATTGTATAGATTTTATAAAAATCAGATACCTGATTTGAACCTGCTGTAGGTTAGCAATTTCTTTTCAGCATTCAAATACACTGAAACATATTTGAAGTAAGACTTAACTTACCAAAAGAGGGTTCTAATGTTATGGATCTTTGGGTATGAGTATGAGTCTCCAAGAGTTTGGTCAGATGGGAGTGCCATGTACTCGCTACCTATAATACAGACACAGTTAAAATAGTCAGGCTTAAACTGACATAACAACACAATGTTCTCCATTGCTAAGCATGCACTGTCATAATGTTACATGACAAATACAGTTATAATTTTAAAATATTATATCATTTTTGCCTTCTTTTTAAATGCCTGTTTTAATTGTACCTCAGTGTACAAGGAATGAGCGATGTCCATCTTTTCTTGCTTTATAAACACATTAGCCATCAAGAAGTAACCACCACAAGTGACAATGTTATCCAGGCCATACTCCTCGCTGGCATAATACACCTGAAAACCAAAGATGTACAATAATGCAGTACATGTACAACTCCATCTATCATTATATCATTCACATTGTCTCTAATTCACTAGCAAAATAGAGTTGACATGAGGATAGCAACCCACAGCCAGTAGTTTGGTGCTTCTTAATAATCTAGGTATGGCTTCAACTCATCCACTACACTCCTCAATTTGCACTGACATATTTAAGAACTGAGGGGGGAGTTGAAGCATAGGTAGATTTAATGACTGATAACGTGGACACTCAACGTCATTGGCAAAGTGCAACAGCGCTCCCTCCAGGTTGCCCGTGGCGGTGTAGAGGCGGCCCAGGTTGCGGTGCAGCTGGTGGCGGACGGTCTGGCTACACTCTGGGGTCTTCATGACCGTCCACTCTGCCTGAGACAGGTATTCTTCTGCCTGCGCTAGACTTCCCAGACCTGGTGACACACACACACACACACGCACACACACACCAATATTTCAGTGCATTTTAGTACAGTAGATCTGCACAATCATGGTGTAAGCTAGAATCAGGAATATCCTCCATCTTGCTACTCACCAACGTTGGCCTCGGCCAGCAGGAGGTAGGCAGGCAACAGCTGGACGGCACTGGGGCCGTAGACGTCCATGGCACATCTCAGGGAGAGCTGGGCAGCAGGCAGGGACTCCTGGTGCTTCCCCTCAAACAGCTTCTTCTGGGCCTCGGCCCTGGAGATCTCGATTAGCTGCTCCTAAATAGAGGGAATAGACCAATAGTCTAGTAGTACCGTACAATAGTACCGTACTACTAATTCAGTGGTTTAAGACTGTATTACTATATTGTACTATAGTATTATATTGCAATGCAATCGAGACAACAAAATGCAGTAGTCTGCTCTGTTTATGTCTGACTCTAGGCTCTTTGCTTAATTTAAGAAGAAGCCATCAATGAGATTTAAGATTGACCATTGCACCACCCATGAGATTCAAAACACAGACCTGAGAGGATTGAATGGGAGTAAGTCATATAGTAAAATCCTCCCCTAGCCTAAAGGTAGGCTAGGTGGAGATACTGTATTCATCTGAAAAGTGCCTCAAGGTGGCTAGGATCTAGGGGTTGATTTTGGATTTCTCCCTGTTCTATTGTGTTTGTCCTGTCCCCCTCACCTGTCTGTGCAGTATCTGGGAACAGTGGTGATCTCTGTCCGCTTGTTGGGAATGGAAGGGCACTGCAGCGCGGATAGGGATGAGCAGCTGACAGATCTTCTCATGGATCCCCACCCAGTCTGCCTGCTGGTGCTCTGTGTCGCTGGAAAAACAGACATGGGCTAGATTCCAATTCCAAAACGGACTCGCTGCCTTCCCTCTTCCCTTGCTGACTCTAGGGCAAACCTCAAGGCTGAATGTGAGCAACACAGTGACAGCTACAACTGGCTTTCACCTATAAAGTCTAGGGACTCTAGATTTGGGGTTGAAATCCACCCAGAAACATTGTATCTGTATGTCCCGTCATGCAAAGTGCAGTTATAGGTTCTAAGCAGGTCCTGAATCATTTTAACTTAGGTTTGAATATATTCTTGGAACAGGCAGAATAGTTAATTGAAGTAACTTATGGCATTCGCATATTTACTTTGTGTGCAGTTATAGTTACCATGCATGGCTGAACAACTGTATTTTCAACAGTTCAACTCCAAATGTATTTGTTTGTTATAACAAAAACTTGCAATCTTCTATGGATATTAGCCTGGTTGAATGATGTTCATTTGACTTAAGCATAAAAAATGAGTGGGTATAATGTCTTGGATTCATTCATGTGCAATATCTCTCCATGCCACTGAAGGCATTCTAAATTGTATGCTATTACATACCAGATCTGTAATTTGCACATTGCGCTATTCCCCTACATTGCCACTGCCTTGGAGCTGTCTGTTTCCTCATGTTTTCTTTCTGCGGTTCGTATTCATTCCACTGTGTTTTTACTGGTCTGGATTCAAAAGCAGTTTAGCAGCCACGTCATGGCAACAATACTAAGTGTATGAGCTAGGTAGGTCACAACAGCTGAAATGTGAACTCACATGATCATGCACTCATACACTAGAGTCCACAAGGGCTCTCGAGGACATCTGTATCAAAGAGAGTTTCCAAAGTCTTTGTCTGAACCTTCTTACTCATTCAAATAAGGCCACTAACTCTTGAGTCTCTAATGTAGCTTATGGTGTTTGTTTGGTAAGTGGTGTTTGTTGAGTCCTCTTTTGCTCAGAGCTCACGCAGTCACTTGGCTGGGGATATTTTGACATTACTAGACTAGAGTTAGCCTATGTTCTATTGATACATCTCTAGCCGACTGATTGATACATCTCTAGCTGATGTCCCAGAGTCCACTGTCACTACAGAGCCTGATTAAGTTATGAACATGATCTCTTTGTTGTATTTGTATGTTCTGGCTTAATCTGTTAATAGGAATTTACATACAGAGTGTGTCACTGACAGGCAATCACGTATAGATGCTTGAACTGACCATCCATGAGATCAACGTGATAGTTTAAACCATGTTTTGAAGCTATAATGTCTTTGTTTATATTTGTATATTTGTGGGTTCTGATGATATAAGACAGTTAAAGTAAGCTAATGACGCATGATAAGTTATATTCTTCAATAATCTATGGCTATCCTATATATCAGGGGTGCCCAATACGTCGATCGCGATCGACCGGTCGATCGCAAAGGTAGTATGCGTAGATCGCATGGCATTGAAAAAAAAAGAAAAAAAAGTTTTTTTTTTTTTTTTTAAAGTTCGCCTATCATCCATCCTCACTATGGCTTTTGACACTTGATTGACGTACAGGTAAGCCAGTCTGAGATCTGATCTTTTCACCTAACACACGGTTCACCACGCATGCGCAGTCAACAGCGCCAACTACAAAATACAAAATACCGGCGAGACTAATTAACTAGTTAGCCTTCCAATTTCTACTATTTACTACTAAAGAAAGGGTATACAAATGAGTGGGGAAGCTGGACCAAGTAAGAAACCAATAACGTATAACTTCCATCCAGAATGGGAGGAGGACTTTTACACTATGTGATATTGGAAGTGCGTCTGTCTGATCTGCAGATCTACGATGGCTGTTAGAAGGGAAATGTGGCAAAAGAGCGAAAACGTACAGCTGTAACGATAGCTTCTTATCGCGTCAGTCACGTTCTTGTTAAACACAAGAAGTCATTCAAAGACGGCGAAATTGTGAAAAAAGCGTTTCTCGAGGCTGCAGATTGCCTTTTCGATGACAGATCCACAGTGGCTGATGACACCTTGCAGCCTGACTACACCTTGCAACCAGCTCCTACAGCCCTGACTACTAGAAACTAGCTGCCTCCTCCCAGTGCCAGGTCTCCCACTAAGGTAGAGAAATGCATTTATTTCCTCCTTTCAAACTAGGGAATTACCTGTTTTGTATCTGGTTTACTTTTCTGTTTGTTGGATCAGTAGTTGGCTATGGTACTGCAGACTGGCTGTCAGTGTGTGAGTGAGAGAAAGTGAGTGTGTGTGTGTGTGTGTGTGTGTGTGTGTGTGTGTGTGTGTGTGTGTGTGAATGTGTGTGAGCGAGAATAGCAAAGAGGGAGGGTTTGTGATGGTCTTCTCCTGTGGCTGTGTGACAGAGAGAGGGAAAGTGTATTGTGAGTTTACTATGCAGGCTGGGAACTGTGTGTGTGTGTGTGTGTGTGTGTGTGTGTGTGTGTGTGTGTGTGTGTGTGTGTGTTTGTAGTACGTGCATGTACGTTTGCGATGTTGAAACTAGACTGGTAGATCTTGGCAGACTGGCTACTTGAAAAGTAGATCTTGGTTCCAAAAAGTGTGAGCACCCCTGCTATATATCATTAATTTTAAAAGTCCAACAATTGATGTACCAATCTAAGTTCGCCCCTTTAAGCAATACAGAGCATGATGATTTAGTTTGTTGACTTGGTCTACAACACATCTTCAGAAAGACCATTTTAATAAACAGTATTAGGTTATAACAATATATATGTGTGTGTGTGTGTGTGTGTGTGTGTGTGTGTGTGTGTGTGTGTGTGTGTGTGTGTGTGTGTGTGTGTTCCAGGATGTCAAAATGCACTGTTAGTATTTATGTCCTTTAGAATTGTACTTTGTATGTGGACATAAATAAAGCATTTAAAATGTGTGTGTGTGTGTGTGTGTGTGTGTGTGTGTGTGTGTGTGTGTGTCAGCACCCTACACCCGGTGAAATCTAAATGTATGTCACCAAGAGGCCGAGCTGTGGGGTTTTGAACATTCCACCATTCATTTTCTATGGGATTTTCTCTCCACAAAACGGGGAATTGCGGGTAAACTGTATGCCATAACCTTCTACTGGACAATAGCAACGCGAGTTGGAACGAGCTGCACGTTTTTATGTCTCATGTCTACCTAGTGCCAAAACTGTGGGAGCAGTAGCCGGGGCACATTTTGCTAAAATAATAAATAAACTAGACAGGGACATTTTCCTGTGGAAATTGTGAAGTGTGCTTGCCCCTCACAGCCAGTAGGGGGCAGGTCAAGTTGTGGGCAGTTTGGTCAGAAACATGCACACAAGTAGCTCGCTGGAGGTCATTTTGTAGGACTCTGGCAGTGCTCCTCCTCCTCCTCCTAGAAAAAAGGAGCAGATATCGGTCCTGCTGCTGGGTTGTGGCCCTTCTACAGCCCTGTGTCCAGCTCTCCTCGTGTAATGGCCCGACTCCCGCTATCTCCTCCACATTCTTGAGACTATGCTGGGAGACACAGCAAACCTTCATGCGATGGCACGTATGTATGGATGTGCCATCCTGGAGGAGCTGGACTACCTGTGCAACCTGAATGGGCTGCAGGTACCGCCTCATACTACCAGTAGTGACAAGGGCACTAGCAAAATGCAAAACTAGAGAAAAATCTGGAAGGATAAAGGGAGAGAAATGGTCTGTGGCCACCACCTGCAAAACCATTTCCTTTTTGGGGGTTGTCTTACTGTTGCATCTCCTGTCCACCTCCTGTCATTTTCATTACCACCAAAGCAGGTGAAATTGATTAACAATCGTTTACACTTCCTAACTGGACAGATCGATATCCCAGATGTTTAATTGACTTGGTGTTATATTGTGATGATTAAGTGTTCCCTTAAAAAAAATTGCGGTGTAGTAAAAACCCATACTAGAGAAGATGCGGCCCCTGTTGTGTTTGCATGGATTTAAAGCTCCGTAAACTATGAATAAAATGAATGATTGAAGGATTTCATTTGGAGCTTGAAATGTGGCTACTCATACTTAATAAGGGGTAGCCTATATTGACAGGCCAATCATTGATATTTAACTGATATCTTTTCTGTTTCAGTAAAATGTCCCCAGCTGCCTGTTGATATCAATGGAAGGAAGCTAACCCTAAAGACAATTCCTCCTTGTCCCCTTTTGAGTTGCTGAATGTTTCACAGGGCTTTCAAGTTGAGTTAGATCCCAGGGGTTCAGAGAACCACCTTTGATCAACCCAGGCTTGCATGATGCACCAAAAGGTCATGGGCTGATCCATTTGAACCGGGCCACACCGCGCTCCTACAGTGTGTACCGGTACAGTAGCCAGTGTGTTTGTTCAGCAGAGTCCAGCTCTTCAAGGTGCCCAAAGGTTCCTCTGACTAGTGACATGAGGGCATGTGGTATATTTTTTACACACATAGATCTGTGTATAGAACCTGTAGGTATCTGTCTTATTGCACACACATCCATAGACCTGCTCTGCCTTTTTCATTGTCTATTCCTAACAAGGGGGGGGGGGGGGGGGTTATGAATTATTATTCCTTTGTCCTAGAGGACGCATGGTCAAAGATGGCCCACTGCATTGTCCTAGAGCACATGGACAAGATGGCCTCCCTTCCTGTGACCTGCCCCCTGCCCTTTGACCTGAGTAATATTGTCCCCCTTTTCACACCCTAACCTGTACTTTGTAAGGTGATAGGACTGTATAGGTACCTTGTCATAGACTTGTATTACCATATCACTGAGTATAAATGTGTGAGCTCTTTCTCTTTTCACCCTGCTAATTCACCCTCTCTATGACATCAGAGTAGGCATGTAAGCTGTACCTTTGTTTAAATAAATAGTCTGTAACTCAGAAACTTTACTTGTGATCTATTTCAACCAAATTCTAAAGTAAATATCCTACAGGCATACTAATCTCTCTCTGCACACAGGTCTTCCAACAGATTTTTCTCACATTCTGACATTCTGACACTTCTCATTTTGCAACAACGGAACAACTTCAACCCTTCTCAACGGAACAATTTCAACCCATTAAACATTGTCATTGGGACACAACAAATCTATGAATCTGGACAAGCAGACAGCTGGCTCCAGAGGTAGCATACTTGAGGGATGTGCATAATGCTCCATTGATTCATGAAATCTGCATCACATGAGAGAAATGCGTTTTAAGGCAGAGACACGCCAGGAGAAGCAATGATAGAGCTCCCTCTAAGCTTCCTCAGAGGGAGTCACTTCAGTGGTTCAGCTTTTGGGAAATGCTGTCACCATGCAAGTACTAGCCTACATAGTTACACTCCCCCAAACTCCCTGACTATGACAGATAGGGAGCTCCTTAGGCTCATGTCATCAACTCAGGCTTTGTATTGAAAATGGAAATAAAAGTGATTACAATAAATATACTATAATAAGACATAATAACCACATTCTTCACTTGACAGTCTTCTTCTGTATAAAAAAAATATCCTTTGGCATAATTTGCTATCCAGCTGTTTCTGCAACCACACTGTCTGGAGTCAAAACAAGTTCTCATGCAAACTTAACTTTATAACAGTTTGAGCATGCTGTATTACCTTTGTAATTACCGCCACCTAGTGGTAGTCCAGGGCATTTTATTTTAGATCGCAAACCAGAGACCATTCTCTTTCACAGAACTGTATGTATGCTACTCGAACAACTTTGTGCTGTGTGTGTGGGCTACCGAACATTTATTCATACAACATTTCTTTCGTCTTGCTGACAAAAATGAATACTGACCATTTACTTAGCTAAATATGCATGTACATGTCAGTTTTTAAGTTTGTAACTTCGTGGACTTACCAGTAGAAGGTGACCCAACACTTGGTGCATTGCAGGTATGCAGGTTTTTGACAAAGCTCACATTGCCTTTTTGCTCCTCGTGGGTTTGCCAGTGGATTTATAGCTGACAACGCCAGCGACACTTGAGGTTTACTACCCATAACGTGTTGCTTTTTGGTTTGAGGCGATAGTAATCTTATATCACCTCCTTGAAAACCTTTTGAACGACAATCCCTTTGTTTCCTGGACGCCTACAAGTTGCTATGGAGACGACCATTGAAACATTAACCTTTTTGTTTGAAGAAAGCATGATGAAATAATGTTAGAATTAAAATGATCAGTAATAACTGAATGAATCCACTTCACATTCTAGAAGTGCAGTTTATGAAAAGAAGTTACAGCAATTTACAAAAATATATTTCCTATTGACATACAGATATATTTCAAAGCAATAAAAGCATCATTATCAAAATATTCCACAACACCCTTTTGGCATTTGTCATCAGTATGCTGATTTACAATAAATACTGATACTGCTCATACTAGTTTTTCAATAGGCATACACATGCATTGGATAGTAAGGCCCTAAAGGCTACTAATAGGCTGTAATTGTGCACATTTTTCCGATATCAAGAGACTAAACGCCATGCCATCAATAGACATTTGGATATAGATTTTAAATAAAAACAGAAATCGGAATTAGCTGCATTATGGCAATATTAGCCTACTGACTGGAATATCAGAAATAAAACAGTTTTCAGTATAACACTGTGGAACACTTTAGTCTCTTATTCTCTTCTTATGGGTTACTCTTTCTTACGTAGGTGGATGTACATGACTCCACTGCACAGCAGCAGAGGCACACACACCCAGGCCAAGATAAAGCAGTAGCCAAAGTGTCCTGAGGTCAGCTCTCGTGCGTCCTGGAGGATGTCTTGATTGTGAAGCATGTAGATGAGAGCAGCAGCAAAGGCTGTGAGACCTGGGAGAAGCAACAGACAGACAGACAGACAGGATGACTCAGTGGAAAGTTACAGAGATTACTTTGATGTAACACTGTACTATACCGTATGCACCTATATTGTACATACTTAGCCACATTCTGTTTACCTATAACTAGTTAATGAAACAGTGTTTATGTATCACATCATTACAGACAAAAAACACTTACACTTACACTGTTTGACACAACATGTTGGGGCACTTTGCTCTATAGCAGTGTTGAAAACCCCCCACAGTGAAAGTATAGCTAGACCATAAAACAGTTACCTTATACCAGCAACTGTAACAGTGGAAACATTTATTTGAGGAGTATGTGAATCAAGTCTAAAGCAGGACAATGTAAGTACTGTACATATTTCACCATGGGGAAAGTCTATAGTCTTATAGACCATACAGACTATACAGACTGGCACTGATAACTATACTATATATACTATATCTGCCAAATCACACCATTTAGGGACTCATGGCTCTTGTTGAGATACAGTTGGGTGCAAAAATGTGGGCACCCTAATGCCTTTTACAATTAATATCTAAGTGAAAAGAATCAAACCTAACCTCTAAATGGTACATGACACATTTCATCACATTTTAAAGCAAGATGATTCTTGCAAACGTTTGGGAACCCTGTCAGCTAATACTTTGTAACTCCTCCTCGGGCAACTATAACAGCTTGCAAACGCTTCCTGTAGCCATGCTAAGAGTCTTTCAATTCTTGTTTTGGGAATTTTCCCCCATTCTTCCTGGCAGAACACCTCTAGCTCAGAAATATTCTTCGACCTTCTTGCATGCATGGCATGTTTGAGATCTCTCCACAGATTTCCAATAATATTCAAGTCTGGGGACTGTGATGGCCATTCCAAAACCTTCATACATCTTTCCTGGAGGTACTTCATGGTTGATTTTGAGACAATATTATGCTTCGGGTCATTGTCTTGCTGGAATACCCAACCTCTCTTCAACTTCAATTTCTGGACTGACCTTTGAACATTAGCCTCTAGAATGTCTTGATATTTGGTGGAATCCATTCTTCCTTCCACCCACACAATATTTCCTGTGCCCCCAGCTGCTACACAACCCCAAAGCATAATGGATCCACCTGCATGCTTAACAGTTGGTAAGGTGTTCTTCTCTACAAATGCTTCACCCTTTTTTCTCCAAATATACCTTCTTTGGTTGTGGCCAAAGAGTCTATGTTGTGTTATAGACTCAATTTTAAATGTAGTAAAATGTAATTAATAGAAATGCAATTTTCTTGTGAGGAAAAAGTTAGGACACCACCACATTCATTACTACTTAAAATGCCTAAAATTAGAATCGATCAACTATGTTCGTAGTCCGTATACATGGGGTGTGCTTGGAGATGATAGTCAATTGTCTAGAGTGGGCTTGTTCATGTTCTTCAATGTATGGATATTGCAATCATAGGATTTATCGGGACATTACCCACTGAGCACTCGGGAACAGTGAATCAGGAACGGTGCCTCCAGCCTCGCGCTATGTGCAATGAATATGAATATAAAAAGTAAATATATTTGCATGAATATCTATATGATACGAACAAAGATATATGTAGGCTACATTGTGATGGGTACAGGACAAGGGAGAATAAGATATGTGCAGTGTGCACGTATATATTCTTTGTGTGCACTCACATTTATGTGAGGTAATATTTCGATTTATGTTGGTGGAAATTGTATCTATTTCAAAGCGTTTCTCCTGTTTCATCCTTCTGCCAGCGGAGTCGCAGTTGACATTTCTCCAGTTTCTATGCGTACAGTGCGCACAGTTTTTATAAATCCCAAAATTGGGATTCATAGATTAATCCAAAATTGAATTATTTGGGCACAGTAACACAAGACATGTTTGGCGCAAACCAAAGACAGCATTTGAGCACAAGAACCTCATACCAACTGTAAATCATGGGGGTGGAAATGTCATGGTTTGGGGCTGCTTTGCTGCACCAGGGCCTGGCCAGCTCACCATCACAGTATCCACCATGAATTCTTCATTGTAGCGGGTGGGAGGAAAATGTGACATCATCTGTCAAAGCTGAAGCGGATATGGGACATGCAATATGACAATGACCCAAAACATTCCAATAAATCCACCATGAATGGCTCAAAAGAAAGAAATGGCGAGTTCTGGAATGGTCAAGTCAAAGCCCGGATCTTAATCCTATTGCTGTGGGGTGATTTGAAATGGACTGTGCATGCAAGACACCCCTCAAACATCACACAGCTGAAAGCATTCTGCATGGAGGAGTGGTAAAAACATTCTCCCAGTCGATGTCTGGTAGACAGTTGTTAGACAGTTATAGGAAACATCTACTTGAGGTTATTTCAGCCAAAGGGGGCCATACCAGCTATTAGAGCATAGAGTGTCCTAACCTTCCTCAGTAGGAATTGGCTTCTTTGTTAATTTTTTGTTAAATACATGATAACAAAGTTAAATGTTCATCTTTATCTAAGACATTGTTTGAAACAAGATAAAATATTGAATAATCGAATAACTGAATAATCACCGAACACTTTATTAGGAACACCTGTGTACACCTTCTCATTCATTCAGGTGATGTAATGGTGTGGGGAATGTTTTCTTGGCACGCTTTGGGCCCATTAATACCAATCCATCATCGCTTGAAAGCCACAGCTTATTTGTGTATTGTTGCTGACCATGTGCATCCCTTCATGGCCGCAATGTACCCATCTTGTAATGGCTACTTCCAGCATGATAGTACACCATGTCTCAAAGCAAAAGCCGTCTCAAACTGGTTTCATGAACATGACAATGTGTTCAGTGTTCTTCAGTGGCTGTTTTGAGAGCAAAGGTAGGCCATACCCAGTGTTAGTATAGTGCTCCTAATAAAGTGTTTGGTGTGTGTGTGTGTGTGTGTGTGTGTGTGTGTGTGTGTGTGTGTGTATGTGTGTGTGTGTGTGTGTAGCAGAGATAGATAGATAGATAGATAGATAGATAGATAGATAGATAGATAGATTACCTGCAAAAACTTGACATAGCCCAGTGAAGTAGAAGAGTCCTCCTTTGGACATGGTGAAGAGTTGCCCCAAGAACACCAGGAACGAGACTGAGGAGAACACTACAGACAGCACCATCAGCACCTGAACAGCTTGGAGCCATTCTGAGGAGAAATAAGATAAGATAAGATCATTGGGGATAATAGTACTAATTCGTAGCATTGTGTTACAATACATTAAATGACATTACACACAGAAGCACAAATCACACAAGGAATAATAAATAACAAATGTCCTGCCCTCGAGGAAAGAAAGATTTCAGTGACTTAATGGAGAAAAATATGTTTACCAGTCTCTTTGGACGAGGCACACAACCAGGTTCCAGTGTCGTTGTCAAATCTACAGTTGTACCAGAGGTCTGAGTTTTCCATCCCATCCCAAATCCACCAAGACTACAAAAGAATGATAAGATGGGACCTTAACAAGGCCAAGAATATAGTAAAATATTATCATTCTACAAACAGTTACTTTCTACATTCTGATCTACTTTAAGACAAACTTCTCTAACAATGCTATGCTTCATTGACTACTGTATATGAATCTTTAAATAGACCTCCAACCTTCTCCATGGTGGCAATGAAGAGCATGGCCAGGGTGATGAGATGCAGCAGGGTCACGAACATCAGCAAGTATGCCATCTCTAGTAGTTCCCTACCATATGACATAATATTGAAATGACTAATTAATTGCATTGATGAAAATTGTTAGCAAAGTCAATTATTACTGTTTCAATAGGCCTTGGGTTTTACGAGCACATTGGTTTTACTCTGAGACTGAGTAAAAGCCTTCCTGTTTTCCCCTGAAGTACAAATGGAAAGTCTGAACTGTTAAATACAGAATTCTCTGTTATGTAAGCACACAAACAGAGTGCCAAGGAACTATTTCTAAAAACCACTCTTTGACTGGCTGTAACCTGTATTGAAATGAGAGGGCGAGGTTGATTGAAATTCAAATGGTAACCAATTATTTAGTAAACTAACCTCAATAAACTTCTGCAGTGAAGGCATAATTGTTTTCAGTTTGGAGTGAACAGTTTTGTTACTAAGAAAACACCTGGTTTTAATTTTAGCTGCACAACATGTAAACTTGGAGTAAATCCAGTTTTGAGAAATAAATGTTGTCTTATTCTAAACAAAATTCTAAAATCTCAGGCATATTGGTGGCGGTGGTGGTGGTGGTGGTGGTGGTGGTAGTGGTGGTAGTTGTAATGACCCCAGTTCTAGTTTACACAAGAGACATGCATTGACCAAAATAAATGTACAAAAAACACAGGATGAAAATGTCTGTATACTCTACTAGATCTTTATCTTTAGGAGAGGCCCAGTTTTTGGGTGGGTTACAAAAAGCCATGATTGTGAAATTATACAATTAAATGAGAGTATTTTCATCCCTCTGACAACTGAATGAAATGCTGGTTATTTTTTTTAGATTACCTCTCTAAAATGTGACTATGAGAGTATTATTAGTGAGAATAAGATGAGAATATAAAAGTGTGCCTGGAAATCAAAACATACACAGCTCTGGTACAAGCGTTTTGAATTTCAGGACTCCATGTGTAATGCTGAGCACGCACATTATACGGACTGGTGGTGAAAGTAAGTGTTTTTCTGTGATGAAGAAATAAGTATCAATCTTCTGAATGATAAATCTGTTGAGTACACTGTAACTATTCTGACATGATCCATTTTCAACATCCTTTTACATGACCATTTTGTATACTTAGTATGTTATCATTTATATTAAGATATATCTACTGTTCCTCAAGAATGTTTACAGAAACTCATAAAAGATTATTTCTAAAGAAAGATTCTCCACTCACCTTATTTGACGTTCCTCTGAAACAAACCTCACTCTCTGTAGGCCTACAACTCTCTAAAACTCCCCCCTTGGTGGCCCTCTCCTTTCCACTCTTGCCACTCCCCCTTTATTTTTTCAATCATTCCATGTCCAAAGTTTCCAGGAGGAGGAGAGGAGAGGAATGCAGAGTTTTTAAAAAGAAACTCTAAACGCCCATTTCCTTTTGGTTGAACAGAGCTCCCTTTGCTCTCCTTTTTACTCCCTCAGTCCAAACTCACCATCTTAAAAAGATTGCAAACCAGACCCACCCATGAGCAGTGGAACAGCTGCCCACATGAACAGATTCATACTGTAAACACTCTGAAGTGTACCAATTTCAGGTCCTAAAATAATAATGTAACTCATCCACCCATCTTGTAGTCTTAGAGAGTGAGATAAATAAGAAGAAATACATATTACAAATATATATTTTTTTAGCTTTTGATCAGAGAGGAACTGTGAGTGTGTCTGTCATAGGGGTGGTGTACAGTGTACAGTGAGTGACAGCGATTTGTTAAGTGACAAAACACACCAGAACAGATGGTTTGGCATGAAATTAAATGAGTAAGCAATAACATAAGCATAATCATTACAACATTGACATTGTGCTATCCGTCTCGAGCACATGTTGGTGTTTTCTGATTTACAGATTATAAGAAACAATGCAGATAAATTTGCGTGTTTTTGGTTTCTATTTCACTCATTTTAATTTGGGCAATGATATCTAATCATTAGTAGCCTGTGATATTATATTTATTTCTCCCCAGTCAGTCAGTATGGATTTTCCCATTACCCCCCCTGCATCACATGAATGGTATATTCCGTTGCTTAGGTACGTCTACAAGCGTCTTCAGACCACTTGTTGTCCACCTGGCTGAGGGGGAACTACTAGATCTGGCTTGTTAGCTGAGGCTGGTAAATAATGAATATAAGATACTAGGTACAGGTCTTCTCAACCATAAGGCGTAGCTACCCCCTTTCTTTTATTAATGTCGAGGCGGCTCCAGAGTCCAGAGAAAAAAGAGTTCGTTAGCGAGTATCAAAAGTGGCTAGCTAATTGACTAGCTAGGCTGGACACTAGCGCGCGTCTCTGGATTGGTGCAAGTCTTTAGCCAAGCGTCCCAAAAGGTTTGGCAGCGGCCAGGTCCGTTATCATGTGTTGAACTGGGGCGATATGAATGTGGTTGAGTGCTCTTGGAATGCTAGCAAGCCAGCTCGTTTTGTGTCGTCAGACATTTTGGGGAGGGATTAGCAATGGGGAATAACAACCCAAAACAGTCCAGTTAACGTTGCTCCCCCTCCATTTCTTTTATTTATTTATTTATTTTACAAAGAAATTGAAGTCTGCTTACTAGTGAAAAACATTGCATGCCGAAATCTGCAAGCCACATGCCTCCTAGCATTCTTTTGACAGTAAATCAAGCTCGGTCATACTCGTATCGAAGCCTTGTTGCATGCTATCTAGTGATGCAACACACCCAAAAGGCATCCGAATTAGGACATGTAGAGCTTCCAAATGCAAATCATAAGTAACTGGCCTTGTTTCAATTCAGCAGCCCGCTAATGCTTTGCTCTCATCTTTTTCAGGTGACTGTGACCTTAGGAGAGGAATAAGCATGGAACACGTATCAGGATGGAAGCCCTAAGCTGTGGATTTAACTGGCGTGTACTCATCCATTGTCTTGTCAAGCTTTTGAAACCATTAGCTTGTCAACATCGTATCATGATTGTAGTATTCTGCTTGGTAACTTTTCCTGTCGAGGAGAAAGTTAATCACTTCGCTAACTTTAGATGAAACTCCCTTGTTCGTAGAAGTGCATGGCCATGGATCGTGATGAGGTAACCATAACCTACATAATTTGCTTACTTAAAAGAGATATGTGGCTCGATAAGATGTCCATTGGAATATGTAGCTTCGTTTACCGTTATGCAATGCAAATGTTTTGACGGTCAACCTTTGAGCAGTTGTATAGTTGGCACGATAACAGTTTTTTTTTCAATTGAATGTTTGATATCATTCCATTTGGAGAGCAACGTCGAATATAAGGATGCCACAGAGAGACACAAAAAAGGTCAATTGAAAAAAAATGTCGTCTTACATTTAGTAGTAGTGTGACCAAGCAGTCATATTTTTATCAGCTTAATACATTCATCCACTAACATTAGTAGTATTTTATAACAACCATGTTCTGCTATAAGAAACAACACATTGTTTTCACCACAACAATAATAGCCTGGACAACTTGTTTGACAATGAATAGCAGGCATATGAGATCTGATGCTGTCGCCCAGCTGCCAATGCCTAGCATGTTGGAGCAGTGTCCTGTGTTTGCCTAACTGTTGAATGATGAGGTGTCTCAGTTTACAGGACTTGCAAATTACAGTATAGAATTCTACATCAAGTGCTTAGTGCTGGCAGGGTCTTGCTGTGTGTGTCCCTCTCCCATGTGTCACAAAATAGATCAAATTACAGCTAGGTTGATACTAGGTTTGCTGTTGAATCCTTACATTAAACCACACACAACACAACATACACATCATAAAGCATCTGTTTATGGTGCTCAGGTCCGGACGGAGATGGATCAGATCGCCCTGCGTCTGCAGGAGGATGGCCTGGCCCCTGGGGCAAGTGTGGAGGAGCGCCAGCGGCATCTGTGGCGTAAGCTCCTACACAATGAGGAAGACCTACGCTTGTCCACCCAAGAGCTGCAGAGGCTGCGCACACAGCAGGCCAACGAGATGACGGAGGTGAGCCACTGAGACCACTCGCTCCAATAACTCTAGTCTCAGCCACTCACAACTGACTTGGGATCACCTACTCTCTCTCACATCAGAGCTAACATGGTAACCATTATGAGGTAAGGGACAATGTTCCTAGAGCAGTTTACTAAGACATGATATGCCTGATAATACACCTGGGGCCACAGACGGAAGGCTAGGATCTGCTATTTGACCCCTGGTTCTAAAGAATCTCTAATGACGCCTTCATATTACCACATATTGTGTCCTCCTGGTGCGTGGGAAGCCAGACTACTACTGTTACATCACTGACTTTTAATTTGCACTCGGTACACAGACCTCATGGCACATTTTATATCCTGTCAGGCTGGCCAACCAAACTTGCTTCATAATGTGTTGAAGTGAAAGCTCTGCACTTCTTGGATGAATCTTTTCTACAAATAATGGCCAGCTAACAAATTCCTTTTTAGGATCAAACTTTGAGTAGTTAATTTAATTTACATATTTTTGCCGCTCATATTTTTCTCTGCAATAAGCGAATTCTCTGCAATAATTAAAACTCAGTGTCTGCCTTTTTTATTATGTGGGATGATACAGTCGTGAAAAAATTAGGACACCCCATGAAATATTATGTTTTTTTAAAATATTTGATCTTCTTTCAAACACTACCTACAGGTAAAGGTGATGTAATTGAACCAAAAACAATGAAAATGTAACTTTGTTATCATTTATTTAACAACTAATTACTGAGGGAAAACACCCTATGCCCTAATAGCTGGTGTTGCCCCCTTTGGCTGAAATAACCTAAATTAGATGTTTCCTATAACTGTCTACCAGTCTCTGTCATCGACTGGGAGAAAGTATTTCTCACTTCTCCATGCAGAATTCTTTCAGCTGTGTGATTGTTTGAGGGGCGTCTTGCATGCACAGCCCTTTTCAAATCACCCCACAGCATCCCAATAGGATTAAGATCTGGGCTTTGACATGGCCATTCAGAACTCTCCATTGGTGGATTTACTGGAATGTTTTGGGTTATTGTCATGTTGCATGGTCCACATCCGCTTCATCTGCAATTTTTGGACAGATGATCTCACACTCATACAATAAATAATTCATGGATTCTGTGATGGTGAGCTGGCCAGGCCCCGCTGCAGCAAAGCAGCCCCAAACCATGACATTTCCACCCCCATGCTTCACAGTTGTTATGAGGTTTGTGCTCAAATGCTGTCTTTGGTTTGCGCGAAACATGTATTTTGTTACTGTGCCAAATAATTCAACATTGGATTCATCTGTCCAAAGCACATTGTTCCAGAAGTCCTGGTGTTTGTCTAGGTGTTCTCTGGCAAACTTTAGCCTTGCCCTGATGTTTTTTTTGTTTTTTTGAAAGCAAGGGTTTCCTCTTTGCACACCTCCCATGAAAATCTAACTTGTCTCTTTCTAATGGTAGATGCATGATGACATGCCAGTACATGATGATGTACTTTGACATCAACTGTGGCAAGAGCTACCAAGTCCTGTGATAATATTCTAGGATTGTTGGAGACTACACATCTTGTAATATGCTCTTGGGCTGAACTTGCATCTCCTGTCAGCCAACGTTGCATCATTCCATCAATGTTGCTAAAGGAACATCCAGGCTTGTTTTGAGTTCTAACATGTTGGCCGTTGTTTTAAATGTTCTCCACTTCCGGACAGTGGAATGGCTGATTCCTTATTGTTTGGAGATCTTTTTAAATCCCTTCCCAGACTCATATACATCTACAACATTCTTTCTGAAGGCCTCAAAGAGCTCTTTTGATCTCACCATGGTGATACCACTCACAACAATCAAAAGTAAACCAAACTAAATGTCTGAGTGTTTAAATAAGACAGGCTCCTCCAAAATCGGCTCTAACAATGCTCTAATCATTTGTACCTGATGTGGTGTACTTAAGTAGTAAGTAATAAATGTGATCAAATCAAAGACATGTTTTCAGTTTTATTTGTTTATTATATTACCTCCATCTCTCAATATTGTTAAGATGAAGATCAAATGTCTGTATGTTTAAATATGTTGAATGGGGGGTGGGGGGAGCCTCATCCATGGCAGAACCACTCACCTACTTATGGCTGTCTGTCTATCTCAGGTGGAGAACTATGTGGAGCACATCCGTGGCCTGCTAGAGCACCGTGAGTCTCTGACAGCTGACTATGAACGGGACAACGAGCAGCTCAGAATTGAACTTCAGCAGATCAGGCTCCAGCAAGGTGATCAAAGCCAAAAGCAATGGAAAATGGCTCCTCTTTAGCATTAAAATGTAGACAGGAGGGCTGGTGTTTCTTCAAATATCCTCATCCCTCAATCCCAGTAGTATTACAGTAGATGACATTGTGCCTGAACAGTACGATAGACATAGCCACATCATTGATCATTGACTCCCCCCCCTGTTTCAGACTCTGAGAGGAAGGAGGTGGTGGAGATGTTGGCCCAGGAGGGTCTGGGGGAGATTGGCCACAGCAGCCCCAGTGAGCAGGTGGCCTACATCCTGGTGGAGAGGGCCACACTGCTGGAGAGGCTGGATGCCACAGAAAGGAGGCTAGACACCCAGAGCCTCACTGGCAGCCTCAGGGAGGTCCACCTGCATGTAAACGACCTACATTATTGGTGACTTTTCCTGTTGCTGTTAATGTGAGCATTAAGGGCTTATTCCCGCAAACACATGTAGAGGTCACAGTTAAGTGAATAAAATGTGTTAAAAAGTCCAGTTGACGGGGCGCTTAGGTGGCGTAGCGGGTTAAGCGTCGACCATGTAACCGCAGGGTCCCCGGTTCGAATCCGTCCGGGGACATATCCTGCATGTCATCCCTCCTCTCTCTCTCACCCATCCTTCCTGTCTAATTCTCCACTGTATCTATCAATAACAATTTAAAATATGAGTGGGACTGCCCCAAAATAACTATATGTCCATTTGTATGATATGATGATCATATTCATGGATCTCTATTGCGGGGTGTCAAACAGGGCGAGCTGGATCATATTCGCCACACCCTGGAGGAGGAGCTGAAGCACCAGAAGGAAACCATGCTGCACACCAAAGAGAGCATGAACAAGGTGAGGGATGACTGTCAACCTGGTTGGAAAACCTCACAAGACAAGGAAAGGGAGGTTAGAAGGTTATAAGAATATTGTACTTATCAAGTGTGAGTTTACTTCCCAGGTAAACTATTTCTGAGGCATCTAGTATTGATACTGCACGGTGGATGCCCCCATACGGTCTATTGTGAAAACCTCTGCCCCCGGTCTCTCTTCACCAGTCTCCAGGTCAGAGTCCCTGGAAGAAGCTGTTTGGCCTCCGCAAGTCCTCCCAGAGCACACACAATGGTGTCCCTGTAGGTCCTTACTGTACCACCACAATCAACCAACTAACTAACCAGGGCCTTGAAATGACTTGGTCCCTCTCTGCATGATTCTTGCCTTTCCAGTCCTATTTCAGAGCCATACCACTATCGTTGTGCACAGGGTGTGCTCATTATGTCGATGCTAGCATGTTGTTCATATTGCTAACCCTGCAGTATCCTAACTAATCTTGAACTTTTTGTGGTCTTAACAGCATTGCCAAAGGGGCCTTTCTGGGTTGGATTCGCTTTTACACTTTTGTTTGAGTGCCTACAAACTTAACTAACTAAGAGCAACAGTGTCAATATGTGTGCAAATGTTAGTTCTAGTTCAGCTCTATTGATGTTTTCACCCTTACTTATTTAGAATGGTTGTATATAACATGTTGCCATATATGTATATATTTTTTATGTAAATTGTCAGTAATGGGCATGCTACTTTGAACCACTGAACCACAGATGCATGCCCTCAGCAACAGCATGTCAGTCCCGCCACATTAAGTTCCACAAGCATCCAGTGAATAACTCTCTCTCTCTCTCTCTCTCTCTCTCTCTCTCTCTCTCTCTCTCTCTCTCTCTCTCTCTCTCTCTCTCTCTCTCTCTCTCTCTCTCTCTCTCTCTCTCGCTCTTTGTGTGTGTGTGTGTGTGTGTGTGTGTGTGTGTGTGTGTCAGGTCCACAGCGAGGATGTATCCAGAGAGCGTTCGGAGCGGCTGCGGCTAGAGAGGGATCTGGAGGAGGCCTCACATCGCCTCTCTATGGCCCATGAGGATATCCGCAGACTTACAGACGAGCTGGACTCTACCAGGAAGACCCAGGGACTGTGTGGTAATAGACTATTGTAATAGACTGTGTCCTCTGTCAACCAGTAAGAACTACACTGACGAAATATGTATTGATAAATCCAGATGCTTGAAAGGCTCAAACCCTGTGATGTAGCCTAGGAAAAAGATAATACATTTAAATGCATTTAAAAACATTTTACTGTTTTACAATTGCATGACCAGATCTCAATAGTACAGGTGTGTACCCTTGAAATCATGTGTTGAAATGTGCTTCATCTTAGGACCTGAACTGGAGCGAACAGGCCAAGAGATGGAGATCCTCAGAAAGGAGGTGGACAAACTGAAGCAATGTGGTGAGAGGCCGGTAGTCTTTCTAGAGCCTCATAAAGTTAGTAGGCTGCTTACCATATAATCAAATGTGCGATACTGTAAAAAGAACTTCATGAGATACACAGCCTATGCAGAGAAGCAATATCGCATTGAAACAAATGCTCATTCTCATATCTTAACAGATGTCTTAACGCTAGGGGTGCAACGGTTCTCGGTTTTATATCGGACGGTACGGTTCAATACACTAGTGAACCGTGCAAGTTTTAGGTTTATCCTGCGTTTCATTAAAAGTTGGAGGTGCTCAAATGTTTGTTCATGGCGAGCGGAGTTGAGAACATGCCAACAGTTTGAGGAAGCCCCGGATTGCTACAAATCTGCGTTGTGGAGTCATTCATTCTGGTTTTGGCATTGAATACAGCGATGAGGGAATGAAAACGGTGAACAGAAACGCGTGTCTAAGAAATGCTTCACACGTGTCGTATATGTGCATAATATGCACACGATGGGCTACAGCTGGTACAGCTCTCATAGCTTAAGTGCATTTTTACTTTCATTTCTCTCTTTTCTATACCAGTCGTTAAGCCTAAGAGGCACATTTGTGACTGCAGTTGGTGAAACCGTAAACCACTCGCATACGTGAAACCGCTATAAATAGCTCTCAAAATAGCTCTCTTATATGTATACTTTGTGGAATGGATTAATTGTTATTGTTGTCTATCAGTAATCGGCTAACGGTTTACATGGCTTTTAAATTTCGTTTAGTTATAAAAAAGTTATAAAAGTAATAAAAAAAAAGAATTTCATTTCAAATGATTGCCCACTGTTACCAACACACCACTTTTATGGTGCTGGTGACTCATCAAAGTCTCTCAGAACCTCTCACCTCGTCATTCTGTAACACAAATTTCAGGTCAGAGGTGTGAACACTTCTATAGTGTAGGTTTTCCATAGACTCTCAGTGTACTGTACTTGTACCTGGGTTTCCGTTAACCGGCAATTACCGGTCTTTGTCCGGTAAAATTTGTTGAAGTCCGACAAATTGAAAAGTCGTCGGACATATTGTCCGGTGAAAATAATTCCCTTTGAATACAATTCGCTAAAGTTCACATTCTGATTCCTTCTATTTTAAAAAAGACGAATATATAGGCTATGTATTTCTTTTATTATGATATGATTTGACACCGGCATGATGATGACTCCTAATGTGTATGCCGGCCTATGCGAAACAGCGCACAGGTGCCACATGGGATTGATGCCAGATGGGATTACAGCTTAACCAGTCTATTACCGCTTAAACACAGTAGCCCATTCGGCGGTAACCCATGCCTATCTGGCAACCCTGCCAACCCGTCCACCATAGTAATACGCAAACGTTGCAGCTCAAAGTGCACCATAGCGAGCGATTAAATTAATGGAAAGATGGCAAAACAAAGTAAGCTTAGCAATTATTTCATGAAGCCAAGCAACAATGAGTCTGAGCCTGAGGAGAAGTCTGACTCTGAAGAGATGGAGGCCGCAGCGGCTGACGCCGTCGTGGCTCCTCCAGCCAAGAAGTCTCGTGGATTCAGAGTTGAATGGAAAAAAACTTTCCCCTGGCTGCGTTTAGATGAGGAAGCCGGAAAAATGTTCTGCTCACCGTGCGAAACATCGGGGAGGAATAATGGATTCACGAGAGGAGCAACTAATATGAGAATGTCGGCTCTCACTGATCACAGTCGGTGCAGTGACCACATATCGGCGGTCAGTTTGAGGCAACAGCAAACCGCTATGCAAGGCCACTGTGAGCAGGCTAATGCAACGGCTAACAATAAGCTGCACTCTCAGCTATCAGGTCAGGCTATTTTATTTAAGGCTATCCCCTATCTATCTGAGAAAAGGCATAGGCGATAGGCCTAGGCTGTAACATCGAACGGAAATTAGCCTATACATACGCATTGCAAGTTAATTTAAAGCCTATTTAGTGCCTATTTAGAGTTTTATTCTATTTTATTTTATCTGATAAAAGGCATATGAACGGAAATTAGGCTAGCCGTGTCACGCCAGAAGCCTACATGCTTGCACTGTTACTGTTCAATAAAATGTTATACATCTAGACATTGTGGTATTTCTTTATATACGTATCCCAGACTGCCTATCAATTGTTTCTCAATAAACAGTTATGTTCTTCCCATTGTCATACTCCCGAGTTAAACGAAATGCCTTCCCAACCAGCGAGACTTATAGAAATGACGTTGTTTTATTGATTTAAAAAAAAGGGTAAAACTGGAAAGAGAAAATAGAAAACTCACATTAATCCCAAACAATTTAACAAACTTCAGTTAACGTAATGTGGAGTCCGTTCATTGATCGATGCTGTCTGTTCAGTTCCCAGTGAGGCGCCCGTTCAGCGCTGGACCCGTTCAGCGCTGGATTTGACGCATGGCATAGCGCGCATGCGTCAAATCATGTTATATTATTATATATTATATAGCTCGCATCTAATCGTATCGGATGAGAAATAGACATTAAATGGCATATATAGGCCGCTACACAACAGTAATCACCGCGACAAACAGCTATATTCGATTTTGAAGAAAAAAAATATGATTTAAAAAAAAATAAAAATGTTATATTTTAATATGATGACCGGAATATATCACGTTTGTCCGGTAAATCGAATTCTTTCCGGACACGATGTCCGACGGCAAAGTTTTCTAACGGAAACCCTGACTTGTACTGAAGTAGGCTAGTGAAATAATTTCAATCCACAGTATTATTCTACAGCAAATCTACAAATCAATGAATTAATTATTATGTTTGATTCCACACAACGTTAACGTTCATTACAAAAGCATTTACCTTTTCTATAATCTATTAGGCCTATATCTCTAACAAGGCTAGCTAGCTAGCTAACACTTGTTTGGCTAGCTGGTACACACAAACACACACTAAAACGGATGGTGCATGAAACCAGGGCTGGACTGGCCATCTGGCATACCGGGCATTTGCCCGGTGGGCCGCGGTAGTTTTGGGCCGAGCCGACCGGCAAAAAAAAAAGTTTTTTTTTTTTTTTTACCAGCCGGCCCGGCCGAAAGCTACCATCGAACGGCCCATAAATCGAACGCTACCATTGAACGGCCCATAAATCAGGGACAGCGGCCCATTGGTCAATTTTCTATACAGACACTGGGCTGGCCCAATCAACAGAGAGAAGGGGGGGGGGGGGGGGGGTCAGGGGTCACGCACGCACGCAGCACCAGACCTCCGTCTCAGTTTCGCGGTAGTTTTGGGCCGAGTCGGCCGGCAAAATAAATTTAGTTAGCCTGGATAGTGAGAGATACTGAGAGAGATGGAGCGCAAAAGCACACTAAAACGGAAGGGAGGCTGGGAAAAACTTAGGGAGAAAAACAAGAAGAAACTCGAGGCAGATGCTGCCAAATGTGTAAACATTAGGGACATGTTTGCTGCACCCTCAAGTTTACCACAGCAGCAACAGCAACAGGTTGAAGAGGAGGCTGGCAGGGAGGAGCGGGAGCAGGGTACAGATACAGAGGATAGAGAGGATACAGAAGAAGCGGGGCCGAGTCAGCCTGTAACCGTTGACCCGGTAAGGAAAATATAGGTAGCTGTGTAGGGGTGTAACGGATCGCCCCCCACGGTTCGGCACGCATGTGTACCGCGGATCAATTGCAAAATGTAACCAAGTAATAATATTACTTAATATTAGTTAATATCCCTTGTAAATCACAATGTAGAGTTGCCATGAAAAGATAGACGCGACAGTTGCGTGCTTTGTTTTACTCTAAAGCGCAATGATAGGTTGATAATGGGAAAAAAAATATAGAACAACAAGGCTGCGTTCGTAAATTCGCTCTGGAATCTGATCACTGAGTACACTGGTCTACTTGCACTGGTACCATTGCTTACTGTATGTAGTCGTCTTTGTAGTGGTTTGGGGGAATACTACAGTTTGTCATATGACTGTACAGCACAGTATATAAGACGAGTATATAAGGCAAGTATTTTTGTGCTGGTGGGTGTGGTCCGACCGATTGGGGTGGGCCTGTCTGGGCCAAAAATGCCAGGGCCTAATTTTTGTCCCAGTCCAGCCCTGCATGAAACATACTGTACAGTATGTTGTATGTTTAGTAGGTCTGCAACAAATGTATTTATTCATTATGTTTTATCTTTGACAACCTATTTCTTCCTCCCACCATCTGATTCGTTTCGTAGAATTCTAAGTATAGGGGGATTGCATACTTACCTATGCAATTCTTACCTATAATATGTAATACTATAATAATATAATAATAATAATAATAATATAATATGTAATACTTACCTATGCAATTGCATAGGTAATAATAATAATGTAATGATATAATATGTAATACTTACCTATGCAATTGCATAGGTGAGCACACTGTTTCAGTGGTTTGATAACTCATGCTAACAACCTAAGCTACCTTACTCACAAAACAACAAATAACTGTTTGGCTATCCTAAGTAAACAACACAAAATCCTAGTAAATAACACATGTAACTCACTAAACCTTACCCAAGAACACAGCAGAAGGTGCCATGAATAGTGAACTGATGTGGAGATCAAAGTCTGAAATTCCGTTGTCTTCTTCGTCATCTTCAGATTCGGAGTTCCCGTTATGTATGAAGGAGTTCATTAATTGCCCACGGTCGATATTTCTACCGGCTTCTGAAATTCTGTTGATAGCATTAGCGAGCATCAGCATCCATCTTGTAAACTTGTCAACAAACAGGTCCACACGCACATGGCTACTTACATACAGCTGGGATGTGGGTGTGGCTACACACACTGCCACACTAATACCCCCCACCCGACTTTGCTAATTAACTGTAGGTATTTAGTGAATGTAAAACTGTTGGTTATGATATCGAGTGGGTTCTTTATCGCTTCAATTGTCGTCCTATGCCAAAGACCGGAAAACACTTTTTTTCATAACAATACTTGTTTGGCTCAATTGCAAGGTTTCACAATTCCCGACATGAGGACCTTTTAATGCAACGCTGTCACATAGCCTTGCACTCCTACCTAGTCTGTGTGTTTGTTTCCTTAGATATGATGGAGCTCCAGCGGGCAAAGGAGCACAATGAACGACTGGACGGGGAAATAAGAGTTCTGAGAGAGAGGGTGCGCTCCCTGGACTCTGAGAAGAAAGCCCTCTTAGAAATGGTGTGTATTCACATAGTTTTATTTATTTGTACTGTCCAAGCTGGCAGAAAAACCAGAATTAGATTCATATTCTTCATCATTTCAAGAATAGGAATAACTAACGTTATACCCTTCTTTACAGGTCACAAAGGGAGATGCTGCCACAGGAGCCAGAGTACCAGAGAAGGACTCTCAGCCTCAACTAGGACCGGTAACCCTCCAAGTCATTAGTCTCAATGTGAACAATTTCTGCTTTGCTATGTGACAGCTGCTGGTGAACGGGGTTACAAGCCTGCAGCCGATTTATTACTCAGACTTTTATTTAGAAAAATGTAAATACATTTCAGCATTGTTAAAAAATCTATTACAGACTCGCTAGTCAACTAACGCAGCTTATTTTGTGAGCCTGCAAACAATGTAAAGTAGTGTTATAGTTAACTAGGTAGCAGTGGGGATTACTCAACGATTGCATTGCAATGTTTTGGCTTGACTCGCGAGTGTGTGTTGTGATTTTCAACAACGTTGAAATGTATTTCTGTTTTCCCCCCTTTCACCAGCCTCTGTCACATATAATTTCCCTGTATAGTCTTAACATGAGCGGTACAAAACACTATTGTATGTGCTCTGGTCAGTGTTTGTATGATACTTCTGTTTTAATTTCTCTCTCCAGGGGGGGTTTTCCATCAACATTGCTAAAAGAAAATTCAGGCTTATGTTTTATAAATCTCACAAGAGATCAAAAATAAGCCTGGATTTTCCTTTAGCAACGTTGATGGAATATCCCCCAGTACAGTATGACAATTATGTTTGTTTGCTAGGGAGAGGGCAATGACAGTGCAGCCTCAACAGCTGGGGAACAGGAGCAGATTCATAAAAGGTACAGAAGAATGATAGAATCCTGGGGCTGTATTACAGAAACTTACTAAATTGCATATCCTATCTTAACTGTTTGGTAACCATGGTAATTAGGATTAGGACCAAAAAGCCATTACAGATCACTGTTCCTAAATCAATGTTCCTTTCCTAACTTAGGAAAAGTGATAGGAAAAGTGTACACAAGCTTCCTAACTTCACAAAATCTTAAATAAAGTCTTGGATTTAATATTTAGGATGAGATAAGATAGGATGAAGTAAATAAGATAGGATTCCTAAAGTTAGTTAGGATTTGCTTCTGTATTACGAACATTGAGACAAATCCTATCTTATACTTTCCTATCTTAACTTAGGACTTAAGATAAGCAGTTTCTGTAATACGGCCCCATTTTGTCGGAGCACATTTTGAAAATAAGTGTTTCTATGATCTTTCTATTTCTAACCAGTTCACTCGCTCTCCACTGCACCTCCCTCCAGGTGTCGTGATGCAGTGGAGGACGGCCTGTGTCAGGTGCGGGAGCTGCAGTGGAGACTCCAGAGGCAGCAGCGGGAGCACGAGGAGCTGGTGGAGAGGAACGAGGAGCTGGAGGCTCTGCTGGGAGAGGCACAGAATACCAGCAAAGAGGAGCGACAACACCAGGAGGGCGAGCTCGAGGGTCTCCACAGGAAGGTATACACAAGATCTAAGTGTTGAGCAGGAATACTACTTGCGCCTAGGTTGAGAAAATATATATAACAGTATAGTTCAGAAAACAACTGTATCCTCCAATTGTGTCATGACAAACAGAGATAGTGGAGGTGGTGTCAATGTGAATCATTTTTTGTCCACTTGCAGATCAAGAGCTTAGAGGCAGAGTTGATGAAGATATTTGCCCAGGAGCAGGTGCTGAAGGATGGAGATGTCGGCAAAGAGACAGAGACGTACATACAACAAGTAAGCAAACATTTCTACCAATATCGTAGCTTATCAAGTTGATAAATAAAATCAAACCTGTGCTGAGCTGGACCATGTTCTTGTATACTGAATACTGTACTTAAACAACCCTCTCAGGCACCGTAAACATTAACTGTAATGATTTGCATTTCATAGCGCCTGTCTCAAATTCAAAGCACGTTGTTACATCGCAGCTCATACGCTCGCACCATGGATCACCCATCTGGGTTTAATCTAATATTACCTTAGTACCTACTACCTATCTACCCTTTCCTCTCCCACGTCCCAGCTGAGAGGCTGTAGCCAGGAGAGGGTGTCTCTGCTGGAGGCCCGTCTCACAGAGGAGAAGGAGTGGAGGAAACAACTGGAGGTGGACCTCAGCACTGCCCAGGCTGCTCTCAAAAAGGAAAAAGAGGTAATAGAATGAGTTGAATTAATCTAAATAGTTTTACCAACTCAAAGGGTTACATTTTGTTGGAAATCAGCAACATTTGTATACAGAAGCGGGGTATATCTCAATGCTGCTGCTGTAGCAGACACGCAAGTGGTGACAAGCTGTGAAGCATGTTTGAAAAGAGAATGGTTTGCCTTGTCAGAAAACCAAGTTTATTATAGCAGCTCATGAATTGCAGAGATGAAGAGGTTTAAATGGTTTAAATATCAGGTCATTTTAACGAGGACCAAGCAATGGGACCAAGTCCTATCTACAGTCATGCTGTCTTCACACGTTTTCTCTAGCGCGGAGAAACAGGGACATTTTTTAGCACAGTCTGACATGAATAAGTCTGACATGAATAAGCGCATGTCGGCTTTAATAATGTAACGTATTGTTTACAGAATGAATATAGGAATTTTCATGCAAGACAGGAGTAAGGATATTGTGTTTCAGTGGGATTGAGACTGGATAGCCTACAGTTGAACTTGTTATCAATAAAACCATCATAATAGGGTGTGAACGTCCACATTTTCCGAAAGGGAGGCCTTCCCTCATATACAAATTGAAACAACTCATAATCTACTCATCACATAATTCATCAGGCGGCAATGATTGTAAACACACTAAAACACACTGTAAGCATATCCATTATGTTCAATGATGCCTCCTGGTGGTTGTTTTGCCGATGTGAATGACCTGAAATAAAACTCACTAGTGCTGTCACGGTACTATGCGATGGCACTGTGTGACGTCACACCGGCGGCCAACTTCTAAGCTCAGGCCTACTGTAGTATGTATACAAGTAATATATGATACATTTTAGCTTACCCATGACAGACAATTTGAGCACAGGTGCATCACTCTTAACAAGCATATTTATTCCCTAACTACATCTCAAGGTGTCTTCAAACCTAGACTGGTTACAACAGCAAATTCACATTTCCTGTAGTTGTATCTGCTGTGTTCAATGACCACAATCCTATTGTGTCTCTCACCCACAGGCACTGCAGAGAGCTGACAAGGAGCTGAGGACATTGAGACTGGAGCTGCAGGGCCTGCAGACAGATTGTCAACAGGGGAAGACACTCATCAAGAGCCTCACCCAAGTCAAAGGGGAGAAGGGAATCCTGGAAGAAAAGGTGAGTTGAATTGATCACATCTGGCATGATTGATTCAATATGTTCACCATTGCTATTGGCTAAACTATATCTGCACATGTTTTATCTCTGCATGGTTATTGCGTTCAGCATGCTATCATGGATTTGAAACCCGCCTTGACCGTATGTGGTTTTCCACTTAATGTCTTAAATGGACAGTGAACATTTTAACTGGAAAGAAAAACTCACTGCTTATTTACAGTGATCATATTAGACTAACTAATTAAAATAGTGATTAAAATAGAGATCATTATAAATAGATAAATAATGACATTAGATTAGGTTCCCCTGTAAAGGATACAAGGTTCCCCAGTAGAGGACACTTAATAAGTGTCAAAAAAGCTAATCTGTAAGTGTGAGAGTATAATATAGTATAATAATTAATTAATGTAAGTATAAATGCTAATCTGTAAGTGTCAAAAATGCAAATCTGTCTTTACATGTTTGTTTCAGGTGGCCCAGCTGGAGCGCGCTCAGAGCAGACTCCAGAGCGACCTGCGTAGCCAGACAGACAACAGTCCTGTGCAGGAGGACCTGAGGGAGAGCAGGAAGCAGGTGGTCATGCTGGGAGACCAAGTAGACCGGCTCAAGGCAGAGCTCTCCAGCCTGAAGACAGTACAGAGGTTATTATCAGCTAGAATACACTGCTTACAGTCATATGTAGAGATGAGGTTGGAAATAAGGATGCCAGGTTAAATCGTTTGTGTTTGTGTGTGTTTGTGTGTGTGTGTGTGCGTGTGTGTGTGTGTGTGTGTGTGTGTGTGTGTGTGTGTGTGTGTGTGCGTGTGCGTGTGCGTGTGCGCACATCAGGGACAAGGTCGCATGTGAGAGGAGGCAGACGTGTGACCTACAGGACCAACTTAGTGTCCAGGTCCAGGAGAAACTTGCATCGGAGGGGGAGAGGGAGAGACTGAGCCTGGAGCTCCTAAGGCTCAGAAACCAACTCCAGTTCTCCTCCAGACAGGAGACAACACCCAGACAGGACACAGAAACTCACACTAACCGTACAGACTCCAGCTTGGCCCTAACAGACAGGCCCAAGGATGAAGGTCTCAACCAGGTAACGTAACAACCTTTGTTTTAGACACATAATAATGTCTGGGTAAAGAGAGTAATCTGTATATGTAGTAAGACCAAATAACTGGTTTGCTAGAAGTGTTTAAAAATTATCCAAACATGTTACCTATTGTGTGTGTGTGTGCGTGTGCGTTCTGTGCTCCCCTCCTAGCTGTCATCTCTAAAGTTAGAGCTGAATCATCTGCACGCGACCCTGGAGGAGGAGAGGCAGCTGGCTACTCAGCACCAGCTGGCCCTGCAGGCCCAGGTCAGCGAGGCCCAGGCCCGCACCAAGGTCAGTAACACTTGCTATGTCACCTTCACGTCATCTCAATTTCACTCAATCAAAATAGTGTTTATGCATAATGTCAGCTTCAATGAACTCTCCCCACTACTATCAATGTGTATCATGCATGTACAGTATGTATCTTGTAGGCTTTGTAAGTATTAGTGACATTGGAGTACTGAAGTTAATGAAGTTACTAATACAAACACACAGAATGCAACATGCAAAGTGGAGTAAGTGGAGTAAAAATCCTCACAATTAAGCCTCAATCTTGTCTCAACTGTTTCCTACCACATCCCATGACTCAATACTGTCTCCCACTTTCCTTTAGTGTTTTCTCTCCCATGGACTCATTGTTGTCTCCCCAGTCACAGGACTCAGTGCTGGGCCAGAAGGCTGAGGAGGCTAAGCAGCTAAAGCAGGACCTCCAGAGGGCCCAGAGCCTGTTCACCTCAGCTGAGAGAGAGCTGCGCTACGAGAGGGAGAAGAACCTGGATCTCAAGAGGCACAACGCCCTCCTGGACCAGGAGAAGATCAAGGTACAGCAGCAACGCAAGAGTTAGAGAGGGGATTAAGTTATTTAACACAGATGTTCCACCATGTAGTGTCAATGGAATACTTGTCATCCCCTAATCATCCATTTTGAAAATCTCTTTACTCTCTTTATTGAGGTAAAAGGATGCCAAACTCGAAACTTGCTCATTATTGTGGTTCAAAGGTGTCTGATGTGCTTCTCTCTAGGTGTGTGCGGAGCTGAAGCAGGCCCAGACTAAGCAGGCCCAGGCGGAGCAGAGTGTCCAGGGCCAGGATGCAGAGACAGAGCGACTGCAGCACAGGCTCAGAGAGCTGGAGCTGGACCTGGCTCGCAGTGGGCAGAGTCGCAACACCAACACCAGCCTGCAGGAGGAGCTCCAGATGGAGAGGGCCCGTGTCATCATGGCAGACAAGAAGGTACAGCTCTTACACCTCAGATAGGGCTTTCACACCGCCAAGGGACCATTCCCGTTCCCGTTCTGGAACCTCCGAACCTTGGTGCTGTCTGGCGGACCAGCCCGCGTTCATACCAGTGTAACCGGAAACCATCCGCGTTGTCAACGCTGGGTGATGAAGGAGCGGGATAAACAAAAATGTCACAACAAGATGGCAGCTACTTCACTGGAAATGAGGATACTATCTTCCACTACATTATCTGATGAGAGAATGATGAAACTTTTGTAAAATGTTTTGATCACATTTAGATTAGATTACATTTTTTCTCCTTCCTTCTTGCAGCCTAGAATATGACACACCCACTGATGACGTGACTGTTCTGGTTGTTTTGGTTCCCGCTTGAGAACCACTATTTTCTGGTTCCCGCTGCAAACCAATTTTTCAGGCTCCGAACCAATTTATTTTCGGTCGGAACGTGCCTAAGAACTGTGGGCTTAACCCTCTGTCATATTCAACAAATCATGGGCTTGACGATTTGAACTTGATGAAGTGTGTTGATACTGGGCATGAACAAAAGTCTGTGGGTCTCCAAGACCATAAAGAACATTGCATTTCGTACACAAAGTTCCAGATCCTGTTATTTTATTTTATTTAAAATCACATTATTCATTCTGATACACCTGTCTTTACATTGTCAGTTTAATGTACGTTAACCCTTGTGTCCCTGTGTTCCCTGCACTGCAGGTGTTGGATCTGCAGCAGCAGTTGAAGAGTGCCCAGCACCAGCTGCGTCTGGAGGAGGCCCGGGCAGGGGAGACCACCAGGCTGGAGAGGGACAGCAGGGACATGTCCGACACCCTCTCAGCCCTCCGAGCCAAGCAGCAGGAGGAGCAACTCCAGAGGTGACCACCTCAATCTAACCCCACCTAATCTAATGCCTCTTCTGCCCTCGACTCAATGATCCTATGCTAACGAGGCACTCTATTAGGCCAGGTGGAATGTAATTGCTGTTGTTATCCCCCAGTACTTCACACTAGAAGCCCGGGGTCCTCATTACTCACTTATGTACCATCAGTGACATCTGGAGATCTCTGTTTGTTGACGTTAGTGTAACAGTGTAATCATTGAATTAGGTCAATACCATGTAAAAGTCAAACGGGGCCTGCCTACCTTGTCTATTATGCATGTTTGGATCACTACTGGCTGTTGGCGAACGAGTGATGTGTGTTTGGAGCAATATTGGCTGTATCCAAGGCTCGAGTCTGGGCTCAGCCAATAGTTCACATAACCACATTGAAAACAAATAGTGATGTTGTCTTGTTTATAACAAGAAATCGAGTTAATAAACTATGGCTTGAGTAAAACAAATGTAATAAGTGTACATTTCGGAATACGGGGGTGATGAACTGTACAGGTATATAATCGCTTTGATCATAAAAATAACAGTCTGTCTATGTTGCTGATATCGTCATTACAGTTTAGGTAAGGTAAGCCATTGGCCAATTTCATAAACCCGTCAGACACAGGCTCCCACATAGGAGAGTTTGTTTGTCTCATCCATTATCCACATCCTTACACATTGGCTGACACTTTCAGTATTGTTATCAACATCACTGGCCTTTATACAGACACATACTGTAGCCTACATGCACACAGCAGGGGATATCATAGGATGTTCATTGAAAACAAGATCTAAATGATCAGAAAAACAGTGTTTCGATATACTGGTGTCTCTGGGTATGTCTCGCTGGGTGCGTGCTGGCTTGTATTCACATGTAATCGTGCATTGATCATACAAATAACTTAACGCTAACAATAACTTATTGTCTTTCTGTTTGTGTATGACCCATTATGGTTGAAATAGGTAATCCATTCATAACTGTAAGGTCAGTTTCAGTTCACCATGAGAATAAAAGCTACGGTGGGAGCAGGTTTTAATCGTCCCTCGGGACATGACTTGGAGATGTTGGTTATCAAAGAAAGAAAATAGTGTCACATCACACCCGTAGACGTCCGTTTGGGATGACTGTTGAGCAGTTTAAATGACGAGCTTCCTCCCACTGCCTGGTCTCACTGTACCTGTCTCCCCCATCCTACCATGCCAGGAAGCTTCTGGAGCAGAGAGAGGGGGAGCTGCAGCAGCAGGTGCGCTCCCTGAGGGGGAAGGAAGCAGCGCTAGGCCGCAGCAACTCTGAGTTACACCACCGTACCCAGCAGCTGGAGACTCGCCTGGAAGTCCTGGAGGCTGAGCACAGCAGGGCC
>NC_137676.1:44350142-44461108 GCF_963989245.1 Nansenia antarctica
TGTGAGAGACTTCAGGAGGAGCTGCAACAGGTCATCACACAGCTGGACACACACATCAGGTCAGAACACAAAATCCAATCACTTCAATGGCTCTCTATATTTAAGGCCTAGCTTCCGGATGCACACACCAGGTACTGAAAGATCTCTCACTGCAATTACCTACTGTATTTCACAGCTATTACATGCAACTAAATAGTAAGTCCTTGAATCTCTCTTTCCCTTTTTTGCCCAGGAAGTACAATGAAAAGCAGTCGCAGCACAAGACCAAGCTGAGGAAGGCCAAGCAAATCTTCCTCAAGGCCACGGCCCAGAGAGACTGCACAATCCAGAAACTGGAGGACGACCTGGCCCTGGCCTCCAGTCTCTCCCAGAAGGTCAGTCTACATGCTCAATCATGATGTGGTTCTTGGGGATTGTCTTGATGCTGTTGTGATTGTGTCTTAGCATTGCTATGGGTAGCAGTCCTGTTTGTAGCTGTTGTAGTCTTGGTTATAGAAGTAGTGAAAGCAGTAGAGCAGGGGTCGGCAATAGGCGGCCCGTGGGCCATTGCTGGCCCATCACCAATAATATTTGGCCCAGCAGATTATTTAGAGAATCCACTTTTTTTTCTTTTTTTCTTTTTTTCCAATATCGACAGTCCCACATATAGCGCCTATAATGTCCGAATAGAGAATCGACCTCCACCTGAATAATGCTTATTGTACTTTTATCCATGTTGAGAGTGAATGACACAGGGACAGACAATCAGGCATGCGGTGTGTGGTTTGAAAAAAATAACACGAGCTCAGTAAACCATTCAAACGTAATGTTTACGTATATGTGACTGCAACACATATGAACAGTAACAAAGCAAATTCTGTTTAATTTTCTGAAAAACATTGACACAAACAAAATCGGCGCAAACAAAAAGCATCTACCATCGGTCACTATTTGCTTGATATCTGGTGATATGGACGTTACTTTAATCCGCAGGCAGTTCTCAAGGTTTTTATGCATCAATCGATTCCTCTCGTGCGTCTTTATCACATTCATAGACGAAAAGGACGACTCGCATGTATAGAAAGGGAACATTGTGAGCACGTAAAATGTGAGTCTCACAACGGCTTTGCATTGATGAAACCAGGTAGGATGAACGTATAGTTCGCTATCGTATCCATTCCTCTTTGAATGCCCTGTTTTCACCGTCAACTTTCCTCTTTAGACCTTTGGAGAGTGACATTATGTTTCTCTTGCTAGCTAGCAGGTTAAATGTTTAGCTAACTTCACCCGACACGCAAACAACCAATCCAATAATAATGTGACCTTGTCTGGGAGGAGGGGGGGAATAATTATCAGAACAAAACTATGTTAAATAATTATTAGAATAAGTTAGGCTGCGCTACATCGTCAGTCCACACATTTATTATTCAAAAATATGGAAAAGGGTGAAACTACGTTTCAACGTTGTTGAGAATCACAACACAAACTCGCTAGTCAAGCCGAAATACTGCAACGTAATGGATTGGACTGCTACCTAGTTAACTAGAACACTACTTTACATTGTTAGCAGGCTCACAAAACAAGCTGTGTTAGTTGACTAGCGATGTGTAAATTTTTCGAAAGAAAAGTCAAAGCATTAGAACGTCTCACATTTTTTAACAATCAATTACTTAAATTAGCCTTTGATTATGTTCGGGCCCGCCATCTAGTGGCTACATTTTTTTGGGGCCCGAGGCCAAACTTAATTGCCGACCCCTGCAGTAGAGGGATAAAAAGATAGGCTTGCATGATGAGTAACCTCACCTGACCTTGGATAAGGCAGGTGTTTGGTGAGCAGGAGACCCAGGTTTGATTCCAGTCAGGTAACAATGTGACAGTGATAGCAACCATGACTCTGTCTTTTATGAACACAGGAGAAGGACTGGATCAGAACTGTCATGGAGGAGAATGAAAAGCTGTTGGTGGAGAAGAGGGAGCTTCTGAAGAGGATGAGCGAGGCCGAGGAGATGGGGAACAATGGCCTGAGAACTGCCTCTACTGTTCAGCACAGGTACTAACTCTCTAAAAGTCACCCGCCCCAGAAACTGTCTAGCCTGTATGCCCAACTGCACAGACACTGACATTACCATATATTCAGCTGCACAGGCACTGATGATCCTTACATTCAAAAGCATAGGCTATTGTGGTCCATCCATTGTGCAGTTGCATGGCTTTGTGGGAAGATAGTGGGACAGTGGAAGTACCTGCAGAGTTACCAGTTAGACATATTTTTTTACTGTAGATACTGAATAAGGGTTTGTCTCTCTCAGGGCCAACTTCTTTGAAGTGGAGAACCAACAACTTCAGGAAAGAACCTTAAAGCTGTCAAATCAAGTGGGAGCACTAGAGCGTGCACTGAGGAACGTCCAACCAATCTACAGCCTGGAGGTAGCTACCCCATGGTCATTCATTTTTCTCCATTTTATACTACAAAAAAAAAAACTATGCACACAACTCTGAAAACTTGAAGCTCATGTATCAACAACAACTCCAGACAACTCTAACTCTTCTAAGTCTAACGATGTTGCAATATCAACTGTAAATGTACAGTATAACTCTGGGTTGTGAGTTTAGCCCAATTGGAGCTCGTTGGATAGACAAATGTGCATTGTATCTTTTTCTGATACAATGATTGTGTCAATGCAATATTTATATGATATATTGACAGTATTGTATTACAATATGGCAACAGTCTTATACTAAACTCCTAATGTTTCTTAAGGTTATATGTTAATTTCCCTTTTCCTCCAGGATGCCAAGAAAATGTTTCCTTCTGAAAGTCTACATACGTCAACCCTAAGGTATATAGAACTATTTTCTACTGATACTGCCTGTCACTCTCTTGTTGATCTGATTCTGTTCACCTCCTGTTAACTATACTTCCTTAATAGTTCAATTTGTAGAAAAATGCTCGTTGTTGAAATTGCTATTGCAACTGCTATTGAGCAGTGTTCGGTCTTGACTATTTATGACTGCTTAAACATCCTCTCATGAGCTGTGTAACTGCTTGCATTTGATCTTGTCAGTTATTTACAGTGCCTTTGTAAGTATTGGACATGTTTTCTTCTTTTGATTCTGTACTCCCAGAGTTTGGATTTGAAATCAAACAATTACTCTGAGATTAAAGTAGAGATTGTATTTAAGGATATACCAGAAACACTTTTTATACGTAGTCCCTTTATGGTTTCTGGTTAGTGTTCCATCACGTCATTTGTCCATAAGAGAGCTGTCAATGTCTAGTATTGATTCTAGGCTTTGCGTTTGCCTTTGGAGTCTGTGGCTATTGGTGTCTGTCAACATGAGGACCTAAGAGGTGTCAATGAAAGTCAAGGAAGCCAATATTAGGCAAAATAAATCTGAAACATAGCCAAAACCATAGGCTTGCCAAAAACAGCAGTTTGGAACATCATTAGCAGGGCTGTATAACCACTTTTTGCCTGTGCAGTCTGACGTCAGGTGTGTGTGACCCGCTGGGCATCCTGGACGCTATCTGTCGGGTGAAAGTGGGCAACCGTGCAGAGGGCATTCGGGCCTCGTTCTCCACACCCCACTCCCAGCCCTCGGAGCTGGGCTACCTGAACCTTATCTCCCCTGTGGTTGCTTCGGAGACTAAAGATTCAGAGAAAAGTCTGTGTGGGGAGTGACCAGGTATGTGGGGAGTGACCAGGTATGCAGGGGAGATGACTGGGATGAGGGGTCACTAGCTCCCACCTCCGAAGTGCTGGAAGGTCAACAGGCTGCTTCACATATCACAAGGTTGTGATTTATAGAGATTTATAGAGTCGTATCAAGTCAATAGTCAATATAATAACACACAAAGACGTATAATTGTGAAATACCACTCCCTTATTTGGCTTACAAATGCTGCCTTCTCTCCCTTGTTAACACCATAGGTGAAAGTGGGCCGGAACAGTCCGGTGCTGCGTTCCGGCAAGACTTTCTGTGCCGGAACGCCGTTGGGGGAAGAGATGCAGCTGCCTGTCAATCAAAATCCGATTGCTGCAGAGTGCAGAAGCAATCACGATTCACGATCCATAATTTCCAACAAGGAAACACATGGCTGACGTTATGTTTCATTGCGTCTATTTTAATACCTTTGAAAAGGACATGTTAACCCGCTTTACAGTAGACCCGACGCGACGCGACGTGGTTGGGTGGGCAGCACTGGGCACTGAGACAGTCCGACCGGGATTACAGTCGCGCCGTACGGAAGCATATAGTGGACTTTATTCAAATGTTAATGCAATTTGAGATTGCATTTGTATGTTCCACTTTTGCATGCATTCTTTCAGACAATATTCAAATTCAAATGCAATTGTAATGATTTGCATTTTCATGTACCTGATGTGCACATTCGCTGTCAATATTAAAATGATAATGCAAAGCCATTTGACATTTAATTTTCAAAGTCATGCGCTGCTTTGTAGCTGACAAAATTCAAAAGTTCATTCTAATGTGAAAATTACTATGCAATCCCAAAATAGCATATTCATTTGCCACTTTTGCCTGCGTTATTTGAGTCAATATTCAAATTGTAATGCAATAATGTGATACGCAATTGCATTTACATGTTCTAGTAAACACATCCGCTTTGTAGGTGACAAAATTCAAATTTTCATTCTAATGTGAAAATGACTATGCAATCCCAAAATAGCATATTCATTTGCCACTTTTGCCTGCGTTATTTGAGTCAATATTCAAATTGTAATGCAATAATGTGATTAGCAATTGCATTTATATGTTCTAGGAAACACATCCACTCATTAGAATTGCATTTGAATTTGAATATTGTCTGAAAGAATGCATGCAAAAGTGGAACATGCAAATGCAATCTCAAATTGCATTAACATTTGAATTTAGTCCACTATATGCTTCCATAAGCAAGCCGTGTTGCCAGATTGGGCTACTTTTGGTCACACTGGACGGGTGGATTCGGCAGCTTTTAGACTGGTTGGGCTGGAAATTGTCAATTCCATCTGGCAACCCTGGTAGCAAAATATGTGCATACGTATCTGGTAGCCTACTGGTACTTTCAAATCGCATCGTATTATTATTAATATTAATAATAATAATTACAATTTACAATACAAATACAACAATTGGGGGTCCCTCAAAGAAAATTTGATTCTTCACAACATCAACCTCCAAGGCTTGATTCTGACCCAGGAAAAACCCTGGTATGTACTGTATAACATGATAGCCATCTATGCACTGTATATAAGATGATGACCAAGGGTCTTTCTGCTGCTGACCAAGGGGTTGAGTTCACTTGATGAGGCCCAATTTTGTTTTAGACTCTGTAGGCTACTGTATTTGTTTATTAAGACTTAAGATATATTATCTGAATTTCTCTTGTTTTATCAAATGTTCCAATTATTTTCATTTCTTGTGCTGGTTTAAAATTGCAGGAAACTAGCACAAATAATTGTGTGGGAGAGAGGGGCCGCCGCTACCAAAACAGAGAGGGGTCGCCGCTACCAAAACAGAGAGGGGTCGCTCCACCACCAAAAACTCTCACTCCAAACTTTTGGTGAAACATGGCAGCCCTAAAGTGTTTCTAATTTCGACACCAACACCACGATGTGTGTGTTCAGGGATGCATGAAGCTGGGGGCAGGAGGAGAACAATATGAAACGATGAAGGTTGGGGTAGTAGCCTATAGTTCCTGTAAGAAACTCAAACCACTTTCACCCCTGGTTAACACTATGGGGTGAAGCTTAGGAATTTGCTTGGAAATCCTGTGCAAGTGTCCCAAAACATTTTTGCTGTTCAATTGCAGGATCAATTGGTCAATAGTGTCTCAGTTGGTAGAGCATGGCGCTAACAACGTTTAGGTTGTGGGTTCGATTCCTGCTGGGACCATATATACTGAAAAATATATGCACTCACTGCAATGTAAGTCACTTTGGATAAAGACGTCAGCTAAATGGCATATAAATATACAAACAACTGTCAGATTATGTAGTAAACTGAGGTATGATCCATTGTACATGTCTGTCTTGAAATCATTAAGATGCTACAAGTTTGTATTCAGAAAATGTAAAGAATGTCCAAAGCAGAACTTGAGCCTTATAGGCTTGAAAGTAGCATATTGGTGGCAAAACATGCATGTAGTCAAATGATGTGTGTTACTGTATTCAAGTGCAAGAAGAGAGCTAATGTACAGTATGTAGTATGGTACTGGGTTAACATTAGAATTTCCCAACTAATGGGTCTAAGATCAAACAATGTCAAAAGGGGAGAATCAAATGATAGACATCAGGCAAATATACGAAAGACCTGTTGAAAATGTGCTCTTTTCAAGAACTTGTTCTTGCAATTTTGTGACTTGGTTTACATACTGAGGAATGTAGCAATGAAAAGGTAGCTTGCTATTTTACCTTTGCCCACATAAATCCAATATTGGCAATTATTTTCTATGAAAAACTGCCTTTGGGATTATGTTTACAGTATTGTCTTGGATTCTTAATTTGCAAGTTTACAAATGTGTTCAATATGAATTGGATTAGTGTATGATTACGTAAGATCCACTTTATACATCGATAAGCCAAAACATTATGACCTCTGACAGGTGAAGTTATATTAACATTGAGTATCTTGTTGCAATGGCACCTGTCAAGGAGCGGGATATATTAGGCAGCAAGTGAACAGTTGATGTTCTTATAGATCTTGAAGTTGATGGATGCAGGAGAAATGGGCAGGAGTAAAGACCTGAGTGACTTTGGTAAGAGCCAAAGGGCCCTATCATGCACGAAGTCTAGCGCCTAAGAACTTTTCAAACCACTTCTTAGCGCTAGGCGCAAAGTCAGATCGCATAATAGCAGGGGCGCCTAGCGCACTTCATTAACATATGAACACTCCCACAATGAGTAATATATGCACGGGAGTCTTACGTCTTATGTGTGGGCGCCTAGCGACACCTGCATAATAGCAGTAGCGCGTATGAAGCGCATAATAAGGGTGGCGGTAGGTCTTAACCTGGCGGTGCGTCTTAATTAAGACTTAAGACGGCAAGTTAAGAAGTGCATAATAGGGCCCAAATTGTTATGGCCAGACAGTGGTGAGTACCTACAGACAGTGGTCCGACGAGGGACAAACCACAAAAATGGTTGCGCATATGTGGGATGTGCTGGACCGACAAGTCTGATCCACGGCGGCTTGCCCTCGCAGCTTACAGGACTTGAAGGATCCGCTGCTAATGTTTTGATGCCAGATACCGCAGGACACCGTCAGGGGTCTTGTAGAGCCCATGCCTGGGCGGGTCTTGCGCTGTTTTGGCGGCACAGGAGCACCATATTAGCATATTAGGCAGGTGGTCATAATGTTTTGGCTCATCAGTGTATATTGTAATTTGTGTAGGATAAAATATATGAAAGAAACTGCAGGCTTCGCAGTCATAGCATTCTTTGCAAGTAATTACCCAAACCATGTGCATGTCTACATATTTCACTTTCATTAGGTAGTAATATAATAACTTTTCCTAACATATCTGTATACTTACTTACTAACTGTAATTCCAAAGAACAGTGGTGGTATACAGGCCTACATTTAGACTTATCAAGCCTATTCTTGGGCATATACCTGTGGTCAAAACAAGAAAAGGATGTACTAACTTTGCAATGTTATATAGTGGCAAGAAAAAGTATGTGAACCCTTTGGAATTACCTGGTTTTCTGCATGAATTGGTCATAAAATGTGATCTGATCTTCAGTCACAAGTCACAAGTATAGACAAACACATAATACCACACAAACAATTATAATCTTTCATGTCTTTATTGAACTCCAGGTTTGGACCCTCCAACTAGCTTTTGTAGAAGTCATTAGCCTAGGGGTTCACATACTTTTTCCAACCTACACTGTGAATGTTTGAATGATGTATTCAAAATGGACAAGAACAATACAATCATTTGTGTGTTATTAGTTAAAACAGATGGTGTTTGGTCATTATTGTAACTTAGATGTAGATCAGACCATTTTAAGACAAATGTATACATAAATGCAGGTAATTCCAAAGGGTTCACTTACTTTTTCTTGCCACTATACAACATTTGGATTTAAGATCTCATGGTGCGCCTGTTTTTCAACCACTGAGGACTGATATTTTAATCACTGTAGCCTGTAGAGATTGATGAACCAAGCAATGTCTATCAAGTCATCATCCATTTTGTGTTCAACGTGCCTGTAATGATGAAGTCTAATGCTTTATCCTGCTGCTAAACTGAGAGTGAATTACCATTGAATAATAATTGCTTACTATTTACAATTATACACAATTGAGACTTGCATAGGTTTAAATAATTCAAAGCTTCCCATGTACAGTAAATGCAATATTTTGTAAAGACAAATATGTATTTTCATAAATAAGTAATTGAATCTTAAAATGTGTATTGGATTTCTTTCAGTGCAGCTGATGATATTTTTTAAACAAAAGGAATGTAGGATAAATATTGAAATGTTTCAATAAATGGAAATAGTGTTAACTTTACTTTTTTTATATGCATTATTTATTTGCATTGTGCAGTTAATAATCTTAATTTAACTAAATAAATCGACAATGTGGGTATGTTTATAACAGTCTGTTTATTAAACAAGGTAAAGATACAAAGCTTTTTTAAACATTGATATTTTTAGTTTTTCTTCTCAGTCTTGTCTGTGCATATCAAGTTGTCCAAACTTTATATGAAACCACAATGCAAGACAGGAACAAGTGTAATAAATCTACACATAATATCGTCTTTTCATAGAGAATATGGGTTAACAGTTAATATACAGATTACAGTTTGGATATCCCATGCGGAAAAATTAAAATGCTTACAAGACTGAATACTGAAGAACACAATACAGAATATGGAAATAGAGTCGTTTGATGATAAAATAGTTAAGGCGTATATGTAAATAACTGATATAAAACAAGAATATTCAAAACAAATGATCAATATTGGATAGACTAAAAATAATTACAGTAAGTTCATACAAACATTCCTGTACAAAACCCTAATAGAAAGAACAGTTTATGAAAAATGAAAATTGGTACTACAAATGAGCAGTTTATTGACATGTACATTTCCCCATTTACTCAAAAGAGAGTAAGTTGAAGAGGCAGGGTCTGTTGTTGGCATAAATGTCTGTTTCCAGGCCAGTGGCTTGAATAAACTTTTTTCTTTTTTTTTTACATACTGTACGTATTTTACATTATTCTCGGTTCCATCTCAAATAAATGTTCAGCCTTAGCACCTTTTCAGAAGTAGTACCATCCAGAGCAACCAGAAGATAAAAGTACAGTAAAAATACAACAAACAATACTGTATACCATGTAAAAAGAAAACTATAAAAACAGAACTTGCAGCAACAACATCAACTCAACTCTGGGATGAGTGTTTGAACCAATCTCTACTGCAGGGAAGATTGTAAACCTGTAACTGACCTACAGTATATAGAAATTTGTCCTGACTGTGATGAGCCAATCTTGATTAGGTAATTTTTTGGTCCAACTGTGCACTTATTTATGGACAGGTTTTAAATTGTTATATTGCCTTTCTATCAATGAAACTGCACAGGGCTGTTTCCAGGCTGAATTATAGCTTTACCTTGACTTGGTGCTAAGATGTTGAAGAATGTAATGTGAGAGATAACAAAGGAGTAGTCAATACAAATACAACGTATTTACCTCCAGTTAACTTATACTATATATTTCTATGTATATTCAGGGTTGAAATGTATGATCTGCTTGAGTAACATACATTTAACAAAGTGGAAACGCTTGATGCCCCTGTCAAGGCCTGCAAAACTCTCAGAATAATGACATAACAGGTGTCATAACTACTCTCTACATCCAGAATCAGTTTGTAGAAACTGACCCGACACAATCATGACACCGCACTGTTTTCTGTCATTAGCCAAAAACCCTAGCTAAACAAGAGCTTGTATGTTGTGACTAGCACGATACAAGTCACTTCAGTTCAGGTCGATTGCTACTAACATATTTTGAATCATGTTTAACAATCAACATGATTTGTGCAGGCCTTATGTCATCATGCCATTTACGATAGGTTTGTTTTGGGCTTTGAGGGTGGTGTCATGGCAAAAAAGCTGGCACACTAGCTTACGTTAGCTTGCTTCAGGCCTCATATTCTCGCAAACTCATACCAAATATACTACCTGGCTACAACGAAAGCAGTTGAAAAGTAGGTGTTGATTTAAATATCAGTGTCTAGTCATGACTCTTATGATCATGAAAATTCCATTGCTATGTATAATGATCTTTCGGTAATGATCTTTTTTGGTATTAACAAGGGTCTTGATGAAACAGTTAACATATATTCCAATACATTTTATGCACTTGAGTTTGTTTCATCCACTTGTTAATTCACCAATATTATACTTACTATGTATACAGGTGTATAATCTTATGTTTTAAATGTCCACTTAGTTCCAATTACTTTACACTGAAATTATGCTTATATCACCCTGTAAAAGTTAACTTGCGCAAAAATATAGCAAAAACAAACAAACAACACTTTCAATCGGACACAGTCACTCTTAGCTGCCTCAAGCAATGCCTTTGCTTTTCCATCTGAAAAGATCTGAACATTTTGAGCCAAAACCACAAGGCCTGAAAGTGCTTTAAGATTATCTTTGGATGTCTCAAGAACACACCCAGAAAAGATTTCTTTCTCTATTCCGTATAAGGGCAAATATCATCTGGCACATTTTGGAAGCCCATTTAATGGAAGAATAAAATGTTATAATTTTAATTTAGGGGCCAACGCAAAAGACCACTTACATAACAGTGACGTAAGTGCTCATAATATCTGACAAATTACATTATCAGACATTAGTTGAAATTAACAAACTATATGATTACATTCGCAAAGAATTTACCATGCTTACTTTCTATCTCCAGTCTCTCATAAATGGATCAAGGGTTTGGATCGCCACATATCCTTATGTCAGGTTCATTAGATGCTAAGTAGGCCTTTTGTGGACAGCCATATGTGCAGGGCCCCTAAACTACAGCTTTACCTAGAAAATGAATCCAACATAACACTGTGTGGGTGGACAGCTCAGATGAGAGAGATGCGTATTGGGATGCTCGGGGACTCTGTCCTCTGGGGGGACTGGTGACTTACAAGGTGCTCCACCACTGTGTGTTTGGACATGTGTTTCATAAGGTATGTCTCCTGCAAAGAGAGAGACACATAGAGGTTGTCATATTTTAGCATAACTGCTTTCACACAAAGCTAATAATGATAATAATAACTTTCATTTAAATAGTGTTTTCCATAGTAAATAGCGCTTTCCAAATTAGCAAGACCTTTTGTATTTTGTACCTATTGTATTTCCTAACAATGCTGATCATAGGGCAAAATACAGTTCTGTTTCATCTCTATGGGTGAGATACTCACCGAGGTGTATGCCCGGCCACACATACTGCAACAGTAGGCTTTAGCATTTTTAATGGCATGTGCTGACAGGTGGATCTGTAACGAGGCTGAATCTGAGTAGGCACGGTAACAGTTGGGACATTTGTACGGCTTGTCTTTATTGTGCTGCCTCTGGTGAGACTAGAGAGGGAGAGAGACAGAAAGGATCGCCATCATTTAGAACACAGTAGCTCAAAGGCTGTTAATCAGTTCAGGTTGTGTTTGGAAACAGACGGCAAGTTGTTATTGTATGGCTTGTTGCTTGACACAATGCTCTGCTAATCCGCTCATTTGTTATCTCAGCACAGAGGTCCTGAATTAAATCCTCCACATCCTCTTCTTTCACCACAATATTGAACGTTAACACTAATGTTAGCACACTAATGGCTATGCAGAGCTAGGAAATGCTCAGATTGGGTAACCCTATGGATGTGATGTTATACTGACCTGAAGGTTAGAGAGCTGGGTAAAGGCCTTTTCACACCCAGGGTGCGCACATTTATAGGGTCTGTCACCAGTGTGGATTCTAAGACACAGGAAGAGGAGAAAGAAACAAGGCCCAAAGATAACTAACAGGAAAATACTATGACCTATGGTTTAACAATTATTGCAGGAAATGAAAACAACCATAAATGACACTCAAATGAGGCTGAACTGACCTGGTATGCTGCTGCAAGTGGGAGAGCTGGCGGAAGGAGTTCTCGCAGTAGGAGCAGTGATAGGGCTTGATGCCCAGGTGGATGCGGAGGTGCTGGGCCAGGTAGGAAGCATTGGCAAAGGACTTAGAGCAATGGGGACACTTGTGGGGCTTAGCCTCTGTGTGGGTCTTAGAGTGGATCTGCATTTCCGACTTGGTGAAGAAGGTGAGTGGACAAATCTTGCATCTGTTTGGAGCGATACGGCACAAACATAGCCAAATAGGACTGGGTCAAACCATAGTTTAGGTTCTACCTATAAATACTCTTATCCAGTCATTACATAATAGTCTCAAGTAGCAGTCTTGAAACTAAGACAATATCTTGGTCAGGTTTATGTCATTAGTGAGGAAAAAATCCCTGAAACAGAGAATTATGAATGGGGGAAAAACATACATCCAATTTATATTTTAAAAACTCCTTAAAATCCTTGAAACAACCTTTTACAGACCTGTATACTTTGCCCTCCTTTGGGGCGATGGTGATGCAGCCCCCATCAGCGCCTGAGGCCATGATGGGGTAGGGCACTACTAGCAGAGGACCAGAGGGGTTTTCCGCCTTGATCTTCTTCCGCCCGCGGGGCGTCTTGGGCGGGGGGCCCAGGAGTCCTGCCAGGCCCCCGGACTTCATGTGCTCCATGCCAGGTCCACTCGCCAGCCCAGATATGATGTTGACAGACGGCGTCCCTCCCAGTCGGTTCTGGATGCTGGAGGTGGGGGTGGTTGGGGTGAGAGCCTCCGAGGTGTTGTGGCCGTCAGGCCGGGACGAGGGGGCCAAACCTGTGGTTGTGGACACACATTAGGCTATCATTACGTTAATTACGTCAGTTAACCACACCACGGTTTGCATGACGTGTGTGAATCATAAAGCTGTAAAACATGTGTACGACAGAGCCATGCTAGAGGTAGTGTTATTACTCTACCTGACCGATGATTGACTCTGCTGTTCTGCTGCTCCACGATCTGTCGCATGTGCCAGTCTTCCCATAGTCCTTTGGCCTTCACAGCTGACTTGTCATCCATATTCACGTCTACATCAAGATAAAAAGTAATGATATTGATAGATATTTTGATTCAGAATAAAATACCTCTCTGAATTGCATCAATTTTCAATCATCCAACCTCAAATCACACAATGCTGCATAATAAAAAAAGCACTTGCATAGGTAGCATTCTCTCCCTGTCTCGAATCCTCCATCTACTCTGAAATGAAAGAGTTGTACAGGTGAAAGCAAATGTCTGGTTGGAGTCCATGGTCCACCATATTGCTTTTACCATGGAGCCTTCAGGTCAGTGCAGATGAAGGAGATGTGGGGAGGAAACAACTTTATTGGCATGCATGCATCTGTTGAATGGCATAGGCCTTGCACCTCACCAATGTGAGACAATGGCTACGGTGTGAACCCATGTGATGAGGTTGGCAATGGACACTGTACCTGGCACAGAGCTGGAGGCCGGGCGGGCGTGCAGGGCGATGTCAGGCTGGGCAGAGCCCTGAGAATGGTGCCCGGGCATCTGTTGGGGCTTGGGCATGGGCATGCCATGCTGCCCGCTGTCTGAGGGCGAGGAGGCCACCAGCAGTGTCTGCTGGGAGGGGGCAGAGGTGGGCGGGAGGTGTAGAGGTCGGATCTTTTCAGCCATCAGCTGCTCCTTGATCTTGTTAATGAGCACCAGGTTATCCAGCTGAAAGGGTTAACGGGTCATGCTCAACAGAAAACAGTTGCCATGTATGAATACCACCAAACCCCAAAAAGATCCTGAATCATTCACTGTACCACTATTATACCATTTCAATAATTTTCATTGTTAATGAAGGAAAGTTGATTGAATGGTTTGCATGCCCACAAAAATGGCAACATTTCACAAATTGTTGAATATTTCCAATTGAGACTTGAACTCATTTAATGACCATTCACCAATAGTTTGAGACCAGGCAAATTAAAACACAGACAGAAACAATAGGTTAAACATATTTGTTTAAGACCATAGTTTTGTTCATCCTGTTATCCAGTGTAGAACTACAGAGATGTACCAGGTGAGCTTACCTGGCCAGGCATAGAGGGGGGCGGAGGCCAGAAGTATGGGTTGTTAAACCGAGACTCTGCCATCCTGAAAACACAAGTTTAACAGGAGAAGCTGACAGTATGTAACAAAGGCCTATAGTTATATGATGTTATTATGAAAGAACTTGTCAACTACAAAACTAATTTATTATACAAATACTGCATCTCCTGCATATTCAATGACCTGGGCTATTTATGGATGTCCCACTTTATAAATCAGTAAGTGAGGTTCTTGTGTATATTTCACATGTTCAGGACAAGTGAACATTAAATTATATAAATTAGGTTTATATTAATATTATTAGGACTGTAAGGTTGTGTTAATTTGATACAATGTTACATTCAACATGAGACATTCACTGTAGTGTATAATATTATTGGAAAGGTGTAAAAAAAAAAAATATATATATATATATATATAATATGTCTGTGAATTTTGGTCCATACAAAATATTTCTATTTGAATAAACATTATACTACGTTGTGTCAGTAGAGTAACATTTCAGACAGACAGCAAGACAAAGCCAATAATATGAGTCATTTTAAATCGGCCTGACCCGCAGTCTTCTACGAAATCAGTGAAATTCATGTAAATGCCATGAACAAAAAGGTTTTAGTACATTTCTCTGAAAACTATGGTGCACACGTTTTTTTTCTCCTCTCAAAATCAACCAGGCAGCTCAACGGTTTGCCATTATTAATGTATTCTCTTTCCTGAATTGATTTCCTAACAAATATGAGTGACTCTTCTGTTACAACTAATTTAGCAAACTTTTCTCGATCCCCGGTAGACTTCAGATAACTCCACTGGCCCTAAGCATCTCTGGAATTCACTAATGCAATTTTGCGATGCGACCATCCCAATGCGACTCGACATTCTCAGACAGTTTTATTAAAACATTTTCAGACAAAAGAGAAACAAAAATGGCAGCCTGATTTATTTTTATAAGGCGGGACGCCATATTCTGCAGACTCCTAAATGTGGACCATCTCTTCCCCTTGATAAGACACGGACGCTGACACAAAGGTGTGTTTATTGTGTCAAAGGCATGAACGATTGTTTACGCCGAATTGCAGGTTTGAATAGCCCGGCCTCCCCACCTCTTAAAAAAACTGACACTTCCTACAACAAACCATGCCCTGCAAAATTGCACGGAAATAGGTAAGATGCTTGAGCTTTGCACATCATTATTTTGGATAAAACAGCAATAGCGATGCTTAAAGGTCACGATGTAACAACCGTACACTGTCAAATCTTCAGAAAGACGTTATGCCATTCTTTCCAAAAATGCGTCCACTTTGGTATTTTTTAACATCTACAACTTTTTGACCATCTTTTTTGATAACCCACACAATGCATATATATATTTGGAGGATTATCGATTATAACAGAAATGCACATTTTCAAGAATATCCGAGAACTGAATACATACCTGATATCAATTGCAGATTTTTGTCTTGCGAGTATAGCTTTATTATAAAAGGTTGATGTTCTTTCTGCCTGCCTCCAATTGGTTCAGCGCTTCCGGGTCGCTTTGTTCACTTCTGGGTGCTGCAGGCAGCCGCTGACTGGGGATTTTAGATTTCATGATTATTTGGAATCTAACATCGACAATATTCCTCAACCTAAGTGCTTAAATATGCCTCAAGTTAGGCCTCCATAATGTTTTTCTGAGTCCAAGTAGCGCGCCTGCGTGTTGCCTACTCTGCACACTGCAGGGTCCACTTCAGTCTCCAGAAGTCAGCATCAGTTCCATACGATCAGTTCAGATGTCAATGAAAGTGTCTTCTTTCAATACATGACTTCTTGACCTTTGTGCTTCAGAATGAAATCCAATGCCTTACACTACAAGTTGTCATTTCCATATCTCCCCTGAGGTGGTTTGTTATCAATGACAATTTGCCTAATGCACAATTACTCAATATGGAACTTGACAATCATCAACTTTTAAGGTGTGTTCATGTTGTCAGTAGCCTACACAGTTGCTAAATATAATATTATCTAACCATAATCAATGTATCTCAGTTTATCAGTGTAGGAAAGTGGAAAGTACAGTATGGACAGAATTGTACTCAATTTAACAAGAATCTCCCTTCTTACGTTAGGGTTAACCATCAATAGAGCAGTAAGTGGGCTATTTCATCTGACAGTGTTTCCTGTTCCTGCTCTCATAATTTCTCTGAAGATTTGAACGCCCCAACACTACTACTGAATTCCTCTTGACCTATTTTGATTAAAAAAAAATATAGAAGTTCAACGTACACATTGAAGGAGGGCTTGATGCAACAATGCAGCAAACATTTTGTAGTTCTGTATTCTTTTTATGTTACTGTCTCTCTCATATTAATTCCAAGTGATGTTTTATTATTATTTTGATAAGTTGATTCATTACATTTTAAATGAGAGAAACAAACACCTGTCAAGGACTTAGTCATTTGAACTATGATTGTTACATTTTGGGTCTTTGTGCTGGTAAGTACAGTATCATTACATTGTTTATCATCATGTTTTGTTTTCAATGCATATTCTAGTTGTGTTGAATAATACTTTTTCATTTCTGGTAACCTAAGTAGTTTTTTCCCATTATTTGTGATATACCTGTAATAATGGACATAACATCATAATAAATGTACTGGATGCCTGTTATAATATGGCAGATTGTTCATATCATGACTGAAATGTATAATGTATTATTATGCTTGGTTAAGGTGATGAAATACCAAAAAAATTGCTAAAACTAAGCAGGGAAGAGGTATTATTTGGATTTGGATCTGGTGGCATTAACTTGAAAAAGTCCATGCTTATCTACTGTACAGTACAGTACATTCCTCAATTGATGAGCTTAATATAATTGTCTTACACCATCATAACTCCAAATATGCCTGTTTTACTCCAATGTTCACAAACAACAGAGACTTAAACATCACTATAGCTTCAAAATATGTTTAAAACCCCTGTTTTGATTTCACAGACTGTCTGTCCTTTCTTCCAGACTTCCAGTCTATACATTTACTTTCGAATGATGAATTGCTTCTTCTTCTTTTTTTCCTTTTTTCAATTAAAATGTTTGTCCCATCTTCTGGATTGATGGCACATTTGAGCAATAACATCCAGATAAACAGATTTAAAGGTTACAGTTACTGTATGAGTTCTGCTCTAAGGAAATGGTGGTGGTGCTGTGGTACTAGCCAATACCCAACACTATGACTGTATTAGCATTGACAGTATTGAGATTGGGCTTGTGTGTTGTAAAATGTAGCCTTGTTCATTCAGTCCTCAAGCAGGATTGGGTTAGGGTTAGACATTTGCTTAAAGCTCTGTGTTTCCTCTGTCTGTCAGGTGTGCCCATTCATGCTATTCTCTCTATCCTCTGCAAAGGAGGCAGAATGCAAGGAGGAGGGTCTTAAAAAGAACTCAAGTACATGCTGCAGTGAATGCCCAGCAGGTAATACACAAAAGTAACACATACAAACACAAGCTTGAATTGAAGTGGGGCGAGTGAGACCCCAAGTCCTAATCATTTAAGTCCTGCTTCAGCTATGACATAACTTTAAAGCATTCGCATCAGTCTGAATTGTAACCCTGTGCTTTGGTTCAGTTGAGTTGTATTGCCTTTAACACATTCTTAGGGCATCTCAAAATTTGTTGTTGATCAATGTCTTTCAGGCTACCACATAGACAAGACTACCACAGGTTGCAATACGAATACCTACAAATGCAAAAGATGTGAAGATCGCAAAGGATTCCTTGCTATATCAAATTCTAAAGACAAATGTCTTCCTTGTAAAGTATGTTCTGGAGGTAAAGATACTTACTACATTGTTATTCTTTTTTTTTTCTTCCTGGAAAGCAAAGTACAGTGTACATGCTGCAATGTGGGTGTTTGTGAGAGGGCATACTGCATGTGTATGGATTTTGTTTTTGCACATGTTTGTGTGCAAGTGCAGATGTAGCGTATGGGTTTGCATTGGGTATGTAAGAATTCTAGGCCTATGTTGTTTCCCTTGGAAGTTTGTGTTTTTGTGATCGAGAAACATTGTTTGTTTCCTAGATTATCAAGAGATTGTGAAGCATTGTGTCTACAATAAGGACACTGTATGTGGGTGCATAGTGGAAACCTACCAGTTTGAGATTCACACTATTCCTAACCTTAGGTTGAATTGCCGGAATTGCTCTTTGTGCACTGACTGTAAAACCTGTAAGTATAATCTCTCTCTCTCTCTCTCTCTCTCTCTCTCTCTCTCTCTCTCTCTCTCTCTCTCTCTCTCTCTCTCTCTCTCTCTCTCTCTCTCATTAATCTGAAGTTTGTGTAAGGTTTTGTAAAATGTCATATCATGTCATTTGCACCCTTAAAGGAAGGAACCCCCCTATTGGTTGGTATTGAAATATACAAAACGCCATGTACATGTTGTGTCTCTAAATATCTGTATTTTCCCTGTGCTTTTCCTACAGGTCCCACGTGTAAAAAGTGTGGATGTAAATCAGGTTATTACCTAGACGAGAGGAAGATATGCCAGTCATGCGAAATGTAAGCTACAAGAATGCACTTACCAGATGAGAGCCTAACCCCTACAATGTTTAGACATTTCATAAGCCCAGCAAAAGCCCACAACTAATGTCTGTTAGTCAGTAATATTCATATTTCAGTGATTAACCACATGCCTCCACATCAGTCAATACACAAAGACACATTTTCCAGTATAATGGTGATAGGGTTCTATTGTGTCCACAAATTGGACCCCATCCGCTTTCATTCCAGGCTTGTGTATCAACTAGAGTGAAGGTAGTCACAGAAACATATATAGAGCCTAAATAGATGCTACACATTCATTTACACACAAGTACCATGCTATATAAAGGATGGTAAAAGGGTCATGCTGCATTTGGCATAGCACCAGTTGAAAGGGTCGGCTTATGAATAGTATTTATTTTTCTCATAACTGAATTGTGAAGAATCTATGTGGGCCTTAAAGTTTATTCATGAAGGCTTTATTAACCTTTTATAATATAATTGACTTTTTTTTTAAAGTTTGACCATTAGCCTTTAAACTATACTAAGGATGTAGAGTTATACTGTATGTTATAGCATATGTTATATGCATTCAGGTTAGTGGGTTGAGGACTTCCTTTCAAAGCGGAACAAGTTCTGAGTAACCATTTCTGGTAATCGATGCACTCAAAGTACACCCACACATTGCTAATTATTTAGCCCTTATAACCGTAACATCTGGGCGTCACAACAGTTAAACTGTGATTGAAGGGATATGTTGAATATTTCTAGACTGTATCAGATACATAACATAACTCAAGCAAAACATACCATCTGTTTGCAAAGCCATTTGAATGGTTACTCGGAACCCGCTCCGCTATCCATCTATTACATTAACTTTGTCCATTCTGTAAACATCCACCCATAAATGTCAGTTGTGTCATATGAAATGTAATGTTCATGATCGTACATTTGGTGGTGTCATCTGGGAAGTCCCCTCTGGGATTTATCTTAATGATCTTGTCTTTATGTTTCAGGGTAGAATGTCGGAAAAAAACAGAATGTCCTCCCTGTTCCACGTCTACAATCACAACCAAAATTCCTGCTACAACGCTTACTTTGACCCCAACCTCAAAAGGTAACTTATCCACCTCAATAACAAAAAGGCATCCAGTCCCAACACATTGTTAGTTCCTCCAATTTGCATGCCTCTAGCGATAGATTACAAAACATACATAATGTTGTCATAACAACTGTCATATGTCAAAGCAACTTGCGGCTAACATACATAACCCTTATAACACAGGCCTTACTTTGTTTTTATCAGACATTTATCTAAATTTTAAAATATTTATTTTTCAAATTAAAAGCAATTTCCTGTTAATTTTCATATGTGTAAGCCACCACAAAATATAACGAATGATAATCTACTGTAACATGTTGTCTTATTACAGCACTGGTTAATCAAAATGACAACTGTGTCTTGTTAAAATAGGTAGAATACCTCCCAATTTGCTTTACCCAACCAATGTCAACACTTCGCTTATGTTAAATCATGCATCCATCTTGTATTATGTGGTCTCTGAAATAGGATGGCATTGTACAGCCAGTTCTTGGTATGACGAGTAGTTTATTTCCAACAGCAGATCACATCTCCTCCCAACTCCTGGTCCTTCTAGTTGTCCTGGTGACCATTCTGCTTGTAGCCGGTCTCCTGGGCCTGACCCAAGTTTGCACCCCTGGAAAGCACCTCAAATTACCTTCAAGTGATTCCTCCCCCAATGCTAATGGTAAACTAGCCATCTATAGTAGTACCCATTTGATACAGTAAAGTGTAGTTACAGAGGGATACATTTGACATCTTGCTTGTAAACAAAACTCTACAGCCATTGGGCTAAAGGGTTTGTAGCCTCAGCTTAGATATTTCAGTTGTTGTTGTTGTTGTTTTACGATCTACCATCATTATCACTTGTACATTCAAAGATGGGTAATTTGTTCTCTAACCTCAACTTCAGTTAACTGAAGAATACCTCAGCCTTTACAAATATAGTCAACTTGCGAATTCAAAATGATCTCTCAACTGTAACAGACAGAGCAGGAAACAGGATAACATCTGTGCGTTTAATTCTAGGTCAGATATGTCATCAACCAAGCAACCCAGCTTCAGTGGTTTGTACTCAAGTTTCTTGTTTGTCCTTTCTCATTTTGTTTTGGTTGGATGATAGGAGCCGGATGGTAAGAAGAAAGGTTATGAGAGATAACAAATACATGATAATGAATTCACCATCATGTATAGGTCAACACTTACAAGCAGAGGCAAAACATTATCATTTGACATTTTATTTGGAATGTACAACATAACTAATCTTAAAGTTGTGTTTTTTCCCTCTAAGTAGTCATATTGATGCACAGTCATGTGAAAAAGATGGGACACCCCATGAAAACCGTTGTCTTTTTCAACATATTTCATCATATGGAGATTTGATCTTAATTTTAACAATATTAAGAGATATTATAAGAGGTAATATAACTAAACAAATAAAACAGATAGCTTTTTATTATTATTATTATTATTATTATTATTATTATTATTTGTAAAATGTAAAAGACAAAGTTAGTGGTACAGTGTTTTGTGATGTTACCTTCCATAGTCTGTGATTATGGAGGCTTTTCAGAATTTCTTGTCAAACAGATGATGATGCTTGTTTGTTCTTCTCTTCTTTGTCCTGTCCTCCAAGACTCTGACTGTATCTGAGGGGATTCTCATGACTGAACTATCTCACAGTGCTGCAGAGTATGGAACCATTGTCGCCCCACTTCTGGCAGACAGAGAACCTAGAAGTAAGTACTGTATGGCAACAGCATGGCAACATTGCATTTATAGCAGGGGATACTGGGGGAGGTCAAAATGTTTGATACCATTCCTCATTCTATTCCATGCATTACAATTAGCCCATCCTCCGTTTTCTGCCTTCACTAGCCTCCCCTGATTTATACCATGCATCTATGTAATATACAGTATACAGTAGGCCTATATAAGCTGGTGTTCATGGCTTGATTCACTTTTATAACAACGCTATATCATTGTGTCTAGAGTTTAAAAAGGTGTAATAGTAATATTCACTGTACTCTTAGTCTTGAGAGAAGTAGATACATATCCCATGCAGGATAGCGTGTTGTACAGCCTTGCTTGGCTGACAGGTTGGTGTACGGTTAGAATGTGTGATGTGGTGTGCTCACTAAGAATCTGAGCAGTAGCCTTTCCTCTCTGCATTGTCAGCAAAGCTTGCCTCTTATCTATAGTCAGCCATGTGGGTGCGTGTGTGGAGGTGGAAACTGGGAAACTGGAGGCCCTCAGTGATATGAATCAGCTAAAAATCTAAATTTCTACTTTGGAGGGTGTTGTTGCATCCTTCTTGCGCACAGACACATCAACACCTGATAAGGGGATGCTAATATTCCTTTTCTATGATTAAGTACTGTCTATGATTAAAGTGCAGGTTTATCATAATTTGTACATCCACCTCTTCGCCCTATAACCTCTAATGTTACAAACCCTCTGATTCTCACATGGAGTTGAAATAAAGGTTGCCCACAATGGCCAACTGTAAATTTCCCTGTGGTTAGGGGGGATTTGACATGCCACTCTGTGGTGATCCTCAACTGCTCGTTTGTGTTTTTCTTTTGATAGGTCAAACTTTCTGGGATTTCCAACATTGTTTGAAATGTAAAAACAGCTTTGACTTCCTACTCCTCACATTCTGAATTCCTCCCATCTTCCTCAGTCCCTCGGCCGGAGGCTCGGTTGGAGCGCTGGTCCGCAACCGTCCTGTATACCATCATCAAGGAGGTACCTCTGCGGCGCTGGAAGGAGTTCCTACGCCTACTCTCGGTGCCAGACCGCCAGCTAGAGCAGGTGGATCTGGAGGCCGGGCTGAGCTGGCAAGAGAAGCAGTACCAGATGCTGAGGCTGTGGAGCCAGGGACCTGCTGCAGACCTGGAGGACGTCTATTCGGCCCTGCACTACATGGACCTGGATGGCTGTGCACACAAGCTACAGGACAGCTTGGAGCATCTGCGCCAGGCCAATAGGACAGGTGTGGTCGTCTTCACACAGGAAGTGACATCACCGCAACACCATCATAGGACCATGGAGGCTGGGCCCTCACATGCCTAACTGTGTGTGTGACATCATGACCCAAGCATCATAAGTGTACAGACTAGAGGCTGACTTCATAGATCTGGTACAGTGGGGGAAATAAGTATTCAACACATAAAAAATAAAAAAATAAAAAAATCCTTTGCAGCTATTCACATGAAATGTTGACCAGACATTGGTATTAACTCAATAAAACTACACAGCTAAAGAAATTGTAACACTTCAATCCATAAAAAAAAGTTGTGTGTAATAAAGCAAAATGACACAGGAAAGACATATGGAACACGCTAACTGAAATTTATTTAAAACCTGTTTCCAATGACAGCTTCAAGACGCTTCCTATCCGAAAAAACTAATTTCTCACAGCGATCAGGTGGGATTTTGGCCCATTCTTCAACACAGACAGTCTAAAGGTGAATCTTGGACTAGGCCAGTCCAACACCTTTATTTTCTTCCTCTTGAACCAATTGAGAGTCTCCTTTACAGTATATATTTTGGATCGTTGTCCTCCTTGAAGATCCACCCGCGTCTCATCCTCATCATCCTGGTGGATGGCAACAGATTCTTCTCAAGAATCTTTCGGTACATGGCTCCATTAATCTTCCCTTCAATAATTTGACATTCTTCCACTAATCTACAGGCTTCTCCAAATGTTCTGTAGCAAACTTCAATCGAGCTTCAACATCAGCCCAGCATCATACTGTTATGTGGCCTTGCTCTGTTATGTATGACCCTAGGACTATAATAGGCCTTTCTGTAAATATGACATCATCACACCACCAGCCATGAACATCATAATCACATCACAGCAGCATCTAATACACTTGCATAACTACAACATACCAAATTCTCTTGCAATGTTTTTTTTTTTTTTTTTTTTACTATTATGTATGTTTTGGAATTGTTTCCTTGAGGAAGATTGTAGTGAAACTTGGAAAAGGATCTGCATGCTTAATATATTAGTGTACTGCACTTCTGTTGACAAAAAAGGAATGCAACCCCGCAAAAATGATAGATATACAGATATAACTTGGCACCTAACCACCTGCCACTTTCAGCTATCATCACAACTGAGGGTAATGTGTTACAGAAGTATCTCAAACTTAGAAATGTGTTTGTTGACGATAATCACTGATCACTATCAGAGAGATAGACTGCATGCAATTATATACCCATTTATGTCACCGTTTTGTATTAAACATTGATACATACAGTTAATAACAGGTGGAATCTTGAAAATACACCACCACTGTGTCATGATTCAATGATTGTAGCCACAATGGGAGTATTTGCCGATATCTGCATAGCAGGCCAGGCCCAGTCTGAAACACAATTGTGACCGTTCATTCATTCATTCTGAATTGTTGTTCGTTTTTTGTTCCTCGGTCATGACGTCAAACTGGCGGGTCCACAAGCGGTCTCATAACCCTTTGAAGTCGACATATTTGATATTGGTTTCACAGACAGCAACTGCATGCATAGGTGTAGCTGTACTAGACAACAATTTCATTTCCATTTAATAAAATCCATTGCAGACCTTGACAACATTCTAAAAAGTATGAGGACGCGAGCGATCTGTGTTCTCTGAACTCCAACTAGCTCCATTTAGCTTCATTAAGACTTACAATATTTATATTATAATATAAAAGAAACCTTCATTTACTCATTTGCACCGACTGGAAGTAGGTGGGCGGAGTTCCGAGAACACAGATACGCGAGCTTTAGTGGTTTCCATAGTAACCATGACACACGCGCTCAAAGGAACAACAGAATAGGATAGGGGGCCTACTATGTTGCTACTGCATTCAAATTGGTCGCGTAACATTTTAAACATGTTGCTAGAACTAAACCAGAGTTTCTCAGAATAAAGTTAGAGCTACAGCTATGCTTGCTGACTTGATGGCTGATACTTCGCTGGCTGTATTGAATTACACAAATGGAGCCAGTGTATTGTGTTCTTGAGAATGAGAGTCCTATCATGAGTTCTAACAGAAACAGGGAACAAATGACTACTCACTCATATATTTCTCTCCTGATAAAATTCACAAAAGGACATATATTATCTACTAAAAGGTAAGCGAAATTCACATTATGACTAAATGTGTCATACTGCTGAGGAGATTTCACTGTATTCATTTGTAATTAATGGTAACTTTTTCACTTTATTTTTTTAGAGATGGCCTCTGCAGGGCTATCTTTATTGAGGGGCATCTTTGTTGATGGTTCTGTGATATACAGAAGATGGATCACCATATAACATGTTGTTTGCCCTCTTCAGATGATGTCTCATCCGTGGTGAAATTTAATCAATGAGGTGGCAGTAGTGTGATCTCTAACACATGTTTTAGACAAATCTACACTAACATTTCTATGATAACCAGATACATCAATTGTGGCTTAATATCTGCTCACTGACAGTGTGAACAGCTGGAGAGAGGAGGGGCCATGATCATGACAGCCCTACGGTCTGAGGCTGGAGTTACAGACTTGTGTATAGAAGCAGACACGCTCCTGGAGACTGGAGAGTTGGGGAGAGCCACTGCACTGTACAGTTCTGCCTTCAGGAGTCATGCTGGAGCTACTGTGTCTCACATGCGAGCCATGGGAAGGTCCAAGTTAGCTGGGGTGATCTCAACTCTCGAGGCCTGTCTCGATGGTCAAGAGGAAACCCAGGCCTCCATGGAAGGCCTCAACAAAGGCCTGGCAGCTGTGTTTCTATCAACACTGAGTCCTAATAACTTGTCTGCCTCACTATTCAAAATGGAATCTGTCCTTCAGAGTGCTGGTCAGGGCTGCGAGGACATTTTCCTACGCTGCTCGGCTCTCCTTGAAGGGAAGGAAAACCGTCACCTGGAAGGTTCCACTCGGGTGATTTTGGAGCTAACAATGGCCCTCGCCAGCTTGCTCTCAGACCCTCACAGTTCCAAAGGCCTTAAACTTTATCTCAAGGCTTTCCAAGAGAACAAATCTGAGGCTGTCAGGCTCATCAAGAAAAGACAAGCTCAGCACTTTCCCAAAATAGTGAAGGCCTACTCTGAGCAGTTGTCTCAAAATCATTCCTCAATCACTGTTCAGAAGAGATCTGGGAAGGGAGTGTGTGAGATTGGGGTGTTTGAGCCAGTGGCTGCCTCTGAATTCCTTGAGTTCTTATTAGCTGTTTCGCCAGCAGACACAGAAGTACAAGAGCTGCAAGCAGCTCACTTGTTTTCAGTGGGCAGATTTGAAGAGAGTGCAGAAGTGTATTCTATTGCCCTGCAGGATGGTAATTCACAACCAAAGTCAGGTCCTGGTCCAGGCACGGGTAAGGCAGCTCAGGGGATGCCACCAGAGAGGACAGCCAGTCTCTTGACCAGTAGATCAGCCGCCCATTTCTCGGCAGGGGGCCGAGCCACAGAGGCATGCAGGGACCTGGGGGAGGCGTTCGAGGTCCATCCCGCCACGGCCCGACTGCACTTCCAAAGGCTCTTCGCGGACCAGGGCATAGGTGCAGCCGCCCGTGTCCAGCTGCGGCAGCAGGCAGAGAGGGGCCTCTCAGGGTACAGGGATACAGTCCTGGTTCGCCCTGACCTGCGCTCCTCAGAGGGTGTGGAACTACTAGACCCTGTGATCGCCCAGCTGCGGGCACTGTGCCACCTGGAGTCCGACGGGGGTGGCAGAGAGCTGCGTGTGCGGCTGGCCGACTGCCTCCTCTTTCGTGGGGAGTTCCGAGAAGCCCTCTCCATCTGCAGCCAACTAGCTGCCCCCATCCCAGCTCAGCAGAGCTACCAGAACACGGTGCAAGTCCTTCGCGGCTATGCACGTCTTCTCTCCAATGATCGCAAGGGTGCAATGGAGGACTTCCAGGCTGTGATAGAGCACAGTACCCCCCACCCATCCAGCTGTGTGCGGGCTCTGTGTGGCAGAGGCCTCTTACGTATGATGGGGGGCCAGCACTACCTCACCGCACTGGACTATGTGACGGCGAGCCGGCTGCAGCCTCAGGACACAGCACTGACCGTGCGTTGCCTGGTGCCATGGAACTGCAGAGGACTGCTATTTACCGTGCTGTTGGAGCAGGGCAGGGCCATGCTGGAGGGATTCGGAGAACACAGCACTTCCAGCTCCAGCCCCATAAAACACCAAGAGGACCAACAGGGTGATCAGCCACAGACTGTACAGAGAAAAGACAGCTACAAAGAAGGGTAGTGCACTTTGTTCTTTTAGTTTCATATTTGGTACATTACCCACACATCATGAATTATATCCTGGTTTTCTTTGAAAAGAAACACAATTCTGAATCTGTCTTGATAACTCTCATTACATTTCCCTTTATTTTCATGTGGAGTTTTCATCATGTAATCTTAGTTATCTTGAATGGAAAGTGATATATGTCTCTTTGCAGTAGGACACCGGTTGGAGTTCACTCTCTGGCTGTGCTACTGATGGAGTTGCAGCCCAGTGCCGACGGTCCGCAGATCTTGGTGGCAGATGCCCTGTACCAGCTGGGCAGAGTTGAGGAGGCCTATCGCCTCCTGCTGGCCATCAGGCCCACTACACCCCGAGCCCCCATCCTCGCCCGCCTTGCCCTGCTCCAGCTGCACCGGGGCTTCCTCTATGATGCCAACCAGGTACATTACATACAATATGTTACATTGTTCAATTTCAAAAGGGCAAAGATGTTTATGTTGTTTGATGTGGTTCACCGTACAACAATTTGCTGAATGAAAGCTTTTTTTTCTTTACTAAAAACGGATGCTTTTGTGATAATTAGCACATATGACCAATATATTTCTTTATACTGATATGTCGCTTGTTATAATTTGATTGATTTTTGATTGATTGATTGGCAAGGTTGATAAGGCACACAATGCGTAACAAAAGATGCTCAAAAGTTATGTTAGAAATAAGACTTTTTCACTTCAAGCCTCACAAGTGTTGTACAGTTATCAATAGTGGATGAGATTACATTAAGTTTAACATTCTGATTAATGGACTACTTCAAAATGTACAGTGGCAAGCATGTGACTTCTATCAACCTCATGTACCCTGGCTCTGTTCTCCTCTTCCTAGCTGCTGAAGAAGCTCATCCAGTGTGGTGATACAAGCTGCTTGTGCCCCCTGCTGGCTGTGTCTTCTCTGAAGGACCGGGCACTGCTGCAAGGGCACTGCCACTCAGCCTCCAAACGCATCCTGGAGGGACACCGAGACGAGAGCACCCTCAGGGAAGCTGTGGCATACCTGTCCATCGCCATCATGGCCTCTGGTGATTGTCCTTTGTCATTTGACGTAGAATTGGGTCGTTCTATCAGTTAGACTCCTATTGTGAGTTCCATCCAAAACTAATTTTGTTTGTTTTGTCAGCTACTGACATCTACAATATGTCCCAGAGCTCCATTCAGATGAATGGTTAAGATAAGTAAATAGAGCTAATGTAATGTCTTCTTCTTGTAGGTGGTGAGGCCACAGACTCTCTGCTGGAAAGGGCCAGGTGCTATGCCCTTTTGGGCCAAAGCAAGACGGCCATCTTTGATTTCAGTGCCATCCTCAGAGAGCACCCTGATCATGTAAAGGCTCTTTGTGGAAGAGGCTTCACCTATCTCATGCTTAACCAGCAGAAGGTACAAGGATATCTCAATTTAAATAGGAGATAAGTGAGAGCTGATTCTACCTATTAATCAGCATTTTAGCAAAATAAAGCCTCCACTGTTAAACATGCATATTTACCACTTTTTGGAAGAGGTGAGGTAATGAACACTGTACAGCTTAACATTATTGTAAGAAACTCTCTATTTATCTAGCAATGTACCCGGGATATATTGGCTGCACTTCAAATCAGCACTGATGTGGTCACGAAAGACATCCTGTCACTCAAGGATACAGCAAGGAAGCTTGTCTGTGATTGGCTGCAGCAATACTGCCGGACCAATCTGTCTGAGATCCTGGTGGCAAAAGCTGTCCCCTGCCAGGAAGAGCAGCTCAGAGAGGCCTTTCTGATTGGAGGAGCTCTGATGAGGACTGACTGCAGAGACCCCAGGTGGCATCTACTTTATGTAGATATACTACTGGCCAAAGGTGAGAAGAACACCAGTATATGCCCCTTCAATTCTCTTCCACTTTTTCTCAGTTCTGCTTTGTTGTTCAAATTCACATTTGACATTTTTAGTTGAAATATTTTTTTCTGTAGTTGCTTTTAATTTTGTTTTTGTGTGATGATTGGGACCCTGTGAGACCTGAAGGGACACAATTGTTGAAAAACACAAGTATAACCACATCTGCCAGGTTTAGGTCAGTAGTACAGTAGCTGTGTTTGGATTTGTGTCATATAGGGGAGGTGAAGGCGGCAGGATCACACCTGACCCAGGTGTTTGGTCAGGAGCCTCGGGAGGGTTTGGCCCAGGCCAGAGTGGGCGTGGTGGAGGCGTGGCAGCAGAACTACTGTGGGGCGGCCCGCAGGCTGAGCAGACTAGCTGAGAAAGAAGCTTCTACTCTGGACTTCCTTCTCACCCTGATTCCCTCGATTCACAAGAAACGAATGGCACAAGTGAGATCAGAGAAGGATGACATTTCAGCTACTTTTGAGACAAATTGTTTGTTAGTTTGAACTTTCCCAATGAATACCCATCTGAAAGACTATCTATATTCCATATTAACAGAACACTTACCTCTATTTTTTGCTCACAAATATGTTGCGTACAAAGCGCGCAAATGATCTGGCATATGGGGGATATACAGTATTTCATATGTAATCTCTTTTACTCTAGTCGGCGGCCCGGGAGGCAGGCAGTGTCTCAAGCAGCAGCCATTGGAAACAGGCCTTGGCCCTTCTGACGGTGGCTGTACAAGCTTCAGGTGAGCCAAGATTACAGTACCTGCGCCAGCGGGCAGCCTGCCTCGCCCAGCTGGCCCTGCACGAGCGGGCTGTGGCCGACCTGGACCGGGTCATCCAGAGCCATGGTGGCGGGTCCGAGGAGCCCCAGGTGTGGGCTGAAGACCTGTGCCGGCGAGGCCGAAGCCTGATGCTATGCTCCCGCGAAGGGCCTGCCCTGGAGGACTTCACCCGGGCTCTGGAGCTGCACCGGGACCAGGCCCTGCAGTGTGTGGAAACCGGGCTGGGGAGACTTCTTCTGGCTGAGTGTTTCCTACGAGTGGCCCTGCAACACTATGGGGAGCAGCAGCTCAGTAAAGCCTGGAGCCTGACGGAGAGTGGTCTAATGGTGGACAGCGAGCATGCAGAGCTGCGCAGGCTCAGGGCTAGGGTCAAGCGTGAGGTCTCCAGCCCCTGCATAGTCCACTAGAGTGCCTTTGTTAGTGCCTACAGTATGATCTTTCAGATTGAATTCCATTACAGGAAAGCCATCTAAAGTATTACTGGTCAACTTGTATAGGTATTTCTATGTCATTTAAATTACTTTTGGCTATGTTAAGGGCAATTTCTGTTTCTTATTGCTATAAAACAGGTGATTGGTACCAAAAGTCATTATTTCATATCTGTCTCAGGGGAGGCCTAGAAATAACTACTTGCTGGCATTAACTAATGATACTTTTCCAACACAATAAGACCGGTTAATATCTTCTTTGTGAAAGATTGTTGTCCTGTAAACAAAGTCTAATTATTTGCCTTTCTAGTTAGGCTAGTTTTTATACAGTAAGTAAGTAGTGTGTATGTATTATTATTATTCCTGACATTATAGTAGACATTCAGTGACAAACATGATTGGTATGTTTTACTGTAATGTAAGATCAGACCCATAGCACGAAAATAACTATATCATAAAAATCAATACAATTCAAAATATCACCAGATAATCAGAATTCAAAACTTTTAATCTGGATCAGAATTATGATTATTTTCTGCTATCCAGGATCAGATCATATTGGCCTATTTCCTGTATACTGCTCAAAATCTGACAGATAGATCTGATCCTGGATAGCAAAAAGAATGTGGATAATTCTGATCTAGATTAAAATATTTCAAATACTGGGCCCATGAGATTTATTTTAGAAAGTGCCCATGTGCAGGTTTTATTATGGCACTATGTATATAGGAAAGGGGCACACATTTTAGTTCTCCAAAGAATTATATAATGGTATAAATACAATTATGGGGAAAGCAAGTAACTTTAGCAACTACATACGAGAAACTAAAAATACAATCATTGGCATTAACAGGACAGTCACAAGGTTTGAGTGTACATGTACTTTCGTTTGACTAGGTGGTGGTATAAAGGGAATGTGATGATTTAATCCTAATAATGTAAAATTAATAAATGAAATGTATATTCAAACATATAGGGATGTGTATGTTCATGAGAATGCCTCTGCAATTGTATTATGTGGACACAGTGATGTATTGGGGCTCCATATTGCCGAAGTAGGATTTCTCCCACTCACTCATGAGGTCAAAGTGCAGCGGGCGATCACAGAAGGTACAGGAAGCAGTCGCTGAACCATTCAGCAGGAGTCCTGCCTCCACCCACACCTCCACCAGTCTCTCTGTCAATAAGAGATGGACAATGGTCAAACACAGGATGGCCAGCAATAATAATGCTTTTAGGATATTTCTGCTTTAATGGAATAGAGACAGTAGAGACTGACAGGAAGGATGGGTGAGAGAGAGGAGGGATGACTTGCAGGACATTGAACCGCGGACCCTGCAATTACATGGCTGATGCCTTAGTGCTACCAAGTGCCCCCAATATTTTCCTAGTCGTCTCCTGTAACAGTCGGGTGACGAGAGGCCCTGAGAAAGTATTTAAAAGCAGCAGGGTTCTTTGGTTACTCACCCACAAAGTATTCCATCATAGCAGGGTTGTGGTGAGGGGAGGGAGCCAGACGCAGCAGCTCCTCACCACGAGCCACGGTGGGATAGTTGATGGCCTGGACGTAAATGTTGTGTTTCTCCAGCAGGATGTCGCATACCTTTGAACTCAACTCTGCGTTACCCACCTAATAAATAAACACACATATTTACACATGAACATGTTAAAAGTATGTCCTTAAAATGTCACTGTTTGTTATGTACATAATGTTAGAACTTGAGTAGTCGAAGCATTTAATTATGGGCCACGTTATTTTTTAGTCCCACTCATATTTTTCAATTTAACTGTTGTCATACAGTTTAATGTTACTTATATGATAAAGTACTGGTAACCGCATTCTGTAGTCACTCTCACTAATAGGCTAAAGTAAGGATTCATGTGGGATAGGTAGTTCTACAGTACTGGACTGTATATGGATGATGTAGCAGTCATAGGGATGATTTATTATTATTATTATTATTATTATTATTAGTAGTAGTAGTAATAGTAGTAATAGTAATAGTAATAGTAATAGTAGTAGTAGTAGTAGTAATAGTAGTAGTAGTAGTAGTAGTAGTAGTAGTAGTAGTTGTAGTAGTAGTAGTAATAGTAATAGTAATAGTAGTAGTAGTAGTAGTAGTAATAGTAGTAGTAGTAGTAGTAGTAGTAGTAGTAGTAGCAGCAGCAGCAGCAGTAGTAGTAGTAGTAGTAGTAGTAGTAGTAGTAGTAGTAGTAGTAGTAGTAGTAGTAGTAGTAGTAGTAGGCTAGTAGTAGTTATCATCTTTGTATATGGATGATGATGATGATAATGATGTAGATGTACTGTTGTGGTAAAAGCAGTAATTAGAGTATGTAGCATCTCTTACCCGTATAGGAATGATGTGGCTGGGGCAGTTGACCACAGGCAGTCCTTTGTCCAGGAGCAGCTGCCTCATGTGTTTGACGTTCCTTTGGTGTGCCCTGCGTAGGACCTGGCCCTCAGGGCTCCTGAGGACCCTCACTGACTCCAGGGCCCCCGCCAGGGCCATAGGAGGGAGGGAGGTGGTGAAGATGAAGCCTGCTGCGAAGGAGCGCACCGTGTCCACCAGGGCGGCGCTACTGGCAATGTAGCCCCCCACACAGCCAAAGGCTTTACCTGCACCAATAGAAAAGAAGACTTAAGTCCAATGCACACAGCGTGCGATTTTGTCGCACCGCGAATTCAATTCCATTGTTTTGAATGAGACAATGCACACGGCGTGCGATGCGATATTGTCGCACGACAGCATTCGATTCTCAATTCACACCACCAAAGTCGGACCAGGCAGGCTGAGGAGAATCGAATGTTGTCGTGCGACAAAATCGCACGCCGTGTGCATTGGCCTTTAGAGCTATCAAATAGAACCACTGATCTATATACCCCATATGTATGTATATAGATGAGTGAACAGAGCTGATATACTGTAGGTACTGCACTACATGTACATCTAGCACAAATGTACACCTCGTCCTAATGGCCTGATCTCCTTCAGCAAATTAGATTCTATTTTGAGTATGTGCTAGATTAACATGAGTAGATTAACATGAGATAACCACTAGTATCAGGTATAATTCAAAAGGATTAAAAGGATGGCAAACTGATCCTAGATCTGTATTTAGAGGCAACTACCAGGTCCTAGAGCTATACTGTAGGCCTACACAGTAAAGACTCCTATCTATATAACCAGACTGGATGTGTGAGAGCATCTTCACAGCTGATAAATCTGCTTCCTCTGATAAAGGCTAGCTTCTGTTGAGTCCTTAGTTAACCAACATCTGACCTGGGCAGGGTGAATGCTCAATGTCAAGGAGACTCCCTTGGCTCAACCTAATCTATTTCTGTTTGAAGGCGTTTCTCTAGTCCTGAGCTCAAACATCGGACAGACAGTAATGATATGCAACAGTGGGGACCATCTTTGTTGTTGATTTGTTTGATCAATGAGAATGAGTTCAGTCAGAAACTATTATTAACCATTAACCATTTATTGCATGAAAATGGTAATAAATGTAAGCTTGGCGTAATTGGACTGCCTGGAGTTAAACAACCACACATAGGCTACAAGTAATAAAATATGGCAGTGAGCCCAAACTTACCAACCCCCCCATAGATAGGCTACATACAGAGCAACCAAGTGGGTGGAGGCTGGGGGTGGTGGGTGGGATGACCACACAAAACTTACTCTCATAGCCATGCCACGACTGTTGATGATAAAGTTATGTCTGGAGTGTAAACTCTTTTTAAGCCTCTGTCCCTTGAACATGATAGTGTTAGTGTATGAACCAGCTGTTCTGTCACCTGATTGAGTTAGGAAATGTGTTGTTTATTTATATTAGCACAACATCTTCAAATTCCTTACCTAAGGTTCCAGAGACAATGTCAAGCTTGTGCATGACATTGTCCCTCTCACCGACTCCGGCTCCATGGGCTCCATACAGGCCAACGGCATGCACCTCGTCAACAAATGTCAGAGCCCCATAACGATGGGAAACATCACACAGCTCCTCCAGAGGACATATTGCACCTGAAAGCCCAATTATAGCCTTTACTTTAAATACTGTATCAATACAGGGTGAATATAATTTACGAGGCACTGAAAACTATAATATTTGAGCTCTTATCAACACGTGGCTGGAAAAAAAATCTGTATTATTATTAATTATTTTTACATTTAAATCGGCAATCTGGAATGAAAAACAACAACAAAGCGGTCAGCCCGCATTTTTGGGGGTAAACACTCGAGGGTTGGGGCTTGAGAAATGTAACCACTCTAGCTATGGATGCAAGACTGACCATCCATTAGATCAAAATTGTAAATGTATGTAAACAGATATATAAAATAATTTTTTGAAGCTACACTATACAGTATTTGTTTACAATTATATTGTTTACAAACAATGGAGTAGAACAAGATACTGTATTTTGGGTTCTGTTGGGGTAAAACAGCTGAACTAAGCTCATGAGGCATTCATAAGTTATACAGTATTCTTCAAGAGTGAATGACTATACTGTATATCATTAATTTAAAAGTCATGGCTGTACCAATCCCAGATGGCCCTTTAAAGATATAAATGTAGCTTGGGGATGTAATGTAAAATTATGATATTTTATTAGACGATTTTTTATTAAATCCATATCATTAGCACTCTAGAACTGATTATTTTCTCTGTATTCAGACTGCAAGAATTTAAAAGCTGATACATTTGAAGAAAGAATTAATTCCACCAACCCATATCCCGTGAGATTCATGACACTTACCATCCATAGAATGCACAGTCTCGAAGGCTACGATTTTGGGCGTTTTAGGGTCAGAGCGACTCAACAGTTCCTCCAGGTGTTTGCTGTCATTATGGCGGAAAATGTAACGCTTGGCACCGCTGTTCCTGATGCCCTGAATCATTGAAGCGTGGTTCCCCATGTCAGAGTAGATCTCACACCCTGCATGTCATAGCAAATAGGCCACAAGGCCCGAAAAAGAACTTCTGTCACATCATCAGCACGCATAGCCTCCCTCTACAACTTTATTTACATGTATGCAGACATACTCAAGTCCTACTCTGCACTCATTACAAAATACGAGTACACAAATTGATTTAGTACAATGAACATAATTTAGAAGATACTTATCAATCACTTAAGAATCAGTGTGTATACATTGAATATTGTTGAACAAATACAGTATGAGTATCTACTTCTCTGTGAACTTTGGCTTGGAGACCAAGGTCTTACCTGGGATCATTTTGGCCAGGGTGAAGAGGGTAGAGTCGTTTGCCACAAAACAGGAGGAGAAGACCAGTGCTCCGTCTTTCTGGTGCAGCTGAGCCAGTTCCTGCTCCAGCGCCACGTGGATGTTACTGGTCCCAGAAATGTTCCTGGTGCCCCCTGCTCCTGCTCCATGTCTATCCAGGGCATCCCTGAGGGGATACACAAAAACAGTCACCTCTCACTTTCATCCAAAGATTTACCAACCCAACCCAGGAACCATCAAATTACTTTTTTCAATACTCAGTTGTTTGTCCATGATTGGTTTTAGACAAGTAAAGCAGGTTTTTTCTGGCTATCGAGCAAGAACATAATACAGAGTGAGTTCTAATAAGCACGATACCTCAAACTAACTTCCTGGGTTGCAATAACTGAATTGACTGAATTCAGCCCATTTACATTTAAATGTTTGGCATTTAGCAGACGCCTTATTCCAAAGCGACTTACAATCAATACATTTGACTAAGGAAGTGAATCATCAATTCACCAGTTTTAGCAGGAAGAGTAATCTAGCTCAGGCCAGGGGCCACTGGCAGTCGTCGTTTTTTATTTTTTTATTTTTTTATAGCCCTTTGTCTATTTGACTTCTTACCTAATCCCATGGAGGACGCGGGGGTGTCGACTCATGCCGAGGTAGTCATTGCTGCACCAAACAGACACCTGCGAGCCCCCCCTCTCAGCGATGGAGTAATCCTCGGCAAAGGGGTAATCATTAGCATTCCGATTTACAGTCTTAAAGACGCGGTAGGTGTGGTCTCTCTTCTTCTCAAAGATCTTCTCATCAAAGAACACATCATAGTCGAAACTGGGGCCTACTGGAGAATTGAAAGAGTGTTAGAATTATAACCAACTTAGATACTTGAAATGACCAAAGACAAAACTGACAGTCTCCTGAGTCTACTGACTCTGCATTTGAATAGCTCGCTAATTATTATGAGTTAGTATGTTACTGTTAGTAATATCACCATGTTACTGATGACATACTTTGTATAAATATGATTTCTCTGGGAGCCAAAATAGGAATGCAGGACATGAGACAGCATATTGATTTGACTAAATGTAGGGTTACACTTGACTAGAGGAGTTGTAAACTAGCTTTGTAAACTCACCCATGTTGTCTTTGAGGAGGTGGGACACAGTAGTGGTTTGTACTTTCGGCAAGATGGAGTCCTTGAAACTCTTCAAAAGAGAAGTCATCATACCTGTGACAGAAAGGGAGGGGCAGTCTGTGGTTCTACTCTAAAGTTGTGGACTACTCTAAATGGAGAATAGTGTGTCATTTGATATCCAGCTTCTCCAGTGTGAATGTATATTTCTCTGTGAGTGTTTTTAATTTCTGCTTAGCTCATCCACAGTCTATGTTTTACTTCACAGGCTGTTTGTTTCATCTTGAGTTTTACTTGTTTTAACAATGTCATGGGGAAAGTATCTTTGATTTAAAAAATGTTTATGTAGTCTAATAAAGTGGGGGTGTTGTGTCTGTTGTTTGTGTATGGTTGCAGTGATGTTTTGTCTACACCTTTCTCATAATGTGTCTCTGTACCTGTATTTGACTCTGCTGGAACATCCTCCTGGACCTCAGGGCTTGCTCTCACCATGCCAATCTGGGAGGAGACAAACGGACATCCCTTGGACATGGAGACAGCCACCTGAGTGGCTGATTGGGCAAAATGGTGTTTAGATTCCACCGTCAGAGGCAGGAGGCCTGTTGATTTGGTAGAAAGAATGTTTGTCCTGGTCTCCTGCAAGGGCGATGCACAGACTGTGATCTGGCGAGCGATGATGGGGCATCGATCAGCCAGAGTGAGAAGGGCAGCCCTTGTTCTCCACAAAGCAGGCCTGGGGGCTGACTTGAGAAATGGGCAGTGGTGCAGGAAGGCAGACATAGCTCTTCAAGCAGTTTTTGACTCTTGACAAACAAATGAGAGAAAGAATGTGTAAGATCATCAGAAACCATTACAAATAACACTACTAGCCGAGGTATCGTATCCACTATAGAAATGCAACATGCAGGTTAAACAAATCAACCAAACTGGGCAACTTAAACTTGAAATGCCTATGTTGGAACACTGTAGTCCATTACTGAAGTTTGATACAGAGTAGAGTAGATGTGTCTTCCCATTGGGTGCGGCTGATTCACCAACTTATCTCGCCACTGCAGGCACGTGCTGTCCGAGGTGCTGAAGCAAGATTCCGACACTATTGCTCAGGGACTGTGGCCGATTATTAATGAGAGCAGTGAAGTCGTATTAAAAATCCAACACAGCAGACAACTTGTCTTTAACTTTTTCATGAAAAACTAAAAAACTACATAGATCGCACATTTTTGACACCATACAGTAGGCCGATACCCTTTGCCCAAGAAGCAGAAGTTTGTACTCTTATTTCTAAAACATAAGATAGTGAACAGTTATACACATTTCCCAATAGTCCCAAAGTCTACTCAGGATATTAAATAGTGATAGTCATTATAATGGTTTGAATACATAATGTCCTTTAAAAGCTAAACAAAAGCCTTCTGACATAGTTTGCGGTCAGAAGATAAGACAATTCTCCGGATCTGTGGTTTATTCTTGTGGTTTGAGGTTATCTTCAAGGTTGTCTATCAAGATGAATGAATGGTCTTTATTGTCATTGATATAGTACAGGTACCAAACAACGAAATTTGGGAGGTACATGTCTGACAGCTCTGGAAACCATAAAAACATAATAATAATAATGATAATAATAATAATAATAATAATAATAATAATAGGTCTGCAAGTGATGGTGAGCAAAACTGTATACTTTTTCCTTTCCTCAGCTCTCAAAACAGCCATAACATCTTAGAATAGCCTACTTTGTATTACGCTATAGGCTAAATAATATGAATTTAAATAGATATTTTAAACAAAAATATATAATTTAGAAGATCTCACCTGTTGACCTGCACTGAGGACGAACTTCAAAACAGCAATAGGCAAAGTGCTCACCCCACTATCAAAAGTTAACGCATCCAGTGACGTTGACAGCACTACGCAATCTTCTGCGAAAAATGATTCTCAGTTCACACACCCTTGAGGACGCGTCAATAGTTGTACATGAGGGGCCAGTGAAGGGAAATGGGAGTAGTCAAGAAGATGTCAAGAAGTGATGTTCCAATTGATTATTCTGTGTTGCTCTCTCCTCTCCCCTCTAGGTATTTGGAGGAACCAGACTGTATTTAACCGTACACATATTTTCTGATGAAAAGATAATTACATCATCATCGTCATCATCATCATCCTCATCATCATTATCATTCAGTTGTACCCTTTAGTTTAGCCTATTCAATGGCACCATTAATTTGCTATACTACAGGGTGTGATCAACGTCAGAGAAATGTGCCACAAAATATTCAGCACTGTGCTCGCCAGCAGATGGTGCATTTCACAGATTTTTATGAATAGCTGCTCGCTCGTGACGGTGGCAAGGCGGAGTTTCTTCTGTTGTCGAATCAAAATGGTCTAATTCACAATACACTGGCAGTCTCGTACGGGAAGCGCAGTATACAGAGGAGCAGCATCAGATGAGAGCAATTGGAAACGAAGACCACAGTCAGTCAATATATTACAGGATCTAGGACAGTCATTTTAAATAGGTATAAATTCCATCCAAATAGATTTCGTTTCAAAATGATGGCCTGTACAGAAATTATTACCATGTGTCTTCAGTCTGCTAAGCATGACCACATAAGGCAACAACAGGAGCTCCAGCAGAAGAACCAAAATCAAGGAATCTCTATTTTCCAAGATGTAAGTAGTATGCCAACATTCCAAATGAATGGAGACGTTTTTACATGGTGCATGCCACTTATATTCCTCTGGGTGATTTTGTCAATGGCAGGCTAGTATGCATGCAGTGTGAAATTATGCCAAACGTTTAAAGATGCTGAGATCGATCTTCAAAGAGTAGTCTATTCTAATTGTGATTCATTGGTCGAACCAAAACGTCCTATAGCCTAAATATATATATCTTTGAGCACTACTATGTAGTGAGAGAAGGAGAGAGAGAGAGAGAGAGAGAGAGAGAGAGAGAGAGAGAGAGAGAGAGAGAGAGAGAGAGAGAGAGAGAGAGAGAGAGAGAGAGAGAGAGAGACTATTTATACGTGTTAACGGTTTAATTGCCGGTGATACTGACGAGAGGTGAGTGTGCCCATTTAGAGCGTGAAATAATCAGTTGTTAACTGTACAACGCTTTCACACAGCATTCTGTCAACACATTACTTTGATTAATGTTATTGTTAAATTCTGTTAAACAACGAATAATATTAATGTCGGGTCTAATTCTCATGTTTATTATAAGGGTCATGACATTGGTTGGAGAAAGGATGAGACATAGGGATATCATTAATGTCAGGCTCAGGTTTTTCCACATGAGTGTTTGTATGTTGACATTTTTGTAATATTGTTCCTGTTTGTTTTATTAGCCTATGCATTGCATGAATAAATAAACATTGTATGCATATCGTGTGAGGATGTTGCTCCATTATCTTTTCCTAACCTGCTCCAAGGTTGGTTAGGGGCACCCTACCTAATTCCCTCCACATTTGGAATTGGATACGTTACTCAATAGCAGTCTAATAATGCTGACTACTGATGTTCAAACACTACAGCAAACAATACAGTAGCAAGAGGTATTTTTGCAGATTTAGTTAGACATATTTGCCATTAATAATTTGCATAACACTGTACACCATTAACATCCAAATCCCTGTTCCACATGCAACCAATTAATCTACCCCACACACTTTAGAGCACTCAGGAGACTGTACAGTGTTGAGGGTAGGCTGACAATGGATGCAGTTTGAAATATCACTTTAATAAAATAGGTGATTGAGGGTTTTACATAGGTTACCATGATAATTGGTGCATACATTTATTTGGATGTATGTTCTTTTGCTATTTCTTTGTTAAATAATGATAAACATAGTAAGCAAGTTAATACTGTAAGTAACCAACAATCCTCTTACAGATCAGTTTAAGATGTCCTACCAACCAGATAGAAATTGAATTTACAAATTGAATAGTAAGGTAATTGGCCAGTAAAGGGAGCACAAGTGCAGTGAGTGCACATTAAAACATGAAATGCAATTAACCCCCATCCACTGAGTCCATCACAGCATGCTGCATAATAAAAAAAAATAGTAAACATTTCAACCTATTCCTATGGTAAGTGGGAGTTAATCTTTACAGAATGCATCATGCACAATAGGTAGTTTGCATACAAAGAAAAGTCAGCCAGTCAGTTGAGTTGAATGGCACATGTTGTCATTGCTTAATCAACACCGTCACTCTAGAGCTCCTAATGCTTGGTTGCAATGATTGTTTTCTGTCTCTCCATTCTTTCTGATTCAATGAGGGAACAGTGGTGCAGTCTTTCCATTCATTTTCATGTATTGCAGTGAAACAGCCTTTATTTATGCAACCTCCTTCTCAACGGACTCATTAGAGCTTTGTGAAACTCTGTCAGCCACATTGTGTAACCAGTTTTTTCCCACTCAAACCCCCCCCCAACCTGTTCTCTCTTTATGTAATAAAGGGGGTTGTATACTGATTGTTTATTGGTTGGTTCAATGGATTTTCAGAGATGAGTGTTAATGTAAATATGTACCAACTTCAAGGCTTTTCACCATGTTTTTTTTCTTTTAAGGGATGGGGTTTTACTTTTAAGCTGCTGGGTAGAAGGGCTCACATGTTATGTGATGAAATACTAAACCTATAATAAGAGATACCTTTAGTTCATTCAGTGTACCTGCTGGAGTTCTGTTAGCCAGGAAAGGGCTCAGCGCGACAGGCTGATAGTCGTCCTTCCTGCGGAATTCTCTCTGAGTTGGTATAAATCACCCTGTTATGCCATAGACCCCTCAAGATGGAGTCTAATGACTTGGGCGCATAGTGGCATAGCACACTAATGTGCAAACCATGTCATTGCAATGTCCCTGGTTTGATTACGGCCATCGACATATCTTGCATGTCATCCCTCCCCTCTCTCACCCATCCTTCTTGTCTCTACTCTATCCCAATAAAAGCAGAAATGCTCTAAAAACATATTTTAAAAAAGAAAGAAAATGCCTGAAGAAGGTCTATGACTGAAAGCTTGCAATAAACTATGTTTTTTGCACAGTGTTTGAGTGTGCGGATGCTGTTATTTTTTACTCTATTGATACTCTTCAGTTCCAGCACCTCAGCAAAGACTGATAACGGCTGAGCGGTGGTATTTTCACTATTTAAAAAATAGTCTAAATGACTTGAGCAAGGCGACTCAGCATCCTCTTCATTCTCATCCTCATCTTCATTATTATCAGGCCAAATTTGAGTGTCTCATACTATCATTACCACGATTATATCATCATCAGTTGTATTATGGTGACAGGTACAGGTGAATCCCCTCCTCAGGGGTTCAACATTCAAGCCTGTTCACAGCCGGTATCTAACATCCTGGATTTATTCCTCCAATGTGCAAGCTTCCAGTAGGTTTCTGAAACAGTTATGCGGGATGCTTACATTGGCATTTCTATAATTTCTATCGTTTAGAAATAATGAACACTGTTAAACAGCTAGGGCCATTATACGTTGTGGCCCACACAAAGGGCTTCAGTACTTGTGGAGCAATCCTGGGTTTGTGAGATCTTTTCTGAGGTAGTGATGTACTATTGGGTACTGTATATCTCACTCACAAGGTGTGATGCTGTTTTAATAATGGACTGGCAGCAGTGCATGTCTGTATACACCACAGTGTGTTGATAGGTGGCTGTTATGGATCTCATTTCAAAGCTCCGTTCTGGCAACACAGGGTCTTAGCCAACCTTTGGACTGTAGGACCGTGAGAAGATTTATATGATGGTGGTCATAGCAACTGTTACTTACATAGCACTTAACACTTTATTGTGTGAAAGATCCTAATTGTACCTGAATGTTTTAATGTTAGATCATGATGACGATGAATACTACAGTTAGGTCACAGTCAAATGAGAATTTTAAAGGGAATGAAGTCTATAAATGCATTTTTTTTTTTTTGCCATTTAGCAGACGCTTTTAATCCAAAGCGATGTACAATTACGAATTACAGGGACATTCCCCCTGGAGTAACTGAGGGCTAAGGGCCTTACTCAATGGCACACTAGTAGTGGTGTGGTTTCAGGCGTGATTTGAACTCACAACCTTCCGATCACAAGTCCAACTCACTATCCACTAGACCACCACTAACCCCCATGAAGTCATGGAACATTGTGATCGTAGTTTTGGGCCAACTTAGACATTTTAGAAAGAAAGATAAAACATAAAAAAAAAACTGTATAACCAATGACCAACTTCCCCCTGAGCTGCATAAGTGTCAAACTTAAATGTCACCACTTCATTTCCTGAGATAACATCTCTCTCAGATATTAAAATGCTTGCAGATATTTCAGCCCTTTTTAAATGTTCTCTTGTGCACAAATAAGCAGCAGAATGCCAAAACATTTATTAGATACGGTGGTTTATTATGCATGTTCCCTGCTTCACAAATAGAGCATTACTGCCTGGCATGCTTGTCCAATCTCCCACCTTGATACGGTACACAACCAATTTATTTTAATTTTAGTGACATGTTTCGTGCTTGGCTCACTATATGAATATTCAAAGCTTTATGTAATTGCATGAATTGTTCAAGTGAATTTGTTTTATTTTTTCTTTCTAGATATTTCGCCGTGCAGACAAAAATGGTGAGTAGAAAAATGCTACTAAACAGTAATAAACTGGCAATAGACTATAATATTATTATGAGATCATGACGTTTCAAATGGCTGTCTTGCATGAACTGTGTGTGACCCAGTATGCAACAAGCCGTTAAAGTGTTAATCTGTCTCTTGTCATCTTATTTCTAGCAAAAATAGAACATATGATTGAAAAACATTTAAACATGGTTGACCATTGAAAAAGTTAAAATAAACAATGTTTAAACTGCGCAGTACATCTTCTTAATCTAATTTAATAACGATTCAAATTCATAATTAATTGATTGGGGATTTCCTTGCCATAATCAAGGAAGTAATTGTGTGTGAAAGCAAGTGACGCTGGTTTTAAAGCAGGAAAATTAGAGACTGTGATGGCTTCACTTTGAGAGACTGGCTTGATTGCAATCCAATGCCTAAGGGAATGCACACAGGCCTTGTTAATCAGACACAAAGCAACTGGGCCTTATCTAATCAGTTTGGCTCTGAGCTCTCCTAGACTCATGAATGAAACCTTGCAGCATTGGCCAAGGGCTATGCCAACAGAATCATGTCTGTAACATTAAGAAGGACAGGGCTAGCATACAGTATAGAGATGGATTGAGTGTATCATCTTTTCTCACTGTCGGATGATCTTCCTTTCATATTTTGGTTGGAGAACTGAACAACCACAACATCCCAGTTTGAGGGATATTTTCTCTGACTTGTTAGTGTATAGAATGTTCATCTCCTCATTTGATATGTGGCTTATCCTCCTGTCAGCTCTAACAGGCAAAACCCTACAAATACACATGACAAACCCACTGGGTGAAACACAGCACAAGCCAACCATAACCACATCTAGTCCCTCCTAAAAACGGTCTAATTCAGGTCAGTTTCTAATTAATTAGTTTATCTGAGTTACAAACAGACTTTATTCAGCGTCCTTGCTAAACTCCTAGGGAAACATGTTTGAGCATTTAGCTTTTGGAAATTACAGTGACAAATAGGCATTTGTGTTTCCTGTCAATGTTTTATTCATGCATTGCATCCGAGTGAAATGGAATGTGAAATGTAATAAGGACCGTGATTAATGCATGTAAGAGCTCTAGATAGCTTCCTCTTGAACGCAGTTTTATATGAGCGTGTTAATGATGCAACAATGCATGCCCACATGAGCAGAGGTCGCCCAAGGCCACCTTCAGCTCTCACATGGATGCAAACCCCCAGTGGTCTATGCCTCATCAAAGACATGCAACCTTATTTTGCCAGTGTTGAACATGAGCTGTTGTGTAGGAGATACAGGATATAAACTGACCTCCAGGAGAAAAGATTAACTTGTTCCTAAAAGATTTGTCCCTTCTGTCAGTGACCATTTCAGTTCTGTGAAAAAAATACAAAGTCAGAAGGTGGGATTGAATTGTGACTTGTAAAAGAGGTTGCGGGTGGGATACATTGATGATCATACCACCTATTTTTTTTTTGTAGAATACATGTTTTAGCTCCAAGCTTCTCAATCTTAATTTATTTTAGCTTTCTAAAAACATCAACGTTTTCTTTTTTTTTTACACACTATAAAGAAAACTCAAGTCTAGGCCTATATGTGTGATTTTGCTGTAGTTATCTTCAATTTGCAGCATAGTCCTCCATGATTTTCATCTAACTTGCTTGAGTCGTGCACCCTGGAGGAAAACGACTCCCTCCAAGAAGTACTGAGTGGGCTGCCTTGATACTCTTTGAGCACTGCAGATTTAACACATAAAGAGAACTGGCCATTTGCCATAGCAGAGTCCATCTCTCTAAGCTATTGTAATAAATAATGTACTATCTTAAAGAGCTTAACAATATTGCATCTCCTCCGCTTGGTCTATTTGAATGTGTGTCTTTAAAAGTGTTTAACACACAAGGGCCACTTTCTCTGGGCAGTTGAATTAGGATATGATAAAGACAGTCAAGAAAAAACACCTTGGTTAGATGACACCTTGACATGTATGGTGGGTTTACCTTTCAAAACATTATTTTCAAGGGGATTCAATGGGAAGTACAGTAGTAGACAGAAGACATGCAATGTACCATGTTCAACTTGCTATGAGATGCTTTCAATAGTTTCCAGCCTAATCATACCATCACTATAACCCTATAGTATCTGGATTGGGAATATTGCTTGCAATTTGGACCATGATGTGCCTCAACATTCATGTATGTGATTGGATGTGGAACTAGCACAATGCAATGCATATGGGAGTGAAACTTGCATATGGGAATAAGCTGAAAGCAGAACAGTTTGTACTTGCTGTTGTTTATTTATCTCACAATATGACTTTGGTTAAACCTTTTACGGCAGTCAGAGTAGCAATAGAATCTCTGTGCCTCAAATGCAGACGAAAACATCATCTTCTCTTTTCGTTGAATAAGGGACACATGGATGATGTTACGGATATGCAATGACTCAAAGCTGTCTCGAATCAAAAAATTACAGTTATGAAAAAAGTTATGTTTCTCAATCTCAACCTTCACTACTAACAGATCAGTCATTATTGACTATCTCTCTCAGAGCTCAATCTCGGAGGTACTCAGGGCTTGTCTTCAGCAGAGACTGGGATAGATCTCATTAATCCACAGTCAGGCTGCCAGTGAGCTGTGACTGCTCTAACCATCACACACTCCCAGTCCCCCTGGGGCCCCATAGGTTCAGCACTGAGCCACAAGCATGTTCTATCATAGGCATACTGATCTTAACTTCCCCTTGTAGAAATTTAGAAATGCTTTTAACACATGCATGGCTGCATATTCATTTTCTTAGAATGCGCATTGACTCCTAAATATATCCCAATATTGTCTACAGTGATGTATAAACATGTTCAATGATAATATATATATATATATAAAGACATGACATAGTGTTTTCATGAACACTTTTCAGAGGTGAAAGACTGGACTATAGTTATTTGAATCTACGTAAATGTGATTGCTTTGAATGTCATGCACTCAGATATCTTAAATCAACACTACAAAATGACTCTATTATTCTACTGACTTTCCCATCATGGTGCATGGTTTCCTACTTGTATTCAGCGTTGCCAAGCTGTTGGAAGACACTTCAATAATGCCTCTTTGAGCGAATTAGCGTCTGAAACGTACACAGAGACCAAGGAACAATGCATGTGTGAGGCTTAAAACAGCATAACAACTATTTTTCCTATCATGGTTTCCTACTTGAAATTAGAGACACTTCCATTATTAAAGCTACTGTATTTACATCAAATAATTGGAATACGACAATCAAGAGTCATTTGGTTCTATTAATCTGAGCGTTGCACACATGTGCAAGCCTTGTGAACGCTCCTTTTACGATCCACTTTTATGATTTTCACATTGTCACGCTGTTCTGAGCCGTATGCTGGCTCAGATATGTTCTGGTCACATTGAACTCTGCAGTATTGCTTGGCTCTTTAAATGGGAACTGACCAGATGTCCTACAGGGTGCTAACTGCAATTAGCTGTATGTGAAAGGTGACACTTGATCTCTGCACTTTATATTTATATTAATTATGACTCTTGCACTATGATGTTGGTTTGCACTGTCTTGTCCTGTCTTGCACCTGTCCTGCTGTAAACCGTGCTCCACTGTCCCAAACCAAATTCCTAACATGTTTACATGTCATGGCAATAAAGTCTTCTGATTCTGATTCTGAACAAGGCTGACCCTTTACCATGCCATACTCACTCAAAAGACTGCGTGACAGTATGAAAAACTATTGTAGTTGGCCAGGTAGTTCTCATGTGTTCCCCTTTTCCCCTCTTAGACGACGGCAAGCTCTCCCTGGAGGAGTTCCAGTCGTACTTTGCAGACGGGATCCTCACTGCGGAGCAGATGCAGGAGCTGTACTACTCCATCGACAGGCAGCAGAGAGAGTAAGTGCCTTTACTTTTGAGACATCTCTCCCTCAGTCGCCATCTGTAGCTCCTCCTGCCACACAGGGATGTGTCTGCACTTCAAAGGAGGATCTGTCAATATTTAATCAAGGACCTAGAGTCTAGAGCAAGCCCTAATCTAACTAGGGCAATTACCAGAAGGTGTACTGTGCATGCACACAGGGTGAAATCTACAGTATACTATACAGTACCTACATAATTACTAAATTGGTGTATTGGTAATACTGTATATATATATATGGTTCTGATTCGCAACTGCTTCTAACATGGCAGCCTCCCTCACAGAAATGGCTGACCTTTAGAGAGCTTTGATAAGAACATTTCAGACCCCTAATCCTCGCAGATTCCATTAACCATTTTTTTGTCCTCTTCTTCTTCACCACTTTCTCTCAGCAACCTAGACACAGACAAACTCTCAGGTAATTCTCTCCCTACTCTCAGATACTGTGTCGTCAACCTGTCTCTCAAGGCCTTTACTCTGTCTTGAACTTGGATTTGAAATATCCATAGGCCATAGCAATGTACCAAATTCATCCTGGCTTGTGCATGCCTCGCAGACTCGAATGATTCAGCAATTCAGTGTAATTGGCCACTTTGACAGGTGTGGCTACTGCTGCAATTTTGCTCTAATAGTTCCTCTCTCAAGGTATTACAGCCTGATATGAAAAACACCTACAATCAGAAACACAAATTTGTAGATATATGTAGATATTAAACGTATATGTGACAGAACTTTGTATCCTCCAGAATACTTCTCTCCACACCTGGGTGAATATCTGAATGTCCTGTCTGCTCTGGAGAAACTGAACGTCGCCATCTTGAAGGCCATGGACAAAACCAAAGAGGTTTATTTTATATCCCCAAATCTTCCCGAATGCCACTTTTTCCCACCAGGATTTTGAGTAGGCTTCTGTTTGTGGCGCGTCTGTCAGTTCCAAATCCCCTTTGAAGCCTTTAGCGATCTCTCAGCTATGACGGTGCTATGACAGAATGGATGTGCTCAGCTAGGTCCTCCTGCTCTTCTTGTTAGAGCACACAATATCATCTGTTGGGTTGATACTGTCAAATAAGTATTTAAAGGGGTGAGTCCTCCAGATAATATATAGATAATGTATAGTATATATAGTAACATATAGTATGTTGTAACTCAACATTTCCATTTTTCATTTGGTTTGACTATTTCTTTGTGTACAGACAAGACCATTGAAAAAAAACAAAAAAACAACTCACCTTTGGAGTATACCCCAGAGGGAGATTCAGTGGTCTCTCTTCTGCTGATTATGTTCTGTCACATCTATTAACCTGCTTTGAACCCTCTTGACAGCACTATCTTTTAAAGTCTCACCTCCCATGTTAACAAGCTCCCTCTCAATGATATTGAGCCAGGTCTTTTAAGGCTGTTTGACCTCTGTCGTGGAACTAACAGTTAATCTGAATAGGTTTAATTTACAGTATCAGGGTTGAATCAATGAGTGACAGGACATAAAAGCTACAGAACTCTGTTCATAATCAGAACTTTCCCTTCCAAATCCACACAACACTTCAAAGAATCATACACTGTTATGAAACAAGAGCACTGGGAATGTTTGACACACACAGCAGAGCAGTGTTAATTTGGTGAGGTCTATATCAAGGATTAATGCAGCACATAATATACAGAGGCTGACTGAAGCTCCGGGTGGCTCTAAGGGAGATTGCTTTGAGCACCACGTTCAGCTCAACATCAAAGAACCACCGCTAAAACAATCAATACCACTGCTTATACGTCATCGATCTCACCTATCCTTTCGTGACAGGCTTAGGCAAATTATCTACATATTTCACTTTGACATGATAACAAACTTGTAAGTGGACTGTGAAAGGGTTTAGAGAACTGGAGAAGGATGCAGAGGGAACAAGAATGATTGTTCCATGATATGATATGCTGCCTCTCTTTCCATTCCCTCTTTTCTTTTTTTTTACCTCCACTATTTGTGTATTGTTGTGATGATTGTGTGTGTGTGTGTGTGTGTGTGTGTGTGTGTGTGTGTGTGTGTGTGTGTGTGTGTGTGTGTGTGTGTGTGTGTGGTGTGTGTCTATCTCCAGATAGAGATTGTTGTCTGTGTCTGTGTGTGGAGGGGTGACCTGACAATAACCACTGCTGACATGAACCCTCCAGCACTTGAACTGTATGACGTCAGACGTCCTCTATGGTAGAACTGCACCAGAGCAACACAGTTGTTTATCTTGTCTCTCGCTATATAATGTTCAGTACAGTATCTGTCTCTTCCACCATTCCTCCCTATCTCCCCTAAAAAATAATAAATCAATTATTCTCTGGAGTTTTAGATATTCTGTCAAGAAGAGAAAGGGAAAGAAAATCAAAAAGAGAATAGTATTAATTACTCATAATGCAATATATAATATGCTGTGATGGATTAGAGAAAAAAAAACATCAATAAACCAATTTCACAAGTTCAATAAAATTATAATAATTACTTAAAACTTTAATTAATTAAACTCCATATGATAGCTCTAAAAGTATTTTACAGACACTGAAAGAGAAAAGGATAAGTGCAGTGAGAGATACAGGCATTAGCCTACAGTATCATAAACAATACCAACAATAATCCCACACCATTACCTTAGTACATAGTACCTTACATACTATTATGTGTCTAATTGAGTCTTAACATTCAGTGAAAACACTGATGATGTTCATTTCAGCTAAATGTTGTCTCTGTTTAATGCTTCATAAATAACACATATCCCCCCACCCCTACAGGAGTACCAAAGCTCATCTGTGTTGGGTCAGTTTGTGACACGTTTCCTGCTGCGGGAGACCTCCACTCAGCTGCACTCCCTGCAGTCATCACTAGACTGTGCTATGGAGGCAGTGGACGAGCAGAGCAGCACTGGCAGGTACTGCAGCCATGCCATGATGACATGACTGGGCTCTTCTCTCTGTGCGATATGTTGACCCCTTTATCCCAATCCCAGTCAATCAGGCAATGGAAGCTCATGAGGATGATGATGATGATGATGATGAGGAGGAGGAAGATGAGGGTGAAGATAGTGATGATAGCCTTTAGCAATGCTATTGTTATTGATGACGATGATACTGAGGATGATAATGATGATGATGATGATAATGATGATGATGATGATAATGATGATGATGATGACGACAACAACAACAACAGCAATGTTGATAATAGGGTTATATTCCTGTGTCTTCTGCAGTAAGATTATGAAGAAGCCAGAGGATCTCTCCATCCAGAGGACGACCAAACGCCCAGGCCGCCGGATCCAGAAGAACATGTGTCTATCTCCCACAGATCCCTACTCTGGCATGCTCACTACAGGTCTAAACTCTGACCATTGTTTGGCCTTTATTCCCAGTGTCAGTGTCACATTTTTGTTTTGTGGCAGTGTGTGTGTTCTAGATGATATACTGTACTGTATATGAACTCTCATTCTGTTTCTTTGGTCAGGGGTCAGTGTGGAGCCAGACAACCACTGGAGTTCTCAGATCAACCGTCTGCAGCAACTTTTAGACAAGTTGGAATATGAGGTAGAGTACAAGGTTCACTGGTTGTTAGCTGGAACATGAGGTACAGTATGATGTTCACTGGTTGTTATGAATGAATGAATGAATGAATGAATGAATGAATGAATGAATGGACTTTATTGTCATTGCTACAGTACAGGTACCAAACAACGAAATTTAGGAGGGGTGGCTCCCCTGGTGTTAGGAAAGGGAAAAAAAACACATTTAGAAAAAGAATAAAATCACAAGAAGGTAAGGAGCTGGTTTACATAAATAAAGGCTATGTACACAATCCACTGTACTATACTGCACAGATAGTCAACTAGGGTTGTCATATTGCACAAAAGTATTTTTTCACGTTATATGGTGTAGCCACCTACTCAGCACAGTAGGGGTTGTATTAGCATGTAGACGGGTGCCAATGTACAGGTACAGTATTCCATATTATTGACTGATTCATTGGTCCTCAGGGGATACTCATTTTAAATGACAACTAAGCCACTCTTCCAGTGATATGAGACACAGAGTGGAAATACAAGAACCATTAACTGAAATGTCAACACTTATCTTACTTGAGCAGAAGCTGGAACACACTGCACACAACTTTTCTCGAGGCTACATTAAATCGGTCTTAATATCAGGAAGATAGCCATCCTTTTGATATGGAGAGCAATGCTTTGTGACGTACTGTACTGTAACTAGGCAATACTTGTGCTAGGTTTGGTTTGTCCTGTTTCCCTGCTGAAGCTTGTTCTGCTCATGACTAACTGAAATATTTACGCTTCCATTTGCAGAGTCCACATCTTGAACCTCTCAAAGAGGACACGTTAGCAGGCACCTATAATTCAGTAAGTTCAACCTGAAAAGCACAGTCTGTGGTCATCATCATTTGCCATCTTTTTTTAATTGAGAAAGGATTAAGGTTGAATGATATCACTGTGTAAGTGCATTTCAGTTACTGCAAAAGGAAATACCTAACTTAAATTATCGTAAAGTTTTTAAGACTATAATGACAAACCAATTGACCACACCAGTAGCCTTACAGGCTACTGCTTCGAATATTAGTCCCTAGTCCCAAATTCTTAATTAACCAGTCAAGGGCAATGATCGGATCTTCATGGTCCATGGTATCAAAATGACTAAAGATTTCCTGAAAATATGAAGACGTGAGTTTCTCTCAAACTTTGTTGCACTAAGGTTGTCTTTACCTAAATCACCAAATATTGACTGGAAAAGATTTTATTGCGACAAAACGTTTGAGAAACCTTAGATTAATTGCTGATTGAGTGGCAAGGAGGCAATCCAGAAATTATTATAACCACTGGTCTGAAACATGCATTCTTCAACTCCCCACCAGAACATTCTGCTGGTCCAGAGACAGATGTCCGTGAAGGAGAGAGATGTGGAGGAGTTCCAGCAGGCTCTGAAGATCTACACGGATGCCACAACCAGCCAGACCAACAATTTGCAGTGAGTCACTAGTCTCATATCTGATCCAGCTAAACCACGCTAACCAAGCTAAATCAACTAAAGACAACCAGGGGTCAATTGAAAAATGTGCTGTTGTTTATGAGTGAGTGCTGAGTGTGTAAACATGTGATGCAGACTCTACTTGAGCTAGCAAAGTATTCATAAGAAATCATCCCACAGTGTGTCCGTCCAGACGCTTCAAGAGAGATCCTGCTTCATTATGTACGAGTTCTGGCAGGACCGTCTCTCCTGGATGAGGTAGGCTTTTTTGGGGTGATGTAGCCCCCCATTTTGAACCCTTATAAAAGGCAAGATGTGTGTTTTCCTTTTCAAGAGATACATTGTAATGGTCATGGAAGTCATTAAAGCAATTAAACTATCCGCAGAATTTGATGATTTGGTATAGTCATTCAGAATTCTCAGAAATTAATTTTCTCAGTCTTTAATTTTGATAACATGCAGTTTTATAGCCAAAAGGCTTGACATTGTAGGGACATTTGTGGGCATATTGCAATGCTATTGGATGTTGCAGTGATACAAGGTCTTATATAATACAGCCTTGTAGACCGCACACTGACTGCTCTGTCCCGCCCTCTTCCTCCCTCAGCTACTTGCAGTCGTCCATTAGTAAGACGTTCCAGCGCTGCATCATCGACGTACTGGAGGACCCTGAGATGGTCTCCACCATGCTCCTCCCAGGTGGGTGCAGTAAAAAGGAATACAGCTATACTGTATTTGTGCTAGATCTAGCTGCATCCTGTATATAAGATGATTGATATTGAATGATGCCTTACTTTTTACAGCCTCCTGGTGGATTATGAACAATAACTGACACAAGTAACATTTCCTCAAAACGATGATATTCAAAGATTCTAGTAAGGTGAGGAGAAAAAGGAGAAGATTTTTTGCCTAATTTTACTGTTTATACTGGTATGCTTTATTTATTATTGAATACCCAGGACTATTTCCTAGACAATATGCTGTGTTTTACTGTATTATTATTTGAAAACTAAAAATGAACTTATGCACGACTTAACAATGACTGCCTAGTTAAATCTGTAAACTAAACTAACATTGTCCTTTAGAGAGAGATAGAGTTTGGGAATATCACAATAATTGTTGTTGTTGGAATCCATTATTAGAACATTATCCTCTAAGCATTTTTTCCAGTGTGTTCTTTAGATACATTTACATATCTTGTCTGGTTTTAGATGTGTAAATAGACCCAAAAAAACATTTGCATGAATTTGAGTCACAATGTTAGTTTTTTTTTCTTCAAAACGTCATTGTATAGTATTGTAATAGATGGCACCTGTGAGACATGCTTTCACATCTCGATATGTACCATATGAGTTACCTCTAATATGCAGCAAACCTGGGTCAAATAGTATTTGAAATCATTCAAATATGAGTGTTTGTTTGAGCCTGCCTGGAGTGTCAGATGGGTTTGTGTTTTTGGTTTCCATTGGTTCCATTACACCAGGCAAACTCAATCAAGCATCAATCAACCCAGGTAAATATCAGTGTTGAACAGTCTTCATAATTCAATATACAACAAAAAATAAAAACATATTATTAGCTAGAAAGGTAAAGTGACCAGGATTTCACCATACCTGTTGTTTTGTGCAATGTTGACCCCTAGTTCGAACATAGAAAAGGTATACTTACACATATTGTGAATTTTAAAAGATGGTTCTTCAAAAGAATGTAGTCACAGATTGGTTGCTTTAAACCTAACCCACTTGGATGAATCAGACTTTTATCATCCTTATGTCACTCTTGCACTTTAGTTTTTTGTGGACCTCCTAGTTCAAATGAAATAATGGGACATTTATTCCAAGATGATCAATACATAATAAAATAATGCTGAGTGAGTGAATAGCAAAATATATTTAAGTTAGAAGTTATCACCAATGTGTAATCTGCCTAAACAGAACTTGAGAAGACATATCAACGCAGATGAAGTATTGAACCTCAGCTACGACAAAACATCTAAAGCCATTAACATTAACCAGCACTTACAATTTTTTCATAGGACAGAAATGTTTTTGTGGTAAGAGCAAATGTTGCAAACATTATATTTTGTGTACAGAACAGAACAAAATCAACATTTTCTTGAGTAATAACTTATAAATGTCTATGGTAAGAATGTTTAGGTAATGGAAATTATGGCAATTGTTATTGAACACCAGTAGATAATGTGATGTATTAACAGATTCTGCGTGTTGATGACATATAATGGGGATGAATGAATGTGTCCAATCAATCTCCTCTGTAGCTGTTCAACTGTCATTCAAATTCTTTTTCAAATCAATATTGATGTTGATGTTTATTTTTGGCATGGAATAAAGTTAATTACTTGATCCTTTGGCGTCATTCCTGATTGATGTATTGTTGTATGCTGTGAAGTGTACAGGTAGGCTATACGTTCTGTAGGTTTGGGGTACAGGATGCATACGATGGACATACACTATATGGACAAAAGTATGTGGACACAATTATCGTCTGGGACTGTTTTCATGGTTTGGGATAGGCCCCATAGTTCCAGTGAAGGGAAATCTTAATGCTACAGCATACAATGCGATTCTAGAGAATTGTATGCTTCCAACTTTGTGGCAACAGTTTAGGGAAGGCCCTTTACAGTTTCCGCATGACAAGGCCCCCATATACAAAGTGAGGTACATAATGACATGGTTTGCTGAGTTTGGTCTGGGAGAACTTGACTGGCCTGCACACAGAGCTCTGACCTCAACCCCATCGAACACCTTTGGGATGAATTGGAACGCCGACTGCGAGCCAGTCCTTCTCACCCAACATCAGTGCCCTACCTCATTCATGCTCTTCTGGCTGAATGGGAGCAAATCCCCACAACCATATTCTAAAATCTAGTAGAAAGTCTTCCCAGAAGAGTGGAAGCTGTTATAGCAGCAAAGGTGGGACCAACTCCAAATTAATGCCCATGGTTTTGGAATGAGAAGTTCAACAAGCACATATGGGTGTGATGTTTGGGTGTCCCAATACTTTTGTCCATATAGTGTATGTGACTTAAATTAAAAAATGATGTAAATAGGCTACATTAGGTTACATTTCATTTCACTCATTGATGCTACCTGGGCTGTCAAAAATTACATCATAACACTCATATATAATAATAATTCTAACTATATGGTACGATGAACCTATGTCAACAAGGTATGCATTACAAGCTAAGACAACATCATGTTCATATTATTATTCTCAACAACCATTAAATTGGTTCAGTATTTACAGTAACAAAAAAATGGAGCTTTGTCTTAAGCTGTGACAGAATCCTATTTTACAGAAAGAAAAAGAAAACAGTCAAAAGCGTCAGGAAATATTGCTTTCTCTCCAGCTAAATTGGTTGAGCCTTTGAAATGCTTCGAAAAATATATTAATAATAGGCTTATGATATGAGCAGCTGCCGCCTTTGAAAAGGCTGAGCAGAGAGCAGCAAAATGACTTCAAGAGCTCCAAGTTGAATGTAGGGCAATTAGCAGCATCTTTTCCAAGCTGCTGGATTTGAAGCAAAGTCCAAAGCCAGTTCAATCCAGATCTGACCTTGGTCATTAAGGTGGTAACATATACACACTCAAGGGGTCATAGTCAAAAGCTCCAAGGCAGGTTAGTGTGGGTTAGTGGATGTCCCATAGCAGTGTATAAGATCATCTCTATTGGACCTTCATATGCTTGTTGACTGTGATATTACACCATGTACATTAGAATTATTAATCCTATGAAGAGTGAGACATCCATTTTAAACCACTTTCTTGAGATCCCTTCCCCTGACGGGCCAGATGACTGTGATCTCTCTGTTTTACAAGCCCTCTCGGGAATGTGTTGAGGTGGTGGTGTCATATGAATAGAATTGATAGGATGAGGTCTCATTGGTTCTCCTTGCAAACAACTTTTAGTTTAAGTACTGTGGTTGGACGCCGGGTATAAAGACAGAAGACAGAGGATAGGCTCTTTCTCTTCTTAGTGTCCTGGTATAAAGACAGAAGACAGAGGATAGGTTCTCTCTCTCTTCTTGTCCTGGTCAGAGGTCACTGGTCAGAGGTCCCAGGTGTTGTTTACAGTACATTAACAGATCATGTGGTCTGTCTTTGTTTCTCTCTCCCTCTCTCCCCCTCTCTCCCTATCTCTCTCTTTCTATCATTTACCATGAGAGTAGAATGTAACGATTCTCTATCATGTTTTTTCCTTGTAATAATTGTGTATGTTTGTTTACAGTATTATACACCTATGAAACAATGACCAATTATGACTAATAATTTTCATAACCAATTGTCATAACCAATTATGACAATTATGACTCTATGACTGTTAGATTTCGCCAAAGCATTATAAAATACTCATTCATCTGTATTGTGTATTCATCTGTATCTGCTATTTTCTGTCCTCTGACAGTTTTCTGAGCTGATGCTCGGAACACACAAATAGCAAGCTACTTGGGCTATTCATGGGCTGCATTATGTAACTAGCGTCAGATCAGTTTCATGTCATTCTAAGAAACCCATCTGCCATTTTCAACTGAGGGAAAAGTATTTACATCATTGATGATTGAGTATTCTCTATTCTATTCTCTGAGGAAATTGCTTTGTTAATAGTCCATTTCCTCAACGGACTAATGGACACTGATTCAGGGCATATTGACAGGCCAATCAATATGCAGAGGAATAATTGTGGCATTTTTAACAGCTATGGCCTTCATCCACAGACTACTGCTTCCAGACTATTCTAACATGCATCTGGAATACATTGAAATAGAATCTACAATCCATGTCATAATAATATATTTCGGTCCTGGATAGGATGCACACTTTATGAGATGCAGAGGTGGTGAATGCAAGACTTTAACACCAGAGAGGTAAACAGAGAGAAAAACAGCCAGAAAAATGGAGAAACAGAGACAGAGAGGGAGGCATCCATGCTGAAGTAAGCTTGCCAGAGAGGAACTGATTTCCTATTGGGTGAGTCCCAAAACAGCCAAGGGCTGGGATACATCAGAAAGATCTGTCAGGCAAAAGAAATGTAAGGGAGCCCACATGTAGTACAGAATAATAAGGCCAGCTAAATGACAGTTGATCAAGAGAAGGGAGGATTGTTAACAGCTAACGGAAACATGTATCATGCATTAGGAAGACTTTGATCCTCCTTATCAAATAGGCTTCATAAGAAACAAACATACATTTTTGGGCCACATACAAAATGTCTTGTTGATGACTGCAATGATAGTTATATCTAAGGGGGTAGGCTGTACTGCTAGTAACACATTGACTACTTGAGGGGAAAGTAGGAGAGATTAGAGATACAGCGTACTACAGGTAAGCAATACTCAGTAAAAGTAGTAACTTATGTTTATGTTTAGCAAATTCAAATAATGCTACCAAACTTAACAAAATTCTCTCTCTCTCTCTCTCTCTCTCTCTCTCTCTCTCTCTCTCTCTCTCTCTCTCTCTCTCTCTCTCTCTCTCTCTCTCTCTCTCTCTCTCTGTCAGGAAGCCCAAATATTGAGCTGGAGGAAGAAAGTCTTTGAAGAAGACACATAATTTGGAGTAGTGAGAGGGAAGCAAAGAAAAATAATTAGAGAGGTACTGAGAAGTCCTGTAAAGCAGAGAATAATGGAGAAGAGGGCAATAGAAAGATGAGGGAGGTGGATAGGAAAGAAAAACAGATCGACAAATGAAGGGATGTGCTGGAGAAAATGAATGCCTTGTATAGGACAGTACTTGAGTTGAAGAGAGAGGCTGAGAAAGACTGGAAGGAGAGGAGGAAGAAGAAAACGACAGCCAAAGAAATGAAAGATAAAGCCTAAGAAAATCTACAAAACATAGGTGTACAATGGAGAAAGAAGAGCATTTGATTTCTATTGTAATCAGTGAACAATAGCAAACCTTTTTTCAGCAACTAATGACGCATCCAATTAGTTATTGGTTTAGTGGTCTGAATGTAATTCAAATGTTTATTAAATGTTCTGGGGTAAGTGCTAAGATATTTATTTGGAAAAAAAGTGTCTCATGTCTATGTACTGATATGGTAATTGGTAAAGATAACAAAATATTTTGAATGGTTTGAATACTTTTTGAAGTACATTTGGAAAGGAAATGCGTTCTTTATTAGCAAGTTGTCATTCAATGTTCCCTTTACCGACAGAGAACAGCAGAAGAGGAGAGAAGAAAGACAAGAAGACAATCTAATGGAGGAGGAGAGGAGGCAAGTGGAGGTGCAGGTGAAGCGGGGTGGAATGACAGGTATGAATGAGTGGGCGTGTCAGGGTGTAGTGGTGCGAATGAGTGTTTGTGTGTACGTCATCTGCTTCTCCACAGGTGTTCCAAATCACAATCACTCCCATGATTGTGAGTATAAAGGCCGGTGCTTCCGTTCTACGAGAGCCCCGACCTTCCTTCCACGCACCGGCGAAATCGAGGGCTCGAACGACGGGAACGGACCTACGATTCCACGCCACACGAGAGACTTTATACAACGCCCTCAATTCATCACAGTAAAGGGAAGTCGTACTACCCTTGCCTGTGTCGCGCACCGGACCGGACCAGCGCCGAACGCCGGGCGACGAGTGAGGATTGCGGGAACGATCAACACCTATCCACGGGCGCCTATCGCGAACGACCCGCTCCCTGGACTTCCACCGAGAGTCGCAAGACTGAGCGACATCACTGACACTGAAGTGCTGGGATTCCCCCTCACCCCTCTCCCGATTAGACGAGACTGTGGGTTGGGCTTTGAGTGGGCGGCGCTATCCATTCGAACTATCCTCACCATCAGGTTTAGTAGTTTTAGGTATACTAGTATTTTTTTAGCAGAGTTCCGGTTAGAAGCCTAGTCTCGGCTGCCCGCTTGGAGGTAACAGTATAGTTCAGGTAGGACCAGTGTAGTCAGCTGCAGTGTGCAGTGTTTCGCATGCCTTATTGGGTACAGCCTACCCCATACGTTATTTAACAGTGTATTTGCAGTGATACGTTTTGCAGTGTATTTGCAGTGATACGGTTTTGTTGTGGTTTACTGTGTGCAGTGTTATTTTAGAGCAGCATTACTCAGACTCTCCATCAGGGGGAGCCAAACTGGGCCCAACTGTATCGTTGTCCCAAAGCATAGTGGCTGTGACTGGTGCCGCCTGACCACTCTGCCGTAGAGATTGATTTTATACTTTTAATATTACTCGTCCTGATCCTGGTGCAGGTGTTTTTTATGAATTGATAATAAACTTATGGTTGCAATATACTGTATATCGCCTCCTCTTGTTGTGTACTCAAGGGTCCTAGTATATCCTGTACGGCTACAATTTTGGCGTTGTCGGCAGGATCCTTGACCTACATAGCAAGATGGTTGACGTTGACGATGCTGGCGGGCAGCCACAGGGAGCAGTAGTTATGCCTTGGTTTATGGGTGGGCCTGGGGTGCCCCGGTTCGATGGAGGAGAGTCATCAAAGTTTTCAGAGTGGAAAACTCAGATTTCGGCATGTATTCGAGCCCAGGGGTTAAATGCACAGCAAAGGGTCGATTTTGTGCTGAGCGCATTAGATGGAGATGCCAAAAGAGAAGTGGCGCTGTTAGTTGCAGGGGAGCGTAACACTGACGCTAAGATCTTAGAGGAGCTAGAGAAACTATATGGGGGACAGAAGTCAGTAGCACAGCTGCGAGTAAAGTTCTTTAACTGCAAACAAGAACCTGGAGAAGAAGTGAAGGCATTCACCCTCCGACTGCGGGAACTGCACCACAGTTGGAGAACTCAAGACCCCCACGAGGGGTCGGACGACGAGCTACTACGGACTCAATTCGTCATGGGTCTGAGACCCGTACCCATGAAACAAGAGCTACAGCGGCAGCTCAGGAGGAACTCGACGACCACCTTCACAGAAACTTGTCGGGAGGCACGAGCACTGGAACGAGAGTTAGCAGGGTCTGAAGAAGCTCAAGCCTACCCTGTGTTTGTCCCTGCATCTAGGAGAGCCCCACCAACAACTCCTGATTGGCAGCAGATCAAAGAAGACTTGCGGACAGAGCTGCGCCAGGAGCTGCGCCAAGAGCTTAAAGAACAGCTGGCCCTCCTGAGTAAGTCTGTGGTAGACGAGCTGCAGGAACGCCTGAGCACAGCACAAATTGCCACACCCCCAACAGCTGCTGCAGCCTCTCAACCACTCTGGCGCCCGCAACCGAACAACCCCCAACGTCAGCGCCTGGAGTCGGCGCCTCCGGGGCTATCACACTACCAGTGGGACGGCCAAGGCCGTGCAATCTGCCGTGACTGCGGGGACGCCGGACACATCCAACGGTTCTGCCCTCGCCGACAGCCACAACAGGATTTTCGGCAACCCCGGTCACAACAGGGCAAGTGAACCGGGAGGGGCCCCCAACTACGCCCCCACAAAGGCCCGCCATGGTAGGAAGGTGCCCAGAAATTGAAGTGACTGTCCAGGGTAAGACCATTCCATGCATCCTTGACACTGGTTCACAAGTCACACTCATGAGCCAAACATTATTTCAGCGGCACTTCGGAGAGGAATGCATAAGTGACCCCGACCGCATATCATGGCTGGCCTTGAAAGCAGCCAATGGACTTAACATCCCTTACGTGGGTTACGCCGTACTCGATTTCAACATTGGGGGTATAGAGGTGAAGAAAAAGGGGGTGGTTATTGTTCGTGACGACTGTATCAATACTGAGTATGGGTTGCTAGGAATGAATGTAGTAACGGATTGCTGGGCCAGTATTGTTCAGGGTGGGCACCCTGGGGCTGCAGCCTTTAAATCGGTCTTCTCCCCCTCTGCAGAGAAGTTGTGGGACGTGGCCTTTGCGGCCTGCCAGAGGGCTGAGGCCTCAACCACTCGAGTGGAACTACAGGGGGTGGCCAGACTACAGCGACAGCCCCCCGTGGTGCTGCCTCCCTCAACAGAGACAATTATCTGGGCCCAGGTACCACAAGCTGCTGGCCTGGCAGATTGCCCTGTCCTGCTGGAGGATCTGGACGGCTACGGTCGGAAATGGCGGGTGGCTAGGTCGCTGGCCTGGACCCGAGGGGGGAGAGTCCCCCTACGCATCTGCAACCCGAACCCTTTCCCCCTTGAACTGCCCCAACGGTGCCCCCTAGCCACCGTTACCCAAGTCGACCAGCACGAGATTAGGGGGAAGACGACCCTGACGCTGCGCAGCGCTGGCCCCCAGGCGATTGAGGTGGACGTCCAGCACACTGCACAGACTGCAAGTGAGGACCACCCAGCCCTGGCTCTAAAGGGCGACAGCCTGGATAGGGATCAACAAGCCCAACTGGAAGTCCTGCTACGGAAGTGGTCGCACGTATTTGCCACACACAACGAAGATTTTGGGAGGACAGCCATCATCACTCACCAGATTCCGACTGGCACAGCTCCCCCGATACGGGAACGCTACCGCCCCGTCCCCCCAAATCTCTACCCAGAGCTCCGGTCACTGCTGCAGGGTATGCTGGACAGTGGAGTCGTGAGGGAGAGCTCGAGCCCTTGGGCTGCCCCAGTGGTCCTCGTCAAGAAGAAGGATGGGTCTTGGAGATTCTGTGTGGATTACCGCAAATTAAACGCAGTGACCCACAAAGACTCCTTCCCACTGCCACGAATCGAAGAGTCACTCACAAGCCTGTCCAAGTCAGAATGGTATTCAACCCTCGATTTGGCTAGCGGATATTGGCAGGTGGAGGTGGCGACAGAAGATCAGGAGAAAACGGCCTTCACCACGCCCTTCGGCCTCTACCAATTTGACAGGATGCCCTTCGGCCTCTGCAATGCCCCGGCCACGTTTCAGAGGCTCATGCAGCGCTGCTTGGGGGCCCAGGTCTACGACCATCTTCTCATCTACCTCGATGACGTAATCGTCTACTCCCCCAACTTCACTGCCCACCTGCAACACTTAGAACAAGTATTCGCTCGTCTCAACGACCACGGCTTAAAGCTTCAGCCACGCAAGTGCCACTTGTTCCAGAAGAAGGTGACTTACCTTGGACATATAGTCAGTGGCCAGGGGGTGGCGACAGATCCCGACAAGGCCGCTGTTGTCCGCGACTGGGCACCACCTATTACAGTCAAGCAGGTGCGGTCCTTTCTTGGCTTTGCAGGCTACTACCGGCGATTCATCCAGGGGTTCTCCAAGATAGCAGCCCCACTCCACCAGCTCCTCCAAGGCCAAGCCAATAGGCCCGCAGCCCCCATCCAATGGACGACCGCTTGTCAGGTGGCCTTCGACAAGTTGAAGCAGGCCCTCCTCAGCGCCCCCATCCTGGCCTACGCAGACTTCCATCTCCCATTCCGACTGTACACAGACGCTAGCCTGGATGGTCTCGGGGCTGTCCTGTCCCAGGTCCAAGAGGGGAAAGAGAGGGTCATTGCATATGCAAGTCGTAGTCTCCACCCCGCCGAACGCAACGACCAGAACTACAGCTCCTTTAAGTTAGAGCTGTTGGCACTGAAGTGGGCCGTCACGGAAAAATTCAAGGATTACCTGTGGGGCGCGCAGGTCACCATATTCACCGACAACAACCCGTTGGTCCATCTCGAAACGGCGAGGCTTGGAGCAACTGAGCAGCGATGGGCAGCCCAACTTGCCAACTACTCGTATGAGATCCGGTACCGACCTGGGGCGAAGAATCAGAACGCTGACATCTTGTCACGACTACCCGGGGAGGCGACGGGCGCCATCGTAGGGGCCACCATATCCACCTCACCCGGGGCTACGAGCCAATCCTCCGAGCTGGAGCTATGGAGGGAACGACAGATGGGAGACCCCGACTTTCGACTGCTCCAGGCCTGGATAACCAAAGGTGAGCCCCCTGCATCTATTGATCGTTCAGTTTTGTCCCCCCAGCTCCGCTGCCTGCTCCGCGAATGGGCGCACCTAGAGCTCTGTGAGGGGATCCTGGTGAGACATGTGACTGAGCCAGACACGGGCGCTCCAGTGAAACAGATCGTTGTCCCGGAATCCCAAGCTCGTGCCCTGTGGGAGGATTACCACAAGGCGGCAGGACATCCAAACGGTGACCGAATGATGTCATTGCTAAGGAGGAGATTCTACTGGACGGGTATGAGCAGAAATGCCCGGGCTTGGTCAGCAGAGTGCATCACTTGTGTGGTAGGAAAAGCGGGTGCACAGCCAAAGGCACCTCTGTGTTCCATTCTATCCAGCTATCCCTTCGAGACTGTAGCCATAGATTATTTGACCCTCGGACGGCCTGCTGACACTTACCAATACATTCTTGTCATCACAGATCTGTTCTCTCGCTATGCGCTGGCAGTCCCCACCAAGGACCAGACGGCTGCTACTACAGTGAAAGCCCTCTGGACTGCGCTCATCCTTCCCTTCGGCTGTCCAGAACGCATTCTTACGGACCGAGGGGGAGCATTTGAGTCGGCCCTGATGCAGCAACTCTGTGCAATGTATGGCTGCCAGAAGGTGAGAACAACCCCCTACCATCCACAAGGCAACGGGGCCTGCGAAAGGCTCAACCGCACACTCCTCTCGCTACTGAGTACGATTGAAGCCAAGCACCAAGCCCAGTGGCCAGCCCAGCTCCCTGCACTTCTACAAGCCTTCAACAACACCACCCATGCAAGCACAGGCATGACGCCCCACTACGTCGTCTTCGGCCGCCACGCCAGGCTTCCAGTGGACATGCTCCATGAAGTCGCACCGCCCCAACAGAGAGGCGACCTGGACGGGTGGGTCAAAAGACATCATCAAGCCCTTCTGCAAGCCTATGTCACGGTTCGCAACAACGTAGAGCGGCGCAACAACTGGAACGAGGAGAACTACAACCGGAACGCACGGAGCTTACCACTGCTACCAGGAGAGAGGGTGTTGATGAGGAACTTTCGCCGCCAAGCACAAGGGAAGCTAGCCCCCCGGTGGCTCCCAACACCTTTTGTGGTGGTTTCCCAGCTATCGGATCAGCCAGTCTTCGCCATACGACCAGAAGGGAAAGACGGCCCCATCCGAACCATCCACCGCAACAACTTGAGGCCATGCCCAGGAGACTCGGCGATGAGGGACGACCAGGGTATGAATCTTCCAGCAAGCAATCCAGATCGTGCTCAACATGGACAACCGCAGCCCGTTTGGCCATGCAGGTGGATGGTCCAGCCACAGCCACCCGCTCCGCCTCGACACGGCCGTACATCTGGACCACCAAGTCCAATCCAAGGACCACCCTTCCCTCCAGCAATGGCACCGGCTCCGACTGCCCCAATTGCCCAGCCTCAGGAGGCCCCAGAGCACCAACTCGGGGCAGACCAAGGCGATTCACGGCGGTATTCACTCCGCCCCAATCGTGGCAACCCTCCATCACGGTTTTCACCTTAAGGGTCGAAACAGACTGACTAGAGTCGTGCTCGGGACGACCACGTGTAAAGGGGGGGCGAATGAAGCGGGGTGGAATGACAGGTATGAATGAGTGGGCGTGTCAGGGTGTAGTGGTGCGAATGAGTGTTTGTGTGTACGTCATCTGCTTCTCCACAGGTGTTCCAAATCACAATCACTCCCATGATTGTGAGTATAAAGGCCGGTGCTTCCGTTCTACGAGAGCCCCGACCTTCCTTCCACGCACCGGCGAAATCGAGGGCTCGAACGACGGGAACGGACCTACGATTCCACGCCACACGAGAGACTTTATACAACGCCCTCAATTCATCACAGTAAAGGGAAGTCGTACTACCCTTGCCTGTGTCGCGCACCGGACCGGACCAGCGCCGAACGCCGGGCGACGAGTGAGGATTGCGGGAACGATCAACACCTATCCACGGGCGCCTATCGCGAACGACCCGCTCCCTGGACTTCCACCGAGAGTCGCAAGACTGAGCGACATCACTGACACTGAAGTGCTGGGATTCCCCCTCACCCCTCTCCCGATTAGACGAGACTGTGGGTTGGGCTTTGAGTGGGCGGCGCTATCCATTCGAACTATCCTCACCATCAGGTTTAGTAGTTTTAGGTATACTAGTATTTTTTTAGCAGAGTTCCGGTTAGAAGCCTAGTCTCGGCTGCCCGCTTGGAGGTAACAGTATAGTTCAGGTAGGACCAGTGTAGTCAGCTGCAGTGTGCAGTGTTTCGCATGCCTTATTGGGTACAGCCTACCCCATACGTTATTTAACAGTGTATTTGCAGTGATACGTTTTGCAGTGTATTTGCAGTGATACGGTTTTGTTGTGGTTTACTGTGTGCAGTGTTATTTTAGAGCAGCATTACTCAGACTCTCCATCAGGGGGAGCCAAACTGGGCCCAACTGTATCGTTGTCCCAAAGCATAGTGGCTGTGACTGGTGCCGCCTGACCACTCTGCCGTAGAGATTGATTTTATTCTTTTAATATTACTCGTCCTGATCCTGGTGCAGGTGTTTTTTATGAATTGATAATAAACTTATGGTTGCAATATACTGTATATCGCCTCCTCTTGTTGTGTACTCAAGGGTCCTAGTATATCCTGTACGGCTACACAGGTGAAGGAGCAGAGATTGAGAGAAGAGGGACAAAATGAGAAAGACAGACCAAGACAAAAAGAAACAGATGGATGGAGAAGTATGAATGAATGAATGAATGAATGAATGAATGAATGAATGAATGAATGAATGAATGAATGAATGAATGAATGAATGAATGAATGGTCTTTATTGTCTTTATTGTCATTGCTATAGTACAGGTACCAAACAACGACATTTGGGAGGTGGCTCCCCTGGTGCTAGGAAAGAAAAAAAAAAAAAAAAAAAAAAAAAAGAAGGGAAAGGAGCTGGTTTACATAAATAAAGGCTATGTACCGTACACTATCCACTATACTATACTGTACTGTACAGATAAAACGACTAGGGTTGTCATATTGCACATAGTGTTATTGCACATTCATTTAAAGTGTCGCAGTTTGCAGGCTTGAAATGTACACATTTGTGCCTCAGCACTACACCTGATTTTTTCAATCCAGCAGCTGCCATCAATCCGTCCAGACTGTCCAGGGCCCAGAACCTAGTTCTATGCTGTGTTCAGGGCCTGGATGGCCCTGGGGTAGAAGCTGAGCTTCAGTCTGTTTGTCCTTGCGGCCATGGTCCTGTACCGCCTTTTCGAGGGCAGCCGGGCAAAGTGTTCGTACCCAGGGTGGGTTGGGTCTCTGGAGATCTTGGAGGCCTTCCTGAGGCAGCGTGTGTTGTACAACTCTTCCAGAAAGGGGAGGGGGGCGCCGGTGATCTTCTGGGCTGTTCTCACGACTCTCTGTAGCGCATTCCTCTCTGCGGCTGTGCAGCTGGAGAACCAGTTGCAGATGCAGTAGGTGAGGATGCTCTCCACTGCGCCGCGGTAGAAGGTCACCAGTATCTCCTGCTTGTTGTGTTCCTTCCTGAGGACTCTCAGGAAGTAGAGCCGCTGTTGTGCCTTCTTGATGGTGGCTGCTGTGTTGTCCTTCCAGGTCAGGTCATCACAAATGTGATGCATTGGGAAGAAAGAATGAGAGGGAATGAGCTGAATGAGAGAAATCTGAAAGGATGAGGATTGCAGGGATGCAAAGGATGAGACTGAGAGAGGTAGAAAGGGGAGATAGAAGAAGTGAAGGAAAAGGAGAGTAAGAAAGAGCAGGATGCAGAGACAGAGGTAACAAGAGGTAGCGGGGTCAAACCAATTGAGAAAGGAGGATAGGAGATGAAGATTTAGAGAAACAGAAGATGGATGAGGAGAATGAGAAGAGGGAAAAGAGAGATGACTATGGAATGGAGATGGAGGAGACAAAGAAGGGCAGGAATAGGATGGAATAAAGAGAAGCAAATTTACCTCTAAGTTGATGTCTAATTGGAATCAGTATTATATGTAATCATCAATCATATTCACTTAATCATCAATGAAGATAATATGAATATAAATGAATTGTATGCCTTAACAAGAATCAATAGGTATGAATGAATGAATGAATGTCATTGCTATAGTACAGGTACCAAACAACGACATTTGGGAGGGGTGGCTCCCCTGGTGCTAGGAAAGAAGAAAAAAAAAGAAGAAAAAAAAGAAGGGAAAGGAGCTGGTTTACATAAATAAAGGCTATGTACACTATCCACTATACTATACTGTACAGATAAGACGACTAAGGTTGTCATATTGCACATAGTGTTATTGCACATTCATTTAAAGTGTCGCAGTTTGCAGGCTTGAATATATTCATCAATATATAATAATCAATATAGGTAACCCATTGGGAACGGACTGAGCACAGCAACATTATGCAGTTGCTGCAGTTCTGTGCCCATTTAAAATATTTTGGATGACACCGAAAGAAAATGCTTACACACTACCATACCATTATGCAACGACCGCAACCATCTTAAGAAATTGACGCTGTTTCTTTAAATTTTCCCATAATCACCCTTAACATTTTTGCCGTGGTTTTGCGAAGAAATCCTATTATTTAGAAGGTCAGGTGGTTCAAAATCGGGTTAAATAGAAAGTCTTATAATAATAGTATAATAGTATTTTCGGAAAGTTACGTGGCCCACACAAATGTTTTTTGTGTCACACCGTGACTGAAATCATTATTACTTCCCTACCCTTAATATACACTTCCCCCGTCGTATACATCCGGGCATTCAGAAGGCTTGTACACTAGGCTACTAACGGAGAACGCTGTTTCTCGAATCCGCCTAGGGGAAAGTCCCCGGACACATGGCAGAAAGTGCACTGCGTAGTGCAGATATACGACTTGTGCGTGCCCATATAAAAGCTAAGATGTTCGTCAGAATTGAGCTTGGTACTCATAAGTCGCCTTTGTCAGTGCGATAGGTATGCAAGTAATACTAGCGCATGAACAGAACGGGGCTCATTCTCAGAATGCATTTTTTTTTTTACCACATTTTGAAATGGTTTGTGACTTACAGAGAACAGCAGAAGAGGAGAGAAGAAAGACAAGAAGACAATCTAATGGAGGAGGAGAGGAGGCAAGTGGAGGTGCAGGTGAAGAAGCAGAGATTGAGAGAAGAGGGACAAAATGAGAAAGACAGACCAAGACAAAAAGAAACAGATGGATGGAGAAGTTAGAGACAGAGGATGAGAAAAGGAACAGAACTATTGGGTGGTGAAAAAAGGGGCGAAAGAGGAAGTGACAGTGTGGAAAAATAGAAAGATAGTGAAAGAAGTCATGCAAGAGTTGGGTGAAAAGAGCCAAAAAAACGGAGTGGAAGGAGTGAGAGAAAGACATGGAGGAGGAAAAGACACAAACAATGACAATGGGGATGAAGGAGAGAATAAAAACACAGTAATAAAAATACACAGTAATGCATCCAGGTAGAAGGACAAGGGAAAGAGAAAGACAAATGTGATGCATTGGGAAGAAAGAATGAGAGGAATGAGCTGAATGAGAGAAATCTGAAAGAGATGAGGATTGCAGGGATGCAAGGGATGAGACTGAGAGAGGTAGAAAGGGGAGATAGAAGAAGTGAAGGAAAAGGAGAGTTAAAAAGAACAGGGTGCAGAGACAGAGGTAACAAGAGGTAGCGGGGTCAAACCAATTGAGAAAGGAGGATAGGAGATGAAGATTTAGAGAAACAGAAGATGGATGAGGAGAATGAGAAGAGGGAAAAGAGAGATGACTATGGAATGGAGATGGAGGAGACAAAGAATGAATGAATGATGAATGAATGGACTTTATTGTCATTGCTACAGTACAGGTACCAAACAACGAAATTTAGGAGGGGTGGCTCCCCTGGTGTTAGGAAAGGGGGAAAAAAACACTTTTAGAAAAAAAATCACAAGAAGGGAAGGAGCTGGTTTACATAAATAAAGGCTATGTACACTATCCACTATACTGTACAGACAGACGACTAGGGTTGTCATATTGCACAATAGTATTATTCCACATTTATTTAAAGTGTCGCAGTTTGCAGGCTTGAAATGTACATGTTTGTGCCTCAGCACTACACCTGTTTTTTTTTTTTTTCAGTCCAGCAGCTGCCATCAATCCGTCCAGACTGTCCAGGGCCCAGAACTTAGGTCTTTGCTGTGTTCAGGGCCTGGACGGCCCTGTGGTAGAAGCTGTTCTTCAGTCTGTTTGTCCTTGCGGCCAGGGTCCTGAACCGCCTTTTCGAGGGCAGCCTGGTAAAGTGTTCGTACCCAGGGTGGGTCGGGTCCCTGGAGATCTTGGAGGCCTTCCTGAGACAGCGTGTGTTGTACAGCTCTTCCAGAGAGGGGAGGGGGGCGCCGGTGATCTTCTGTGCTGTTCTCACGACTCTCTGTAGCGCATTTATCTCCGCTGTTGTGCAGCTGGAGAACCAGTTGCAGATGCCGTAGGTGAGGATGCTCTCCACTGCGCCGCGGTAGAAGGTCACCAGTATCTCCTGCTTGCTGTGTTCCTTCCTGAGGACTCTCAGGGTGTATAGCCGCTGTTGTGCCCTCTTGATGGTGTCTTTTGTGTTGTCCTTCCAGGTCAGGTCATCCCGCATGTGCATCCCCAGGAATCGGAGGGTCGAGACTCTCTCCACGCTCTCTCCGTCGATGAGCAGGGGCTGGATCTCGGACTTTTTCCTCCTGAAGTCTACGATGATTTCCTGGGTCTTTGACTTGTTCAGCAGCAGGTTGTTAACCTTGCACAGCTTGCTCAGTTGCTCTACCTCATCCCTGTACGCCGCTTCGTCCCCCCCCGAGATGCATCCCACCACGGTGGTGTCGTCTGCAAACTTGACGATGGAGTTGCTGGGGTGGACGGGGGTGAAGTCGTAGGTGTAGAGGTTGTAGAGGATGGGGCTTAGCACGCAGCCCTGGGGGGACCCAGTGCTGAGTCTGAGGGCTGTGGAGGTGTGGGGGCCCACCCGCACCCTCTGGGGGCGGTCGGTCAGGAAGTCCTTGATCCACGCACATATAGAGTGTGGTAGACCCAGGTCTAGTAGTTTGGTCACTAGCCTGTCTGGAAGGATGGTGTTGAAGGCGGAGCTGAAGTAGCTGTTTCCCCTCTCCAGGTGGGATAGAGTGGCGTGGAGAGTCGTCGCGATGGCGTCCTCTGTGGACCTGTGGGCTCTGTAGGCGAACTGGTATGGATCCAGGTTGGGCGGGAGGCGTGTGAGTATGTGGGCCCGGACTAGTTTCTCGAAGCACTTCATGATGTTTGGTGTGAGTGCCACCGGGCGGTAGTCGTTTAGGCAGCTCACCGTGCTTTTCTTCGGGACTGGGATGATAGTTGAGGTTTTCAGGCAGGGTGGGATGGTGGCCTGGGACAGGGACTGGTTGAAGATGTTGGTGAAAACCCCGGCCAGCTGGTCGGCGCAGTCCCTCAGCACCCGTCCCAGGACGCCATCCGGCCCCGAGGCTTTCCTGGGGTCCACCGCCTTCAGTACGCGTCTCACTTCATGCTCTGTGAGGGTGAGGCTGCTGAGAGCTGGAGAGAGTGGTGTTTGTGTTGTGGTTACCTCCGTTCGTCCCTCGTCGAACCGGGCGTAGAAGGTGTTCAGCTTTCCCGCCAGCAGGGGGTCGTCCTCTGCGGCTGTGAGCCTGTTGGCTCTGAAGTTTGTCATCTGCTGAACCCCCTGCCACATCCGCCTGGAGTCGTTGCTCAGGAGGCATTCCTCAATCTTCTCTCTGTGGTCTGCCTTGGCCGCTTTGATTCCGCGCTTTAGGTTAGCCCTGGTGGTGCTGTACAGCGGTGTGCTCTTCCCTGCGAAGAAGGCGTTGTCCCTCTCGTTGATCAGTTTTTGGACCTTCCCAGTCATCCATGGCTTCGTGTTGGGGTAGACCCGGACCCGTTTGTCCACGGTGACTGAGTTGGTGCAGTTCACTATGTGGTTCAGAACCGACGACGTGTACTGTTCCAGGTCCTCATGCTCATATTCCTGCCATGGGGTGTCATTTAGGCAGATCTGCAGTGAAGCGGACCCTTCTGGCCAGGTTCTGACAGTCTTAGTGGTGATGGGAGCACTTTTCCCCATGGTAGTGTATGCAGGGATCAGGAGGATTGACACATGGTCAGACATGCCTAGATGAGCTAGCGGACTAGCCTTGTAAGCACGTTTGATGTTGGTGTATACCTTGTCCAGTGTTTTTTCTCCTCTTGTTGCACATTTCACATGCTGATAGAACTTGGTTAGTACTGCCTTCAGGTCGACATGATTGAAATCTCCTGCTATGATGTGGATAGCCTGTGGATCTGAGCTTTGTTGACCACTGATGACGTCATATAGCCGCGCCAATACTAGGGCATAAGGGCAGGAATAGGATGGAATAAAGAGAAGCAAATTTACCTCTAAGTTGATGTCTAATTGGAATCAGTATTATAATCATCAATCATATTCACTTAATCATCAATGTGGATCTGAGCTTTGTTGACCACTGATGACGTCATATAGCCGCGCCAATGCTAGGGCATAAGGGCAGGAATGAATGAATGAATGGACTTTATTGTCATTGCTCACAGGTACCAAACAACGAAATTTAGGAGGGGTGGCTCCCCTGGTGTTAGGAAAGGAAAAAAAAAAAAAACTTTAAAAAAAAAATCACAAGAAGGGAATGAGCTGGTTTACATAAATAAAGGCTATGTACACAATCCACTGTACTATACTGTACAGATAGACGACTAGGGTTGTCATATTGCACAATAGTATTGTTTCACGTTATTTAAAGTGTCACAGTTTGCAGGCTTGAAATGTACATGTTTGTGCCTCAGCACTACACCTGATTTTTTCAGTCCAGCAGCTGCCATACAATCCGTCCAGACTGTCCAGGGCCCAGAACTTAGGTCTTTGCTGTGTTCAGGGCCTGGACGGCCCTGTGGTAGAATAGGATGGAATAAAGAGAAGCAAATTTACCTCTAAGTTGATGTCTAATTGGAATCAGTATTATATGTAATCATCAATCATATTCACTTAATCATCAATGAAGATAATATGAATATAAATGAATTGTATGCCTTAACAAGAATCAATAGGTATTCATCAATATATAATAATCAATATAGGTAACCCATTGGGAACGGACTGAGCACAGCAACATTATGCAGTTGCTGCAGTTCTGTGCCCATTTAAAATATTTTGGATGACACCGAAAGAAAATGCTTACACACTACCATACCATTATGCATCGACCGCAACCATCTTAAGAAATTGACGCTGTTTCTTTAAATTTTCCCATAATCACCCTTAACATTTTTGCCGTGGTTTTGCGAAGAAATCCTATTATTTAGAAGGTCAGGTGGTTCAAAATCGGGTTAAATAGAAAGTCTTATAATAATAGTATAATAGTATTTTCGGAAAGTTACGTGGCCCACCCAAATGTTTTTTGTGTCACACCGTGAATGAAATCATTATTACTTCCCTACCCTTAATATACACTCCCCCCGTCGTATACATCCGGGCATTCAGAAGGCTTGTACACTAGGCTACTAACGGAGAATGCTGTTTCTCGAATCCGCCTAGGGGAAAGTCCCCGGACACATGGCAGAAAGTGCACTGCGTAGTGCAGATATACGACTTGTGCGTGCCCATATAAAAGCTAAGATGTTCGTCAGAATTGAGCTTGGTACTCATAAGTCGCCTTTGTCAGTGCGATAGGTATGCAAGTAATACTAGCGCATGAACAGAACGGGGCTCATTCTCAGAATGCATTTTTTTTTTTTTTTTACCACATTTTGAAATGGTTTGTGACTTACCAAAGACGAAAAGCTAAACATTTCGTGGGATCTAGCACATGATTGCTTGTAGTGGCGCAAACACGATAGACATTGATACGATAGATAGACATTGGCATATGTTTTGGAGTGCCATCTAGTGGAGATAATTCAGATGCACACCGTAATCCCTCACCATCAAACCATGCTGCTGACTGTTGGATAGAGTATTTAATATTTTTGGCACTCAAAAGATATATAGGCCCATTCATTAGGTCAGGGCTCTTTGTTCTGATGGTAATTGTTTTATTTAAAAGATGTGGACAACGGATAATGTAAATGGTAAATGTAAATAGTGAAGCCACTAATGTAGATTGATAGAGGAGGAAGAAGGGAGACTGTCAATTAATTTAAATACTGCAAGGAGTTGGACATTTACAAATCCTATTGGCTACATTAATTATCATAATTAGGTATTTAGACCTGACAGTAAATGTCAGGTCTAAATATATAGAAAGAGGCTTAATTTTCAATGTTACTTCTACAAATAACTTATGATACGATTTAGAAAATAAAGACTCATAAATTGTCAACCATTTGATACAATTCCCTACAAACATGTGATAACGGCTTAATTACTTTAAAAAGTCATCAATATTTCATATTGGCTGGTGTAATACCAATCTTCTATTGGAATACTCAGAAAAACCTACTAAATTTGTCTTCCATTGTGTTACCTTTCAACATGGGAACAAGAACAAAGAGAGCGGCACTTCCCATGATGTCCATTAGGGGGAGTACCTGTGCTTTTGCATCCCTCAGTGTGTTATGTGCACACCAAAGCACACACATATTGTCGACCCTTATACGGCACAAAAATATGACAGTGTCACGTGGTGGACTGGCTCATCCAAAAGCTGGCAGTGACCTATTTCTACCCCCGCTGAGCTATCCCATCATTCTATGAGAGTGGGTGGGCGTCGGCTCAGCAGCAGCATCTCCATATCCAGGCACCACACAAGGTCTGCTTTCTACCCTGTTCACCAGAGAGACGAAGAGGAGGACAGAGGGGGAAGGAGGGAGAGAGTGAAGAAGAGGGAGCTTGTGAGAGAGAGGGGGGGGGGGCTTGTGTGAGAGAGAGAGAGAAAGAGAGAGTGATAGAGGGAGAGTGAGAGTGTGTGTGTGAGAGAGATAGAGATAGGGTGTGAGAAGGCAGTCAGTGTGTGTGTATGTGTGTGTGGGGGGGACAGGGAAAGGTTTTGTGTGGGAAAACCAAGGAGGAAGAGAGCAAAAAGAGACGAAGGAAGGAAAAGGAGGGACTAAGAGGACGGACAGGATGGCGGAGCCGGAGCTGAAATCCCGGAGCAGTCGGGAGAGTGTTAACAAGGCAGTGAGCCAGGAGAAGATGGAGGGTAGGTACATACACAGCTCCACCATATCACACTCAGCATGGAGACACCACATGTCGACTACTGCATGATCAGTGAGGATGTATCGGCCATGCACTTCTATCTGGTTATTCCATAGAGAAGTGTTATGGTCAAAATAGTCTTTTTAAGAAAATGTGACTTACTGCAGGCCTGTAGACAAGGTTGTGGCAGGTGTGGTTTAGTGTTACAGAAAACACTAAACACACACACACACACACACACACACAGACACACGCACACACACACACACACACACACACACACACACACACACACACACACACACACACACACACATGCATACACATTATGGATGTTCACTGCACAGACATGCACATGCAGGTGCACACACACACACAGGCACATGCAGGTGCGCGCACACACACACACACACACACACACACACACACAATCAAACAATACACTTGTCTGAGACACATCTAACAGGCCAGGGAATATGCATAATATAACGCACATTTCTTGGAATGTAACATCCAATGAAAAGTCAGTTTGGCTAATCCAAAATTCTCCAGACCTCCAGAACGTCATATGGAGGTATGACTACGGAAGACTAATGTACAGTAAATAGAGAGTCAATTGTATGTGATCCACATCAATTCAGTGTAGTTATGACAGACAGTAGAGACATTTAGTCCATATCCTACTCAAATCTATAATCTATCCTAAAATGGAACTAGACTCTCATTGACTAAACAACCATCCCTCTGAATCTCACATTAACCACCCGCCCCACCTTCCTCTCACAGCTGAGGCAGTCCCAGATGAGGATGGCAGCCAGACACCGGACAAACCCCCATCCGTGACCACCCCACTGACGGTTGCCACCCCCACTGACCCCACTGCCGTCGATGGCTCCCCGGCCAAGCCTGCGAAGATTGAGCTCAAGCGCAGCATCACCCTCTTCAATGGTGTGGGCATGATCATTGGCACTATCATTGGCTCGGGCATCTTCATAACACCCACAGGCGTGGTCAAAGAGGCGGGCTCGGCAGGCCTCTCCCTGGTGGTGTGGGCTGTGTGCGGGGTGATATCTACCATGGGCGCCCTGTGCTATGCGGAGCTGGGCACTACCATTACCAAGTCAGGGGGAGATTACACGTACATCCTGGAGGTGTACGGGGAGCTGGCGGCCTTCCTGAAGCTGTGGGTGGAGATGCTGATCATACGGCCGTCCTCTCAGTATGTCGTGTCACTAGTGTTTGCCACCTACCTGCTGAAGCCACTTTATCCAGAATGCATTGTGCCTGACAGTGCAGCCAAGCTCCTTGCCTGCTGCTGTCTCAGTGAGTATAGGGGATGGGTTTGGGCAGGACTATGTGTCAGTGGCATGTAGCGATAGAATGGATAAAATCGTTTTGTCTATTGAAATGAACAGTCTATTCTGTGTCTAAAAATGTAAAAAAATCACCCAAAAACCACCAAGAATACTTTCAAAGCGTATTCATTTATCCATCATCAGGGACGATAATAATACTCTGTGACACCCATGTTTCTCCTCTCCCATAGCCTCCCTGACGTTTGTCAATTGCATCAGTGTCAAAGCTGCTACCAAGGTCCAGGACCTGTTTACTGTCTCCAAGCTGGTGGCCCTGGGCATCATCATCATCTTTGGATTCATCCAAATCTCTACAGGTGAGACCACAGACCATACATAGATTAACTTTTAACAAAAACATTTTATATAGATGTTGTTCTATTATATGTTTATGCCACAGATACAGTCCCCCCTAAATATATATTTTTAGGTCATAAAAACCTGATCTCCTATTTCTGATCCATGGATGGCAATTTCTGTTTATGAATTTACATACAGCACAGTGACATAGATAGAACTGTATGATTTCACTCCTGATTTGGCTGCGTAGCACAACTATGTAGTGGGCTTGAGTGATGAGCTCATACAAGTGCTTAAAGCTACTCTCTGCTTTTTACCATCCTTTGTAGCCAATTCTGTTGGATGCTACCGTAGATAGCATCTTCTTGCTGGTGTTTATGGCTTTTTAGAATCATGACCCCTAGTGTACTACTGACTAGGCATCTAGCTTCATTCTTGCTGAGACTCATAGATTCTCTATACAGTCCTATACCAAAACTGTATCACTCTCAAGGGAATTAACATATTTACTTTTTAAAATGTAGTTTCGTATTTTTTCTTCAAATGGCTCCGTAAATTCACTTGAACCTTTTCTGAACATCTCATCAATGTTTGGTTGATGATTATATCTAACACAATTATTTCATCTATAGTTCATCATCTTCACGGACATAAAATATGTTTTATACGTTGGTTGTATTAATGTTAAAGTATCCACAGTGTGCACCACATAAATCCATGCATTTATACAGCCAAAATTGCTTTATTGATAAGATAACAAGCCCTCCATTCAAGATACAACGCTAAGGGAAGAATATGTGGCCAACTTTTGCTCCATACTACATCTGTTCACGCCACAAGGCCATGCCAACCACTATTGTGCTGCTCCCAAGGGTTGCCATGGAAACTAGGCGGCAAGGGACCGTGCTGTGCTCTATAGATTGTGAAGCTGGCGAGTTGGAAGGAGGGTGGGGGGATATAGTTACTGGATGAACCATCATTTACATCTCAAAAGAATAGGTAGAAAAAGATAGTGACAAGATAGTGGAGTAGAACAGCATGATTTTATTCATAAACAGCCCGTCCTGCTGGCATTCTCCCTTATTGATGTTGGAAGGCTTTCAGACTGGAGATATTCAGCTGAATGGATAATTGAGGGAACAGAGGTTTGTTATTATCAAAATGCCTCCCTCTCTCCATTATTGTGAAATGTCAACTCCAAAACCTGATTATGTTCCCTAGCACATCAATGGTAGACTGTTTACTCGAAGTGGCCAGGTGTTTGAGAGTGTGTGGTTGGTGTCAAAACTGTCCAGTCCCCTTTTCAGTGCTTTTCTAAAATGTTGCATGTATCATCTCAGTCAGACATGGCATAGAACAGCCAGCAACGAATGTTTCATTAAAGTGTTCAATTGTTCATTGAAAAGAACAGACACAACGGACTGTATCTCCTCAATTAGGATTTTATATGATGACATATTGAAATAATGTGTACGTTTGTGTCCGTGGGAGATACATACTTATTTCCTCACCATAAATATGTGCATGAATACACAGACACCGGGCTACTGTATACTATAGTGACTATAGTAAATAGTATAATATAGTGTAGTATAGTATAGAAATAATATCCTATACTACACTATACTATACTATACTACTATATTATAGCCCAGTATAGTAGTAGCCTTATTGTTAAGTGAGTATATACACAATATGTCAGCGATTCCGTTCAAAGCTCAGTGGACTACTCTCTGTCTCAACAGGTGACGTGCCATATCTGACACCAGAACTGGCGTTTGAAGGCAGCAAAATGGGAGTTGACAACATTGTTTTAGCTCTATACAGTGGACTGTTCGCATTTGGTGGCTGGTAAGACCTTTGAAACCCCATGCACTGTATTGTAGTAAAGCATATGTATATATATTATTGGGATTTATTCTTTGATTTTTATTTTATTTTATTTTTATTTTATTTTTATTAATTCATGCAGGCAGTGGAGCCAAGGCCCCACTGAAAAACTGCAGAACTTACATGACAAGAGATAATTCATAGATGACAAAAAATATTAGCAGCGTACACAACAATTTTAAGGTTAAAAATATTTCAAGGCGGCAAAGCAAGGGCAGGTAGCAGTCATGGTAGCCATGCTGTGTTTTTTGTGGGTCTAGATACTGTCATTGTACAGCCTAACTGCAGTATGAAGGGTTGAGTTTTTCAGCCTCCTGGTCTTGGCCTTTGGTTCAGCCAGCTTGTGCTGGTTCCTTAGTGTCCTGGCAGTGCAGCTGCCTCGTGTTGGAGGTAGCAGGTCGTGCAGAGGGTGTTGCTCGTCATGCATGTTCCTGACCAGCTTCACTGCAGCCTCCTCCCTCCTGGTCTGGAGTGATGGTAGGGGTTGTGAAATCTCACCAGCTCTCCTTCTGATGATTCTGCAGGCACTGTCTGGACTCGCTCTAGCTCAGCCTGTTGTTTTTTAGAGCAGCCCACCAAGAGCACTGAGCTGTATTCCAGACACGGCCTGATGAGAGTGGTGTAGATTCTCAATGTGTATGCTATGACGAAGTGATCAATCATGAAGCATCAGATGATGGTGGAGTACAAGATGATGTTTTTATTGACAAGACAGACAAAATAGGCACACAAGCAGCAGACAAGACAGGTGCCTGGGAGAAAGTTCTGGATCAGCCATTTCTCAAAGTATAATTCTCCTGGACATTCACAGTTATACCTGGTTCTACAGCAGGTTTAGTTGCACTGATTGGTATTGTCTTATGTGATTGGAACGGCTGAAAGTGTCCCAAGAAACAAATCATATTAGAACACTGTAACAGGTTTTGGGTTTCCAATCAATAGTGAGCTGTTTACATCAATTTCTTGCAGAGTATGAAGTCACATGCAGATGTGACTTAATAATGAGCCACTTCTTTTCTCTGTCTTATGGAGACTACAAACACTCTCGGTCCCACAAGATAACAATATGGAGTAAAACACTTCTCTAATTCATGCTGGACACCTGCCTATGACTTCACACTCACATACGGTACATCCTGTGTTCTGTTATCAAAAGTTTACTATATTGTTAAAGCAAAATATGTCAAACAGAGCAATAGTACACCAAAGTCAAAATCACTAAAGCCCTCCTATATTCTAGGCTTTTATTTACTTTCAATGGCTGCGGGGGTCCCCCCTTCTGGATAGCGACAGTGTCATGGAAGGAGGTCAGGTTCCCTATTGCCCATGTCCAGGGGGCTCCCCCCCAGCCATCGCTCCTTAGTCTAACTGGCCTTGGGATCAAATCCACTGCTTTGGGGCTTGACCTTCGGCCTTCACAGGTGCCAATGTCAGAAGCTTGGCTTTGTTTGGTAACTCTGTAGCCTATTTTTCATTCTCGACATCCTGTGGAGCACACAGAACAGATAGACAAACAGCATCAGCCATAATATACGCATTCCCCACATGAACATATCTCTCAGTGTGCCACAGTAGATGTCAAATGATTCTGGGATCAAATTCAGAATGGATGCAGTGTTGTTTAGCTTAGGTCACTTCATGGCATGGTCTACTTGGCCATTACTGTCCTTTATGGTTCCTTGGATGACTTCCAACCCCTCTGACAGGTCTGTGTCATCCTCTGTGGCCAAGTCTACAGTCCCCCCACAAAGGTCTTGGTCTTGGTCTTACACAAAGGTCTTGCTAGGTTACCATCCCTGAGTATAAAACACCTCCTCACAGAATATGGGTTGGGTGAGGGCACAGCATACACTTGTAACCAGGGGTAGCTGTGCCTGACCACACCCCTACATGTCCCCCCTTGCCCCACCCCCCCATCTCTCTCTTTCCTGGTCTGTTACTGAACACAAGTCAATGTTTTTTATTGACAAGACAGACAGACAAAATAGGCACAAAAGCAGCAGACAAGACAGGCCTGGGAGAAAGTTCCATATCAGCCATTTCTCAAAGTGTAATTCTCCTGTGCATTCACAGTTATATCCGGTTCTACGTCATCATATTAGAACACTGTAACAGGTTTTGGGTTTCAAACCAATAGTGAGATGCTTAGATCAATTTCTTGCAGAATATGAAGTCACATGCAAATGTGAGACCTTGACCAAATAATGAGCCACTTCTTCTACCCGTCTTATCTTACCCTGCGGACCACAAACTCTCCATGAGATAACATTAAGGAGTAAAGCACTTCTCTAATTCATGCTGGAAACCTGCTTATGACTTCACACTCACAGAAAAACTGAGTCTGTCGAGACACCAAACTCTTAAGTTGATCTATGACCACTCTTCCCCGACCCTTCAGCTACAATGTTAAATATGTTCATAGTCGATCATAGAATAGTTTGTATCTTACAATATATTCAGTATGTTGTTCATATCTTGTCACTGAACTAATATCATGGTGTGTTTCCTCTCCTAGGAATTACCTGAATTATGTGACAGAGGAGATGATCGATCCTGAGAGGTGACTTATATGTTACGAAGGTTGTGTTGAGGATTGTATAATAATTGTATTAAGCTATGTGAATGATTCTGCTTGTGCATTTATATGTAGTATGGTTCCAATATTTTGTATTAAGTGATGTAATTATCGTCCTACTCCCTGCAATTATGTGGCATGAGCTTTAATGTGCTCCGCCACCTAGGCGTCCCACCATCTTTTTTAAAATAATTGTTTTTACAGTAGGCCTACATACTGTATATTTGGCAGCCGGGCTAGCTCACACATCTGTTACTAGTCTACACTTAACCATGGTGACAGCTAACGGTAAGAAGTGCACAATGTAGTAATGCAGAAATACAATGATGAAGCATGCACTAACCCTAACACAATAGGTCTCTAATGATAAGATATTATGGACTTACTGTATGTACCAGCATATAACATGTTTGTATCATAATCAACCACTCAAATTGGATTGATGACACAGTTCTGGACTCCTCCCTATCCTCACTCAAATTGCCTGTGATTGGTTGTTTCCAGGAACCTGCCCCTGTCCATCATAATCTCCATGCCCATCGTGACAGTGGTGTACGTCCTGACCAACATGGCCTACTTCACGACCATCTCCCCACAGGTTATGGTCGAGACCCAAGCAGTCGCTGTGGTAAGGATGGTTTCATACGGCCTGAAGACCTTTAGGGGCAGTTTCCCAGACACAGATTAAAAAGCACTTTCAGTGGAGACTATGATGATTATGATTGAATTATGATTATGGTTAAAAGAAAAGCTATAACAAAGCATTATATTTGAATTGGCTCCTGTGGTCTTATTATTTAGTCAGCCTTATCATCTCTGATAAAAAAAACTAATACAAAAAGGGCACAGGGCATTACACTAGCAGAATGATTGGTAAGCTCCTTGATTTGAGACTGGACTGTACCTTTTCAGATCTTTGGGGAGTACCATCTTGGCGTGATGTCCTGGCTCATTCCTGTCTTTGTGGGCCTGTCCTGTTTCGGAGCTGTCAATGGAAGCCTGTTCACCTCTGCACGGTCAGTATCTGGTAAAGACGCAGATAATGTGTGTCTGTCTGTGTGTGTGTGTGTGTGTGTGTGTGTGTGTGTGTGTGTGCGTGCGTGCGTGCATGTGTGTGTGTGTGTGTGGGGGGGGGGGGGGGGGGGTGCAATGCAGTGTCCTTGTCCTTTGGTACTTTAATCAAAAACTGGAGATTGCATACATGTTCAATCTGGACTCGATTGCCTTCCAGGTTGTTTTACGCTGGGGCTCGAGAGGGTCAGCTCCCTGCTGCGTTGGGATTGGTTCACACCGACCTCTTCACCCCAGTGCCCTCCCTCATCTTCACTGTGAGTACCTCTGTAGTGGCTAATTTCAAGAGTTCAGGTACCATAGCTACTGTGGAAGCCGCATGGGGAATGACGCACAAAAACCAAAAATAAATCTAATATCCAAAGGAATAGTTGCAAAGTAAATAGAAGGTTTATTCCAGTCTCAAGATGTTACAGAAAATGTAGAAAACTTAAGCTTAAAGCTTAAATAAAAGGTTTTTATGTGGTCGAAAGACTGTGTGCTGTGCTCCCATTACAGCCACACCTAGATGATTCCACCTCTGGCTTAAGTAGGTCCTCCAGCCTACAGAGGGGGCCAAAGCTCACCAGACAACTAGTGCACACTAACATGAATGATACAATGCATAAAAGTAAATGAAAACTCAAAAATCCTAATTTTGGCTCCTACAACCTCCATTGATGAAATGCCATTCATAGTCACGCAGCCACATTTGAAAGCACATCATTGCAGAACTAAAGACTACATGCAGAAATGATATGCCCAGTCTCCCTCAACACAATTTCCCCCAATGAAGCACTGGTTATGCCTGAGATTCATCACATGTCACATCCAGTATGTTAAATAGTAGTATAGTAGTAATAGTAACTGAACAGCACTTCTCCCACCTCTTCATCTTTGTTTATCATGTTTCCTCATTTGCTTTCTCCTCTTTCTCCTCTACTATCAGTGTTTCCTGTCCATGCTGTATGCCATCTCCAAGGACATCTTCTCCGTTATCAACCTGTTCAGCTTCTTCACCTGGCTCTGTGTGGGCATGGCTATTGCTGGCATGCTGTGGCTGCGCTGGACAAAGCCTGACCTCAGGAGGCCCATCAAGGTACACACAGGACCATTTCATCTGTGTCCTATTCAGATTAAAACCATGATATTTGTCTTCTCAGTAGGAGCCCTTAAACACCACAAACCATTCAGTCAAAACATGTATCCTTCATTTCCTGGCTAAATCTGAATGACGTGTACTCACCTGTTGAGTTTAAAAGATCCTTTCATCTTCTCCGCAAATGATCTTAAACCACTTATTGCTTAATGAACTGTAATATGATACATGTGTAATATGATATATGATATTGTAAGAGTCTCTAGGCACAGTGGGAGGTCGACACAGAGGAACGGTTGTAGAACACGTATTTATTGCGTCCTGCACAGCTCAGCACCGTCACTGACATGCTGAGCGAGTCTTTTTAAATAATAAAGAACAACGAATAACCACGGCGTGCGGCCGTCACTGCCGTCACGCCCACCAGCTTCACCGCTCGGGATCCGCTGCGGCCACTGCACACGGCGCTGATTCCCCTTTCGGGTCTCAGCTTGCTCTGCCGCTGCTCTGCCGTCGTTCTGGCTCTCTCGCTTGTTCTGTCTCTCTCTCTCTCTCTCTCTCTCTCTCTCTCTCTCTCTCTCTCGCTCTCTGTCCGTAATCAGCCCATTATCCATCTCCCACCAACAGTATGGCTCCCTCTGCAGGCCAGAACGCGCCATGCTCCCCACAGATATATAGCTATATGTTTAATATGTTTAAGAGCAGATATGACACCATGGTGTGAACTGTTTGTGTCAGTGTTTTACTCTTTGGTCCCTGCAGGTGTGGTTGGTGGTCCCTGTGATATTTGTGCTGGGCTGTGTCTTCATGATCGTGGTGTCCTTTTGGGCAGCTCCCTTCGAGTGCTTGGTAGGCAGTGGGATCATCCTGACTGGCATCCCAGCTTACCTCCTGGGGTACAAGTGGAAGAAGCCCCACATTGTCAAGAAGGTCCTAGGTGAGCATACCTCAACCCTTTATTAGCAGCTCTGGATCAAATACTGTACATACATGTAGGCCTATGTTAAAATCTTTTAAGTGTTTGGGGTGCATTTTATTTAGTTTAGAGTCTGCACTTTTGACTGTTTCATAGGATGAATTGTATCAGGTAAACTTAATCAAGCAGTGATTCAGCAGTCAGCAATCAACAAGTATAAGGATATATTTCACAACGTTGACTCTGTTCAGAAAAATAGAAAATGTTTAGAAAACTTTGGATGGAACTAGATTGCCTGTATACTTTTTAGCTACTTTGTATGAAAGGCCAATTCATCTTCAAATGTATTTTATTCCATGCAATTGAATAACTACAGTCATGCCAACTAGGGTGTTGAATTATTGAATGATACTGTTTGTTTGCATGTGCCTTTTGAATGGTGCAAACTAAAAAGACATTACTTTTGGCCTGCATTAAAGGCAAGAGAAATGGCTAACACAAAACTGATATGTTCGCTCCTCAGAGATATTCACGCTGTTCTGCCAGAAGATTTTCATGTCTGTTCCCGAGGAGCGTGAAGAGCACGAATCCGCAGAATAATCCCATTAGGACTCCACTGAGGATGACTGAGTCTATGTTTTCTGTGTAACAACATTACATGTTTACATATCGTGTTGCTTTGTGATTGAGCTCCATGACCAAAGTTGGGTTTACGTGAATGTATGACTCTGTGTACATATGTGTAGTTAGTATTTCTACATACATTTTCATATCCTCTTTTCCTTTTGCACTCTCTTGAGCCAAGCAGGTAATTCTATTTTGCAGTTCTACCATTAGGCTAAAAGTAAAGGAGTCACACAGTTTATTTTTCTTCTTTTTGCAGTGAGTGTATTTAATAGACCTAATCAATCTGAAGAAATTAGGGTAACGACAGACAAATGTTTTTTGTCTAGAGTGTTATGTTCCCCCCAAAATGGTCTACACTACACATGATTAATTTAGATATATAAACTACCTTTCTTTACCCTGATATGGTCTTAATTCTTTACAGGAATGGAAGCAATGTTATGACATTTGAGCAATGCTAAGTGAGCCAAGAAGAGTTGCCAATGAGAAGATGCTCTTATGAACTGACCCCATAAATTGAAAATGAAGTGTCTATTTAAGTCCAGAGTAAAGAACAATCTATTCACTTTGATTAACTGAACTGTAAGACCATTCATCAATTAGAACACCATTCATTGATTCAGGAGACATATGAGCACATTCTGTTATCTACCTACTCTGGCAGTGCAGCAGTTATGATAGCAATGTAAAGATGTTTACATTGATTGTATATTGTACTACAGCATTGCTTCAAAGAGGAATTTCAAATATGTGGTTTGGAACAATTCTGCATTTCAACAATTCCCAAATCAATCAAAAATCGATTTGAGTAAGCACTACAGTAAAGCACATTTGTGCAATGTGATGTTTTCTGATGTGTTGTGTTCTGATGTGTTGCCTTAAATATAGCGACTGTATACCAGGTCCATTCCTTATATTGATAGCCAATCCCCTGTTTACCTCATTATAAAGCCAAACCTGTCAGTTACTCTGTAAAACCATGCCTTCATTCTGTAGAATCACTGTATACATTGTTTGTGATGTTCATATACCATGTATTGTATTAGATACCAGCAGTTGTGTATACGTATGGCATTTAGCCAGTCAACATAACAAATTGTGTGTCGAACAGACCTGGGTTGAAATAGCATTTGGCATTTTCAAATATTTGGGCAGTTTTCACTTTTGGGACTATTCCATTGGTTTCATTGCACTAGCCACACCCAATCAAACAGCAAAGTATTTGAAATTATAATACAATTTGAAACCCAGGTCTGGTGTCAACTGCTTGATACTCGTCATTAGATAGCCTACCATTTTTATGGGACCATATTTATGTATAAAATGTTTTGTATTGTTTGTAGCTCATCAAATACCATGAGAGGTAGAGTTGATACCTGATATTCTGCCAACATGACCATTTTGCTATTGATGTATGTGTCATATCAGACCAGACTGAATGTTGCAAGTAACATAAATGACATTTGAGGGTTTATTGTGTTTTTGAACAGAGTGGTTACTATAGAGATAGAACAACTTGGATTTATCTATGGAGGTTACCTTTAGTGGTGGTCTGAGATATGTTTTCTCTGTACTCAAGCCCAAGCCATCCCTCACCCTAAACTTAACCAGTTTAAATTCAAAAAAATATTACAAAAAAGAAAAAATTAAACAAAAGAAAATGAGAGGAAACTCTGGATTGATCATTTGATAGCACAAATCAAGCCACCGACCATGTACAAATGATGATATTATTGATGAAAAAAATCACTCATGTCACGAAAGCACAAACTGTCAAGTAGCTCAACAGAAATGGAGGATACAGCTTACAAATGGACAAAGTAAGGATTTGGGAAATGTAAATAAACTACGGTAAATAAACTACAGTACCAGTATTTGTGTCGTGTCGAGTATATTATTGATTGCTAGAATAAGGGAAACACTCTTGAGGCACTATCATTCTGTGGCCCAAAATGTTATGCACAACGTTGTTCAGGTGTGGACAGTACAAAGTCATGAGTGTCATGTATGGTTGGTAAAGGCTTTGATCATTTGCATATTGGAATGTAATTCCAGTTATTTGAATCTGAAATGATTCTGTCAACTATTGTAACTTAGTGACCATGGCAGGTAGAGTACATGTACCATTAAACTATTTTTGTTCAAAAAGCTGGATGTGTGACTGATTTGGTATGTGTGTGTGTGTGTGTGTGTGTGTGTGTGTGTGTGTGTGTGTGTGTGTGTGTGTGTGTGTGTGTGTGTGTTTGTGTTGTGTTGAAATTGAGATTGTCCATCCATCCATCCACCTGAATCAAAGTCAAGCTATTGCAACAGGCAACAAACTGGACACACACATATAACAACCCTCATGAAATTGCACAAAAAGATAAGATACCTAAATGAGAAAAGTTGGCATACAAGGGTCTTGGAAAAAAAATATAATGATCTCTCGCTCTGTCTCATGATAATCAGATCTGATATCAAGTGTTTGGGTATTAGTCTATGACATGGGCTCCCTTTTCTCCACTGTTTCTGTGTTGACTTCCTAAGCTGTTATCAACAGCACAGACCATTGATTCTCTGGCAGTGATAACTGTGATGGCTGTGCCTGACAGTAGAATTAATATCCGTCAATGGAGGAAATGAGGAAGCAGCCTGTCTGTCTTTCTGTCTGTTTTTCAGTTTTTCTGTCTGTCTGTCAGTCTCTGTGGTTTTGGAGCCAGTCCCTGATTCTCAGGCTCATATTAAAGATGCAAGGTGGATGGCCAACCAACTCATATTCACCATAGGCTACTCATGCCAGCTTCACCCGTTCTTTATTGATATGCATTGATACTGTCTTTTGGTTGAGTATTTTCTGCGCATGTGTGGGCATCTCAAGTAATTTATGAATTAGTTCATGGCATCATTGTGTAGGTACAGTATGTTGAAGTTACAAGACTGTTGTGTTGTATGGGCTTAAACGAATCAGCTATATACCAATGTAAATGCAGTACTTAAAAGATCTTATTGTTACATTCATTTACATAGCGACATGGGTGTGTTATTCTGGTCTCACATATCGGTACTGTTGACATCCAGCAGGTGGAGCTAGAGTATAACAAATGTAAAGTATAGTGGCTCAAAAGTGTCTCAGTAATGATACAATGTACATCATGCATAGGGACATAAACACATTGATAAATATGTACTGTAAAGAAATACTCACCATGGACCTATTTAATTTCTGGTATAATACTGTGTTCTTATCTACATTATGACATGTTATGAAATCACTACACAGTTTGCTGGGGCAGTGTTTCTTGATGTATGCTTAATGGTACTTAATGGATGTAGAAGCCTGTGGAGGCATACTAATAAGTGTCTATCCTAATCTAATTAATGAAAATCAGGTTGTTGTAAACCAGGCTGTGGTAAAATGTTGTTTTTCTGGTCATGCAGTTCTTACAGTACACTGCCTTTATCTGCCGGCAAATAGCTAATTCTCCAATTATAGTGAATCTCTACTCCATGGAAAGCTCAGCAGTCCAACTAACAATAAGTCTGTAATCACAAATGAAATGGGTCAGAAATGTGACGTGGCCTTGCAGACAGGAGAGATTACTCTAAATATTTCTGTTGGCACTTGTTTTGTTCTACAGTTATCCAACTTTTGTTGTTTTAACTACCTGATTGATTCTGAATATTTGAGATGATTTCATTTACCGTATATTTATAGTAAGCAATCATATTCTTTCTAAGAGACGCAGTTCTACCTTAAACAAAGGAGTGGCATTTAGTTTTTCACCTTTGTTTTGAAATGTACACTCACTGAACGCTTTATTAGGAACACCTCTTCTCATTCTTTCAGGAGGTGTAATGGTGTAGGGAATGTTTTATTGGCACACTTTGGGCTCATTAATAACAATCATCGCTTGAATGCCACAGCCTATTTAAGAATTGTTGCTGACCATGTGCATTCCATGTGCATGCTGACCATGTGCATGTGCACCAAAATGAGGGACCACATCTCCCCTGTCCTCATCTCCCTTCACTGGCTCCCAGTGAAGAAGAGAGTGAAGTTCAAAATCTGCACCTTTGTTTTTAAAGCTCTCAGCAGTCTCGCCCCACCCTACATCAAGGACCTCCTGGACCAGTCTACCTCCTCAAGGCCCAGACCCAGGCTCAGGTCCGACGCCCAACTCAGCCTGAGGGTCCCACGTACCAACCTCAAGAGGAAGGGTGACCGTGCCTTTGCGGTGATAGCACCGACCCTGTGGAACGCGCTCCCTTCTGCCATCAAGTTTGCCCCCACTCTGGACTCCTTTAGAGCCAAGTTAAAAACCCACCTCTTCCTAAATGATATTCCCTAAGTCTAATCCCTATTTGTTGTGAATTGTATGCCTGAGATTTACGTTTAAGTCGTCTGTGTCTGATTGCTTTCTGTGTTCCTTGTCTTTGTCTTTATCTGTTCTTTTACCCGTGCTGTGCCCCGGGCCGATGTAAAAGTTGGATGGGGGGCGCATTATAAATAAAATTAACAATTAACAATGAACAATTCCTTCATGGCCACAATGTACCCATCTTCTAATGGCTACTTCCAGCATGATGATGTCACAAAGCAAAAGTTGTCTCAAACTGGTTTCATGAACATGACAATGAGTTCAGAGTTCTTCAGCGGCCTTCCCAGTCACCGGATCTGAATCCAATAGAACACCTTTGGGATGTGGTAGAACAGGAGATTCACAGTTTGAAAGTTCACCTGAAAATCATCAAATGGAGGCCCTACCCAGTATTAGTATATTGTTCCTAATAAAGTGTTCAGTGAGTGTAAGTTGCAATGCATATTGCTGGCTGTAGTTAATATTTTGTGTGTCATTTTTTTCTGTATAGATGATACTGTTTTAATGCAGTGGTTTGGTTTTATGAGAATTAAAGTGCATTTTGGAAAAAGAAATTTGGTGTTTTGGCAAATGTGTTAACTTTTTAGGGGAACACGTTAATAACTGTTTGACAAGTTGAATACTGCTTCAAGAAATGTGCTCAAGCAAACAAGAAAAACAAAAGCGACACACTTTTGGGAAACTGACCCATGATCAGTTCAAGTCAAACCCTAGTAGGCTACAGTGTGATGGCTGGAGTCAAATGTGCTAGTTTATTTGAGACCTAGGACTTTTGACATGCTTTCAACTACAACCCACATAATGCAGAGTAGTATATGACAAATTGAAAATGTGGAAGTAAATATTCTGCAAGTAAATATTTCTGAATAAACCTTACATTACAGATTATTTAAATATCTGAGATTAGTACAGCACATCACCCCCACCCTCATTCACCTCCACTGGCTCCCGGTCAAGTCCCGCATCACATACAAAATCCACCTCCTCCCCTACAAATCCCTCCACGCCTGCGCTACCCAGTACCTAACTGACCTCCTCCCCCAGCATACCCCTTCCCGGAACCTGCGGTCCGCAGACATGGGCCTGCTATCCACCCCCCGCACCAACCTACGGACCTTTGGGGACAGAGCCTTCAGCGTGGCCACACCTACCCTCTGGAACTCCCTCCCCACAGTGATCCGCAACGCCCCCACCCTGGACTCCTTCAAACTAGCCCTCAAAACTCATCTGTTCTCCAAGGCCTTTGGCCCCTAGTCATTGTTTCAGTTTGCTTTGTTCGTTTTCTGTTTTGTCTGTCCGATCATTCCCCTGTAAAGCGTCCTTGAGCTTTTTGAAAGGCGCTATATAAATTAAAGTTATTATTATTAGTAGTAGTAGTAGTAAATGGTGCTCATGTCACAGGTATAAATAATTTACGTTAGCAAAAGAACTTGCCTTCTGGCCTGGGGTGGTCCAGTGGTCTAGCACCACGGTCTACAGTGCACACATAGGCCCATGTCGGCATGGGTTCAAATCTCCCTTCTCCTTACTTTCCTGCTGTCTTCACTGTATCTGTCCAATAAAATGAAAAATATCATTGGGACTGCCCCACTCAGAAAAAAATAACTTTGCGCCCAAGCCTTGCCATAGCAGATGAACAGGACCCCAACACTCCCTAAGAACAAGTCAAAATAAGCAGACACAGACTTAATTTTCCACTGAAAACATTTTATTACAGACAAAAGAAAACAAAAGAAGCATTGTGACACAAAATGAACCAAATGCTAGCACAAAGCCAATGCACCAGCAACAAGTGATGTAAAAATAATAATTATTCAAATGATCATTAGGTATAATAATAATAATAATAATAATAATAATAATAATAATAATGCACCCTGATGAAAACAAGCCAAAACGTTACTTCATATCATTCATAAATAGATGTGAAACCAGTCAACCAAATTAAATAGAATGACCATATTGCAAAACATATGTTATTTAACAAAACAAAATGGGTTCTCTCATCACTGGCTTTACAAATAAAAGAAGAACATTTGGCAGGTTTATACACAAATGAAATATCTACCCCGTGACCATTCCTCGAAAACTCAAATTTCTGCTACAGTGAAAAACAAAATGTCTTAAGAATTAAATGCCTTATATTTTTTTTTCTTCACAAAAAATGATAAAGATGAGTTCAACACAATTCTAAAACACCTAATAAAACTAGTCAAAAACTTTAAAACCCACTGTTATGTTTTTTTTTTAATCTTTAGTAACATTTCACATTTAGCAACTCTTTTTGTTTAATTCACCTGTACAAGTGGTGTTGGGGTTGGGGAGTGGGGGAAGGGGGGTGGGGCAGAAGGAAGGGTGGTGGTCCGGGGGGGTGGGGGACTAAAGGAGAGGTTTCAACCTTTGACCTCTACAGTCCAGTCACATCCTGAGGCCGAGTGTAGAGAGTGACACTCTCTTAAAGAGCCCCCAATAAACTACTGGGGGAACTGAAGCATTTACAGTCTTTGTATTTCTCTCTCCATTAGAGAGGAGCAAGACCAGTGAACATAGTCCTAACAACACAAGATTTAGTGTGTGTATTTCTTCACTGAATCCGCCTGCGCAGAAAATCACATAACCAAATAAAAAAAAAAGCAAGGGACTGCAGCTAAATACACATATCTGGGTATGGGGGGCAGGGGGTTCCATCTTGGTGATATTTACAATCACACTGTGAGAAAAGAAGGACTAGGATGATGTATACAAATGTTCTTCTATATTTGACTTGGTGTTTTGCTTGGCTTTCTTTTGGGAGTGTCAGTCTTCACTGAAATAGCTGTATCCACCCTTTAGTGAGGTGACACTATTCTAGGGTCCTGTATGACCATCCTGGTATTGACCCTACACTGAGTATGCTTACAGCATTTAGACTCACCTCGGTAGTCCATGGTAAAACTGAGTAGGAGCAAAGGGAAGAATATTAAGGGAAAACAAATCTAAATAAAACCAGAACACAGAAGACATTTTTTGGTCTTCATATACAATATGTTGATGTAAGCTTAAAGCTCATCCCACCAAAAATGGAAAGTTCATGGGAAAAAAAAACAAGAGTTAACTGCTGCAGGCTCCTGTCCAGTCTAAGTGCTTGGCAAATAGGTGAAGAATAGCAGTCTTTGGGATTTTAGAAATCCTTCAGAAAAAGGAGATGGAGGAAAAAATACATTGACGATGTTTTAAATGTTGGAAAGCTCCCTGGAGTCTGACTTTTGGAGGTCCTTCAACTTCAAGTGAGGTAGAGAGGCTTGTCACGAGCTCCCATGCCACTGCTGAAGAGACACACAGGAGAAGATTGCATTTAATATGGGCAGATGTAGAACCCAACACATTTTGTGACTTGAAATTGGATCACAAATTGGACTCCAAAATCACAGAAAATGTATTGAAGAGTGATCCTTTTAACACCTAAAAAACCAACTCCTACGTATCATGTAGCAACTGGCTTCTTATTCAGTCTGAACATAAACTGTACGTTTCAGAGGGTAGACAAAACAACACTTCTCTTGTGCTGCATGAATGCTTGTCTGGATGCATTTATTCAATAAAACAATGTGTACTGAGTGGCTCAAAGAGAGCCTTAATTAGATGTCACACTTTCTCACGCATAAGAAAAGTGTTATGTTACTTGCGTTTTCCAATTGCGATTTAGAAGGGCCTTATGTATTAGCTATAAAAGCACTATTTATACAACTGTTTAACGGATTTCAAAATTTGAAATAAACTAACTATGCAACTATTCAACTAACTAACAACTAATCCAAGCCCTTACCCTGACCTTAACTCTAACCTAACCATAACCATAGCAAATTGTTGCATACATCAACAGAGTTGCAGCTGACAGTTTGATGATAGTTTAAGTGTCTCTAGACCATGGTCTTTACACACTACAGGGCTGAAATTTCCATCACTGTTACAGCAACTATGGTGGATGCATTACCAGGCCAGCCCAGCATAGCTCAGCTCGGGTCAGCTCAGTTCAGCTCTGTAGTGCGAATTAGTGTCTATATCCCTCCTATGGTCCTACGCACATGAACAGATCCAACTGTTGTTGTCTTACTGTGTCTCTCTGTGCATACTCACTTGCAGTGGTTGGGCCCACAGTCCCGGTTGCAGTACTCGCCATCCCAGTCAGGGTTCTGTCCGTGTGGGTTAGGCGCTCCTGGAGACTGGGACCCCACACTGTTCTGGTAGTCCGCCTGAATGTGAGAGAACCCCTGGAGCAGGAGAGAAAACAGCACCCCATTACAGACTGCTACTAATACTAATGCTTCACAGTGGTGTCCAAAGGCAGGAGGACATGTTCATCTAGGCTTGGGGTGGAATGTGCATATCGTGTGCAGTTCTAGGATCATAGGTTAGGTACCACCATTAAAATATATAGCTTCGACTAAGGGTAACCGTGAATGACTTATGATTAACAACAACTCAATCACCCCCATATAATAATTCATGATCAACATCAATATTTCCTACTGTATAAATCAACAGTCCAATTCCCCACAACTCTGTATGGTTAAGGCAGAGGTCCGACTAACCTGTTGACTGAGAGGAGGGGAGTGGAGAGACGCCTGGAGCCCCATTTGGTGCGACTGGACCTGCTGCATGCGGATTGGCTGGTTGAGCAAAGAGCTCTGGTGCAGGGAGAGCTGGGGGTGAAGGGGTGGGCTGATCTGGAAGGGGGCGGGGGGAGAGGCACTCATGCGGGGCGGCAGCATCTGGGATTGGCTGAGGGTCCGGGCCAGGGTGTGGCGCTGCGGCCCGGCGAAGCTCTGCAGGTCCGACAGGGGGAAGGAGCCGGGGCCCAGGTAGGGGGAGGAGGGCTGGGGGGGTACGCTGTACAGGGGCTGCTTGGGGGGCAGCAGGTGAGAGGGCTGGGTGTTCTGGGCACTTTTTGGTTCGACTTGATCATTATAAGTCTATGGAGAGAGAAACAAAAACAGATAGTTAAGAGACAGAACACATCATCTAAACTCTCCCTGACAACCAATCTTTCAATCTTGTCATTCAGCAACAAAACAGTCTCAATCACACACCTCAGGACCTACACACCCCTAACACTCACCCACTAACCCCATTTTGTGCATCATCTAACTTGGGGCTTCTTATGTATACCATGGCCTCATTCAGAGCAGGTGCAGACCTAGGCCCCTGCCCCCGGCCCTATGATGAGCTGTCAGATTGCTCATCTCCACCTATCAGTGTTGATTAGGGTGGTAATGGATCCCATTTGTATGAATTGCACGGGGCCGTGGTAATGATCAATAGACACCTTGACAGATGGATTGGAATGGGGAGAGGGTCATATACGCCCTGCTCGAGAGGGAAATGAGACTGTTTGCCAGCAGAACAAATGGAATGACAAAAGGAATCTCTCAGATACTACATTGTGTGTTGTTAATGCGACCCGGCACTAAACAATGCAATTCGAACCATTCCCCCTTCTTCCGTTCTCTCTATGTTGCTGCATAGGAGATAGGAGGCACCATCACTCATAGGCAAAACATGAAAATGCCATACATCTAAATTAGCAGGGTGGTTGTCAGGGGGGGGAAAGTGACAAAAAGCCAATTATGTGTAGCATTGAATTGGATGCGCAGTCCTATGTATGTGATGAAACACAAGGGAAGATGCATCAATAACAAGAATAAACCAATAGTTATATTCATGTGTCGTGTACAGGCTACAGTTCATAGGTCCTGCAAGCATTAACATCAAAATGATCTTTCTCACCAGGCTTCACTTCATGACTCAATTCCATAAACATGGATTGGAATTGTATGACCCTCCCCCTATCCCAACCACAATCCCAACCCCCAACCCAGGCTCAAACCTATGGAAATAAGGTATTGTTCCGAATATGGTAAAGTCTTGTTGCATTGCTCCGCCCCACTTCCAAGGAAAGTCCCTCCCCCACCATTAGCAGGGATTTTCCATCCAATCCATCATCTCTCTAAGCAAGCCTGGCGTGTCATAAGTGTTACCTTGGAAACCAGACTGGCTCTGTATGAGGCGAGGGCTTTCAGGTACTCTTTCTTGGCTGCCTCGGTTTTCCTCTTGTACCCCTGCAACGAAAACAAAAGAGTGTGAAGTTGACACACATAGTACAGTATCCTGTACTGTATTGTACACACCCACACACACACACACACACACACACACACACACACACACACCCACACACACACACACACACACACACACACAAACTTTATACAGAACACTTCAATTTCCTCATCATACAGTACCAGTAATACTTCCTCATCTCAATGGGTATTCTTCCTTGTAAATAACACAACCATGATTTCCATTCAAATCCACCTAAATAAATGAATTGGAACTATTCTCTATATATCTTTTATTATGTTAATGTATAACTGATGTAATCATACTACAACAGTCCTAACAAAAAATTACTCTTAAAATATTAACATAGCATCACACAAAATGGTGTGTATGTGCGTGTGTGTATGTGTATGTGTGTGTATGTGGGTGGGTGGGTGGGATGGTGGGTGTATGCGTGTGTGTATGTGTGTGTGTGTGTGTGTGTGTGTGTGTGTGTGTGTGTGTGTGTGTGTGTGTGTGTGGATGCGTGTGTGTGTAGAGGGGGCTGAAAATAACAAGGCCAGTAAGCCCAGGAGACCAAAGCTATGGGGTAGACAGCACTTAAGCCCTGGTGCACTATTGGCTATGTATCATAATGGATTCAAATTCCAGATGGACAGCAAGGCTGCACTTTGATTGACAGCATTGACTCTACAGTGTTTATATATGGATACAGTACAAAACCTGTGGCTCCATAAAATGGAGATCTAGGCTGGATGTTCACTATCTACCGTAAATGGACCAATGGCAGCATCATCTGCCATTTTAATCCTTTTATATGTAAAGGACTGCCAATGTAAAGGAATGTGGTGAAAATCAACTCTTTAATCAGGCTTACTTGGAATATTTGGCTGGATTCTTTTTCACATTCGCAGCACCTCACTGACCACACATCCTGATAGAAATCTACAATATACTGTACAGATTGAATTCAACTACAAGACGAGCTAGACCAACTGTATAGCGAAGGGCAATGTTTCAATTAAAATCCACTTTAAATCTCGCTCATTTGCAATTTTCTATTCAGACTGTTGGCTGGAGATGAGGATGGCTATGAAACAAAAACAATAGATTTTCCTCAACAGACAGACGCCCTTGAGGCAAATCCAAGGACAAGGGGGAGAGGGGGAAAGAAAATCGTTAATTCTGTATTCTCGGCTGGATCAAAATGCCACGCAACAGATTTAAATAAATAAGGAAACTTCACACGTTCCAAGCTGTCAAGAGGGCAATGAAGATACATGGTGGAGGAGCTCCCACCACAGATGCTATACTGTATTAGAGCAGTAAAAACACTGCATGTACTCCCATAGCTATCCTACAACACAATATTTGTAAATGGAGGAAGGGAGGGAAAGCCCAATATCACTGTTCTCTTGCATTACTTCGGCCTACGTACATGATCTCTCTCATATCTTTATAAAACACTTCCTTGTCTAAAAACATTGGATTACACTTTTATTGAATTGTAACTTTGAGGCCTCATAAAATCTTCATAAGCTGTATGCTTCACTAATCATTTATAAGGGAACTGCATACAAGTTTCAATAGAAAATCTGTAAACAGCCTTGGGTGTTGCTTCCAGGGTCACATTTGTATGTGTTTCATATTGGCCAGGTTTGGTCTGTTAAATGTCCAACGTCATTAGATTCAGCCAATTGACTGTTCTACGGTTGTTACACATGAAGCCCTGTATTCTTCTCCTTCTTTGACTCGAATAAAATTTGAGAAAGAAAATAATTTTAATGAGAGCCAAGGGAGTGAGGATAAATGGATGGATTATCTTTAGAAAGAGCACAACTAGCTCATTAAGGTGAGCTCTATCTCAAAGCACTGTTCTGGTAATTACCTCACAGATAATGGCCTGGATTGGCTGGTAGAGCACTTGCTCCATCTACTGGTACTGTAACTCAGCACACTGTTCGTGTAAATGTGTGTGTGTGTCTACATGTATGAACTGTTTTATTGTAGAGGGTACATGTAGAAGACTGTGTGTGTGTGTGTGTGTGTGTGTGTTTGTGTGTTTGTGTGGGGGGGGGGTGCATACCTGCTTCTGCTCCTCCCCTAGGCTGTCCCACATGGAGGCCACTATCTTGGACACATCCCCGAAGGTGGCGTTGGGGTTCCCTCCTTTAATGGCTGCCTGGGTGTCCCTGAAGAAGAGGGCATAGGCCGACACAGGCTTTGATGGCTCATTAGGATCCTTCTTCTTCTTCTTCTTCTGGGGTTTGGGCTTGGGCTTCATCATCTCTGAGGAGGGCCGCTTCTCCCCGGTGATCTGGGAGGGAAACAGTGAGAGGGAGGGGTGGGTGGGAATTGTAAATAATTGTTCATAGAAATGTCTAGGAAAGGAATGAAAATGTGAATGAAAATGGCCAATTTTTCTTCTACATCTGGAGGTGGAGATATATGATGATATTGAGTATGATGAGTGTGTGTGTGTGTGTGTGTGTGTGTGTGTGTGTGTGTGTGTGTGTGTGTGTGTGTGTGTGTGTGCGTGCATGCACGTGCGTGTGTGTGCGTGTGTGTTCTGTGTCATTCTGAATTGGCAAAGCAGCACTAAAAATAGGTACAGTAAATTAGAACTCATAGCCTGATAATTGTCATCATCAAAACAGAGGAAAAAGAAAAGAAGAGATAGATATAACTAGAAAAAGAACGAGTGAGAGAAATGAAGGAGATAGAGGTCAGAACAGTCCTCAGGAAAGCATAAAGGGAAACCCTGAAACAAGCTCTCTGCAAAACAACACTGCTGTCCATCCAAATGCAACTCCAACAGAACAGGACTGCATATGTACCCTCTACACAGGAGGACCCAACAAGAGCCAACAAGAGAGAGATCTCTGAAAACCAACACTCACTTCTGCTGGAAGTCATCAATATGAGGATTTGTGGACAAGGGTGAATGGTGACTGATAGACAGATAGACAGATAGTCAGACAGACAGACAGACAGACGGATGGACAAACGGACAGACAGACAGACAGACAGAGCAGTCTCTAGGGGTTAGGGAGTACTGGGTGGGTGTTGGGTGGGGCTAGTAGGGTCTGGAAGAGAGAAGGCCAGACAAGAGACAAGAGAGATTCCCATCAAGGCCTGTATTCATTATGTATTTCAGAGTAGGATTGCTGCTAGATTATAATGAATAAGATTACATGGACAGGAGAGTCCTGATCCCAGATCAGTACTTCTACTCTGAGACGCTGTATGAATACGGGCCCACTCCGTGTTTTAAAGATCCATTCATAGCACCATGCTGTCGTATACTGAATTGTGAGTGTGTTGGTTCATTTGACACACATGAATCAAACATGTATAAACACTGTATATTTTAATTTCACTCATCAACACTTTGAAGTCAAATCCAGGTCATCTTAGCCTGGGCGTGATGCTTTATGGAGATTGCTTTCCCCTTCGTCTGGTTCTGATGTGGGGGAGAGCACATCAGCCATTAGAGGAGGAAGGCAAATCAAACATTTAGTGGGAGAAGAGGTGTATCTAATGGAGGATAGAAGGGAGGAGGACCTGCTTGATGTGGCCATTAGTATCAGTGCAACATCAGTTAACCTGATTCCGTGTGACTATAAAGACAAAAAAAAGAAAATAAATTATATTTCCATCTTGAATGCTGGATGGATACATAATGTTAAACGAATACATAATGATAAACTGGTATTATTGTGTGTAATGACGGATGTATGAATTATACATTATGTATGGCAGCACTGGATGGAAGGGTTGTGGTTTGCAGGTCTGTGTGAAGGGGGCATACTGTAGTAACAGTGGTCTTATTGGTCTATACACTGACAAGTCATCTAAGCACTCTAGTTGATCTTCAAATGGTGCACGCTTCTGTTAACATCATGACATGGTTTACAAATAAAAACACTTTCACTATAATTCTTCAAAACATCTACGGCTTTGGTCTTAAAAAGCATCAGGGGGATACGGACCATGTGAAAGAATTCTGAATGATCACTTTAACACCAAGTATCAAACAGCAAGTCAAGGATATGAAAAACATAACAGTTTCAAACAGTCATAATGCATACTTATCATGGGATTAAGGAAAGGCCTTGCCACTCCCTTTACTGCAGTTTTAAAAAGAAATGATTGCCTTTGAAATTGCATTGTTTCAGAAACCATTTGAAGCCAAACAACATATTCCACACAGCATGAAATTAGGTCATCAGAATCGGAGGCTTGCGCACATTTGGTTAAGAAAAGGGGGTCTCTCGAATATAGCTTTTAGATGCGACATGCGGAAATGAATGAACATTCTCATTCAAAGTAAAAATGAACCCCATTGCTTGTTCTTTCTCTCCATTTCACTGCCTTGGTTGGGGTAGTATTTATTTTTTTTCCACGAGTGTGCGGTTTCATTAAAAAATAATCATCTTCCACTTTTATGCAATGAGGCAAAAAAATAGCGTTTGAAATGACATCTGTTCCACCCTGCCTTTGAAGTGAGGGGCTGAATAAATTGAAGGGAGAGCTAATGGAATGACAAACTGAAAAGCAAAATAATCTCCAGGAAAAATCATTTATATTTATAAATTGCAAAGCGTGGCACAAAACATGACCCTTCAGGAAAAAATGGAATTCTCTCATTGCACTGTCCCTTAAATAGGCCCACAACATACTAGTTCAGTACTCTAGATAGGACATAGACTAAACATACGAAAAGGACTCTGATAGAATAGTACACTGATGAAGAGGAATGGATTAACATCATTTTAATACAGCTGGGTACATTCAAGTGACAATACACGTACAGTAGGCTACGTAGCTGGCTGAGGACTCTAAAGCAGATGGTCTTAACAATGAACTCAACCTGCAATTACAGCTGGCTTTACAGACAATTCTCAAACCAATACACCACACACCCTTTGTTGATGCAGACACTTATAGGCCCTACAATATAACTAGGGCCCTGACTTTTTCCTGATCAGGTGACAGATATGGTCAATATATCCAGGCTTTAATGTACATAACACAAATATGTAAAAATATGGTAGATAGATTTGCTGTTCATCAGTCGAGGGCTGGCAAAGCCCATACCATTAGCATTTCTGTTGTCAGAAATGTGGAGAGGAAGAAGGAGATGGGAAGGGTTTCTGTAATTATGAATGGACAGCACTGCGTTGGCAAGACAAGATTAGAATTGACAGTCTGATAACTGCGTCACTATCAAAACAGGACAGGAGAGGGAGAGAGAGAGGAGGGAGAGAGAGGAGAGAGAGAGAGAGAGAGAGAGAGAGAGAGAGAGAGAGAGAGAGAGAGAGAGAGAGAGAGAGAGAGAGAGAGAGATGGAGGAGCGGGAGTGAGCTGACAAGGGGAGGGGAGAATGAGGGAGAGAGGGAGAAAGAGAGAGAGAGAAAGAGAGAGAGAGAGAGAGAGAGAGAGAGAGAGAGAGAGAGAGAGAGAGAGAGAGAGGGGTAGGGAGAGGTTGTCCAATCAGAGAGGCCCCATGCACAGACAATGCACAGAAAAATGGCAACACAGAAAGGGCTTGGTTAGCTAAAGCATTCTCCGTGCTCTGTATTGATTTCTAATGGGAGTGAATTGAATGAACAACCTACAGAATGGAAGCAATGAACAGATCCTATTGCTCTTCGGATTGAGGAGCTTGATGTCAGTTTCTGAGCTATAAGCTGTAGGACTGAGGTACAAACTACTGTATGCTCAGCAGTTCATCTCACCACAGAGAAGCCATTTTAAATGAGATTTAAGATTGGGGGGTGGAATAATCTGCAGGCAAACCTAAAATGATGATGTATTCTTGCAATATTGAACTTAATATGAGAGTTACCATAAAGAAATACGTAATCTTCTGAGATACCACGAGGAATGCAATATATTTGCCTTGCCTTGTACAGAAGCGCACCTACAGTAGAGCCCCATTGAGAGCCACATTTGCTAAAGAGCGCTGTGCACCACTAAAACCATGTGCAATGATCGTTTTGGTAATTTGGTGTCACCTCAAAAAGGGTCTGTCCAGAACAACCCAAACTTTGCACCAATATAGGTAACATAACACCTATGACGTTCCACATTTAATAATTACAGATAGGCGAAAAATAGGCAAAGCAGTTGTCACCTGCCTGGGATAATCTCTCATACCACTAGTACATCCTCCATATTTGTGGATGTAGGCCTAGTGTATATTCTTGCCTTAATACAATCTGTAAGATATATCCCCTAAAAGATTGAATGACCAATGTTGCATACATCGATTCCCTCCGCTCTCTGTGCTTATTACTAATTAAATCATGTATGCCTTTGATAGGGTATCAAATCAAATAGGAGAATATCTTAAACACTTTTTATTGTACATTATAGGAAAACATGCATAGCCTACTTCATTGAAAAATGCTTGAAGAGGGAATGGGAATATCTTTGATTTTTAAGGAGGCCTACTAACAGTAAACTAACCTATTTATTGCAATGTGATGGCGATGTGATGCCGTTTACAGGGAGGAAATAATAAGGAAAATGAATTGATAGAATTAAATGCATGTAAGACTACACTACAGTGGCAGGTAATTATGGTTATGACTAGGGTTTGCGAGAGATAACGGAGAATTGCCTATTTATTTAGCTGATGCACATGATTAAAAAAAGTATTTTTCAAAACATGAAAAACCGTGACAGCATTTGGAGACTTGCAGCAGGTGGAATTGTGGCGTGCCAATGTAGGCATGTTATTATGTTTTTATAATATTAAATTATCCCCACCCACTCATTGCCGGAGACCTGCCCTCGGCCTCGACCCTAACAGAAACTTTGCGGAACAACATTACCAACTTAGAGGCCATCTCCACTAAAAACATAACGTTGTGCAGCACTCTTTAATGAAAGCAAATTAGGGCCCCTAATGTGGCCTAAATTAGTGAGTTTGACTTCCACTAGTTCAACACGGTGTGTGTAAGGAAAAAGAAAAACAAAAGAGTATCTCAGCTATGTAAAGTAACAAATAAGGTTTTTTGACAACCAATTTGGCCAACAACATTGTAGAATAAAGGCTTTGTGGAGTTCCACAATATATTCATGAACCAAACACACTATTTTCACATTAACCCTAACCCAATCCTTAATTTGTTTTTGTTGAATTTGTTTTGTTTATTTCAGGAAACAGGTGAAACCAAAATACCCAATTGTGGATTCTTCTCAATGCTTTTTCCTCTCCTATTTCCTCATCTGCGCTCATATAAACTGAACAAGTGCATGCAATATACTGTACCATTTTCGAAAGCTTTAAAATGGCATACTGTAGGCTGTAAGTAGAGTACAGTACAGTACTTAGTGCAGCTGTTTTAGACTGTAAGCCTATGTGGGTTTACTGATATAAATAGCTAAATCAGAGCAGCTAGAGGAGCAGCGGGTAAATGTGTTTTAATTCACACAGAAATAATGAAGTCATACCACTCCTGAGGTGTGGATCAATGTTCATGTGACCACTTGGCTGAAGGATTTCTTTAGTTCTAAAATGTTGTCATTTCTTTACCCGCACCCTTGCTCATTCAAAGGGTGTGTTTAAGGACTAGTTTTTAGGAGTCACCTATATACCAAAATTACTGACATTTATGCTTCAAATATATACCCTGCATATGGAAACCATTACCACTCATGTCATTCTGTCCATCTGTAAGCAATGAGTCTGACTGTATGTCAAAAACCGCACATATCCTTGAGCATATCCAGGCACACATCCAGAGAACTATACACTGATCCAATGGAAACACTCCTCAGCCCTAACAATTCTGAACAGGAACAGTAAATGTACCTGGTACTGTATATCTGAAAGATGTGAGGTAATATTAGTGGGAAGTGCATTTCTCAGCTTCTTTCACTCATTATGGAACTTGTAATTAATGCTGGCACCCTGCCATATAAGATGCATTAAGTCTTTATGATTATGGAAAGATAATGTTGTTGTGTTTCCCTCAGACTTTTACATAGACTTGGAGTGCTAAACCTGCACCATGGAATTGGCTTTTAGTGAGAGGCTACCTATCAAAATGTATGATAATAGTTCCTGCAGAAAAGAGTCAAACAGATCAATAGGAATGATTCTATACAGAAGCAATATTGTTAAGGCCAAGAAGGCATTTCTAAAACCCTTGCATAGCAGTGGACCTGCTAATCAGTGCAAATTGCAAAGTTGGGCCCTTGTATTTGGTAATGTGGTGAACAGTCATAAATGAAAGCTAATTAGATTAACAGTACTCTAACGAGCTGTTGGAGGGCCCCCGCAGATCGGATCCTAATAAATTGTGGCAAAGCATCTGCCATGCACTTCCAGGCACCATGAGCATTCTAATTGGCCCCAGTGGGTTGCTGTAGCACAACATAGCACTGTGCAATTTAGAGAGAAATAAAAGCAAATGCTCACGTTTAAGCCTAGGTACATTTGAGAGAATAACACTTTTTTGATTATGTGGCCTCACAGGCAAAGACTTGTACGAACATTTGGATACCCAAAACACAGTACAGGTAGTGTGGCTTCACCACCACAAAACAAATCTGAATGTCCAAACACATGAATAGACGTGGGTATTCATCTTGTCTTTGTTGAAATGGCCCTATGAACAAGGTTGTGCAAACTGAGAAGCACTGAAAGGAAAAAAAAACAATTAATCAAACATGAATGGACTTCCATGGCTGGGTTATTTCCATAGCAACAGCCAGAGGGGACAATTCGAACCCTTTAATGTGAGCTGGCGATGTTTCTTTGTAAACATCAGATCAGTAGGCGAGATGGCCTGGCAACAGAGGCATCACAGGGCAACAACCTCTTGGTATCAATCGAACTTTCATTATCCAATAGTGAAAGGAAAAGAAAGGCTCTGCCAAACAACATTCTGAGGTGTTTTGAGGTGATGTTGGCCCATTAACACTTTCAGAGCTCAAGCCCAGTGAGGTAGGCCGAGTGGGGAGTAAATGCCATTTACACATCTTTTCTTGGGAGAATGATTGTTAATTACACGCCTTGCGGAAATTAGCGTCTTTAGCATTAGCATTTACGTTGATCATTTTCTAAACTAAATCCCAGCATTCAATTGAACGTCATGTGTCAGGTAAGTCCATATAAGTGGTTTTCAGGGACCCATATGGCTGATAACATCAGGATGCAAATCATCAGGAAGATCCTATCAAACATTTGCCCATGTAGGACAGTGTTGTGTAGGAGATTCAGTGTTTAGTGAATATCCAGTTGGTCAATAGTAGTTTTTTATGGATCTATGTTGTAGAAAGCAAGACTTGAAACTGCTGCCATAACTCGTTAATTCAGTCAGGGGTTATATAAAAAAATGTAAAAAAATCTCTTGTCAAGAAAATCAGCAAGCTTAGTCACAGCTATATCTCTCTAACATGCGCACAGCACACCTTAGGCAATATGCTCTGCTACTGGAACTCATTCCTTGCCTCTCTCTCCCTGCCTCCTGCTGAGACAACATTAGATGGTAGGCCACTGGTGCGCAAACATTACGAAAGGCTATAATGATGGCTGCACGGTGGTTGCCATAGGTACTGTTATGCTAATTGTCATCCATGGCAGTCACAGGGGGTGGGGTGTTGTCTGAGCAACCTGCTTTGTTTGGCCACTGACGTCCACTGTCTGATGAAAAGGGATGACAAAAGGTGTGTCAAAATTGGCATCACTCGCAGAGCAGCCAAACCATTGATGTTGGTCCCTTCAAAAAACAGATTCTAAGAGAGGGAAATATACAGTGTGGGAAATAACATCAACACAATTTTTTAATTCAGCATTCCATTGCAGCTATTCACATGAAAGGTATTGGTATTAACTCAATAAAACTACACAGCAAAATATATTGTAACATTACAATCCATAAAAAAATCTATGTGCAATAAAGTGGAATGACAAAGGAAAAAAGTATTAGAACACAGTAGGCTTGCGAGGTTTTCATTTTTTGATACCGGGAAACCGTCCACCCAATAAAACATGATCTTCGCTTAAACCGTGGGATTCAAAATCACATTGTTGTAGGGCTTTGACTGAGCTGCCAATTTCAAATGATTAAGCCCTATACTTTCCTCGAACCTGCTCGAACACTTTCCATGAGCAGTGCTTAAAAATGAGCTTCAAATAAATAAATACAAACAGTGCTAAAAATACTTTTGGTTCGTAATGAGACTATGTCGGGATAAATTCGACTATGTATGGTACATTAGTATGGTAAGTTAAGTTTTCAATGTGCCATATTTGTCTTTCTTTGAGAATACTCATGACCGTGGCTGCTGTAGACATAGATATTATATACACGTAAATACGTAATATTTAAGCAATATCACACGAGAGGGAGTGTGTTATACTGAATATCAGCACGGCTGTGATTCGGTCGTAGGTACGAGGCCGCAGTATAACAGCACGACCTCGAGTGTGATATTGCTTTTATACAACAGTTCTACAGCGCGATTTATTAGTTAACAGTAATAAGCGACAACAGATTATGATTTGTTTGTTTATTTAATCATAGAAATAAACAAAAAATAGTTCCGCAACTGAACTTCAAATGGACTGTTGCCTAGTAACCTGAACACAAACATGTAGTCTAATTAACGGTCATTTAGTAGAACATCAGTGCGGCGGAGTGATACATATAGTTAAAAGTCCCAGTGCTGTTATACTGTATATCGTAACTCATGGAATGCCTCTTGTCCAATCAAATTACTTGGTCGGAACTAACTGTTGTATAAAGGTATATATTATCTATTATCTCTGAGCCCTCGCCCGATTTCCACCATACAAACATACTGGTGAATTATTAGCGTCTCACAGTAGCGTCCACTACAACATAGCAATTTATGATGGTTTTGACAAAAAAACTTATTTTCAAAAACCCCGCTTCACAGTTTAACCGTGAAACTGCCCAACCCTAGAACACAGTAAGAAGAATTACTGAACCAGCTTAGAACCAGTTCTCCTACCTGTGTTAATTAGAATCAGCTGGGTTAGTGCATGTTGGTGGGTAAGTACTTCCACTCTAATTTGTCACTAAGCTTTCCTGCAAGAAACATCTCATGATGGGTAGAGGCAAAGAGCTCTCCCAAGACCTTTGCAACAAGATTGTTGAGCAGCATAGTAATGGCACTGGTTACCAAGAGATTTCTCAACTCCTAAATGTTCCTGTAAGCACCATTGGGGCCATTATCCACAAGTGGAAGGAACATCACTTGACCATCAACCAGCCACGCACAGGAGCACCTCCTCCGAATTCTGACCGGACACTCAGAAATGTAGTCAGAAGAGTAAAAATTGGAAAATTAGCTGAACCGTGAACACTCAGTTAGTCAATGTTCCAGCCCAACAATCTCCATAACAGTTGTGCTTTGAAATAACATTCAATTAATCCCAAAAGTCACTGCTATTGTATACCCCTTCTAGTTTGTTTGGAATGCTAACGGTTAGCAAAAACAGGTACATGTATTCCAAACTGTCCCAAAATGCTCTTGTCCCCAAACCACAGATGGGCGAGAGTAATGGCTCCATCGTGCGGGGCCGTGGCCTGCTATTGTAGAATCACAGAGCGTTTAATTGAAACAAATGACTCTAATAATGGGACATTATCCCCACAGGCTGGCTGTGTGGTGGGCCTAATTAGCGTCGCGGCAAGGACGACTCGCCACGCTGATCCCTCAAAGGAAACGGAAAACCCCTTTTAAGTGGGCAAAGCGGGACGCTCCCGCCGTCCGTGTAAGCGCATTCCCTCGCCAAACTAGCGTGGAAAACAAGCACATAGTTTCTCTCCACGTGCCCTATCCATTCACTCTCTGGGTGCGTCCCAATCTGATTGGTCGCTCCCTTTCTTCCCTCTGCCCTTACAGACTGTCAACAGGAACTTACTGTACAGTATAAGGTATGATAACAGCTATGATAACATCCAAGTTCAGACCTTTACTATACTGGAACTAATATGTGCTGCAACATATTTTCCCAGAGCAGAACCATTCTCATCACAATGAAAATCTGTTATCCAGATTTAATTGTTTACCCTTGCACATAATTGCGGAAAGTCAGCTAATGCAATGTTCAAATCTCTATGACCATGCTGTTTTAAATATTCATTAGTCTTAACAGTCACCTAAGGTTATTTGAATTAGCAGTATGAATATTCATGGGTTGCAATGAATGCTCATTTGTTTTTAATGTTCAATCCTTTAATACAGCTCTTCATTACTTCACTCTCATACATGCATAATAAGCCTCACAAAGCAAAGCTTTACTTTTAAACACAATCTCTTTAATAACATATTTGTTTTGGTTTTAAAGTGTAGCGTGCCCCGGCAATTACTTTATTATTATTGCTGTGACACAACACATTGCTCACCCCGGTTGTCGAGGATACCACTGACGGACATCTGTCTATTTGTCAAATGAAAAGCCCAAACAGAAAACATTCCATCAGTAGCTAAAAAGTGATTTATATACAAACAGAACCAAAATGTCACATCTATTTCACTGAGAGGCAACAGTGCAGGCAGGTCATATGAGATGTATCTCAGACCGTTCTTTACCAAACAGAAATTGGCCCCATGTTGCTGCTGTCAAAGCTGCTGCAATCAGTATGTATTCTATGTTGCTGCTTTACAAAATGGTGACAGCCTTTTTTCCTCTGCCTATGTTCTAAATGCCAAGTGAGGCAAAAATAAATTTCCTTTACCAGATTAAATTATGTCAAATGAAGTCAAGCCCACATAACCTTGTAGCCATCAGTGAGTTTGACAAAAACGGATCCTGAAAAATATGCACACACACACACAGAAGCACTTTTTTTCTTCTTCTTCTTTTTGTCTTCTATTAAACATATTGATTAAGAATGGATGGCCGTCAACAATCTGGAAATAATTTGCTTTCCCATCACAACAGTGATGCCAGCTAGACACCATACTCAGGACATAAACTATGACCTAAAGTGACAGTATTTAGACAACAGAGTCGTGAATATGGGCAGCCTAAGATCTGTGAAAAATAATTAGCACCACATGTTTAACAAGATTGAACAAATCCCCAATACGGATAATGTGAATGAGTACTACATGAACTTGCAGATTTGGTGTGTTTTTTTGGGCAGCAGGCTTTTCCCCAAACTACCCCTCATTATGTTCATAACGAGACGTCAGCTGGCATTCAGTTTCAATATTTAAACGTACTGGCGTCCCCCTCAGCGCCGTCCTCGGCCCCCTCCATGACCCTCATTTACTGCTGGAGAATTCCCTCTTCTTTTTCAAAGAGACAAATCTCACTACCATCTCCCCTCTCACATACACAAGTCAGGCTCGGGGATCTGGGGGGCCTGTCGAACATGAAAAACCCCTCACAGTAGCACACTGGGGTGGAGGTGCCGTTGACAGAGAGGGCTGTGTTGGGATTCTCCCTTCATCATAAGTGCTCCCACTCCTTGCCTCTGTTTGCCCCCAGAACAGACAGACAAGAGTGGATGGGCTGGATTTGGAAAGGCAGAGTCAAATAAAGGGGCTTGGCCAATTTTTTGGCAGTTAAGCAGTGTTTTGTAAACTTCAAAACTAAACTACATCTGTTTGGTATGAATTAGTACAGTACATGCAATAATGTATGGATAAATGCATAGTAAAATTCATACTGTATGTCTACTGGCTGGTATGAATAGATTGAAACTGTAATCTTAATATATTAGAAGTTAAAAAAAGTTAGAAGTCTTGTGGAGTCAAATATTTCTCAGATGAAACATATCTTGTTGCAAGTTTCATTTCATCATCTTTCAAAAGGATACCACCTCATATCATTCATGGTACTGTAGATTCCATATATCATATATCTACAAAAGAGGCAAAGCCAACAAGAATACATTTAAATACCCAAATAACACCATTCCTCTTCATTGCTCTGTGACAATCTACTGCTCATGTCGTCTTTTTGACTGCCTCCCAAACAGAATCACAATGAAATGAGAGGGAGGGGGCCGTCAAATAAGGGATGGATTCCCAGGAAAAAGATGATGATGATGATGATGGTTACGGGTACTTCCCTGCTCTCAGCACTGTGAGCATTCGACTCTGTTTTCTGTGATTGTAGACCATGAGATGGACGGTGGAGAAGAGAATTCCAAAGCAGAGAGAAGTTTACAGAGCTTTTGCCTTGGGCTAAATGTTGTACTAAAACCAGCAACATCATCCCTTGAGATGAACAATATATAGTGCTCCAGCTGAGCTTGTGGTACGTGTAGGGGGTTTATGTACTGTAGGGAAGCCTAATCATTGTCAATACGAGCTGTATCCTTGAGGTATTAGCGTTGAGTTAAATGTTTTGAATAAAGCTGCAATGAAACAGAATAGGCTTACTCCAACAAATAGCATAATACTTTTTTTCACATTATACAGTACCGGTCATCAAATACGAAAACCATTGTTTTACAGTAGCTGGCTGAGAAACACACAACTACATAAACAGGCTATGCCAGACAAGTCAGATAATTAGCAAACACAAACCTAATCGCTCATTTCTGACAAGATCCCCAAGAAAACAACCTCTGTTTGATTGCCCCCCATGACTATGTACCAATGTATTAATGAGACAAGAACAGCACAAATTATGTTTTTAACTACATAATCTTCTATATTTTCTATAAATGCTCTTTCTTTACAAACACTAACATCATGCCACCTTATTTCCAGGTCTCTTAAACACACATACAGTGCAGTGCTGTGCATACGACAGAAATGAGAATTGAATCTGTCTATTATGCCTTCATTGGCATAAAATTAAGGTTAATTGACTTCATAGGAAAATTTGTAAATGAAACATCCTTTCCTAATGGAATGAAATTGAAAATAACCTCATCTTCAATTCCTTGAAAATATTTCTCAATATACAGCCTACTTTTCTATTCCTCTGCCTCAGAAATAAGCTCCTCTTGTCCCGGGAGATAATAAATGAATTGAAATTTTTTCTTCCTTATCGGTCATCTATTTTTCCAGAGTAAGCTATTACTTGCTGTGGTTGCTAGGCAACAGGAAATATTAATAGTCGCTATTATTAGCCGGGCTCCAGTAGAGTAGTACTAAAATGAGGAAGTGGAAAACATGAATGTGTTACATAAATCTTTAGACCTTTCACGGTGTGTGCAAGTCTCTGTTTGTGCGGTGATTTATTGCGATGGCGGTTCATTTATGAGAAAAGGGGGTGTGAAATAAGAAAATGGAACATTACCCTGAAGGACTATTTGAAAATAAATAATTGCAAAGGTGAAACGAAAGCTGTTTAAAAACCAGGGCTTTCTTTCACTGAAATGTTATTGGCCTAATACACCGAGAAAGAAAGAAAGAAAGGGAGCGGCTTTCTCCCATACACATGCAAGTAATGCATGCACACACACACATACACACATGCACGCACACACACACACACACACACACACACACACACACACACACACACACAAACACACTTTCACCGTAAAGTACAAGTACTGTACAGTATTTTTACTAGTATGTTCAACATAGTATACTACTAAGTATAGTGTCTTAATCTGACTCTTATGGTAGTCACTCTCTCTACCACACGAAACGTATGCAGTGTGATTCTGAAATCACATAAGACCTGATTAACTAAGGATAAATGCCACGGATGCTCACATTAAAGCATGAATATTTATGACCCAGAAAAAAAGTTATATTTGTGTCAGATGAAAGTATATAATGTTGAATAATTCACAAGCAGGGGGGCCATTTATAATTTATCTTATTCGATTCTATGATTAAAGCATTTGAATGTGTACGCCAGGGGTGTTTGCATGTTCAGACTGAAGCATGTTTAACACATGAAATAGTCGCTTACTGGGGTTGGAATGGAGGTCCTCTGTATCCTTTTGAAACCAGAAAAGCAGCTGAGAAGGGAGATCCCTCCTCTTTGCTTTTAGACTTAAAGAGCCCCTTTTTGCTTTGCCGATCAGAGAACAAATAGAAATGTGCATATCACAGCTTCATGCTCACTTTGAGGGAATACAATCTTTGAGTGGGGTGACTGAAAATATATTTTAAAATCTGTCGCTAAGGTCTCTGGTAGTTGAAAAGGCAGAGTCTCAAAAAGGATGAATTTTGTATTTTTTCAATATGAGAATGTTTTGTTTTCACTGTAATTGGTGTATAAGTATTCTGCTAATTGAAACAAGTGTCTCTCTCTGTTTCAAAACAAGAGCATCTCTTGTCAAGCCGTAATGAAAACATGTGGCGAATAAAACATCGAATTTAAGTTAAAACCACAAAAAGATCAGCTCTAGCTACTTTGATACTGTACTTACAGTCCCAACCGTAAAACAGTTTGAGCAGGAATAACCTTCAGATAGAAAAAATTCCACTGGGGCAGCAATATATAAAGAAAGGCTCCATTGTGATGGAGACCGAACTAACCCAGCCACACGTCTGGATTAATGGGGAGGACCCAGGAGAATAGAGGAAGGTGGAGGAAGAAGAGGAGGAGCAGGAGGAGGGTAACTTGTGGACTTACCGAGTGCATGGGTCCAGAGAGGAGATGGCTGTCCTGGCCCAGCATGTTGGACATCATGAGGGCGGGCAGCTCGGGG
>NC_137676.1:44461308-44483808 GCF_963989245.1 Nansenia antarctica
TACCATGTTCAGATACCAAATATTGCGATCATTCATGATGGATTGTAATAAATTACAATCATGTATCAAAAGACAAAAACTTTACCTCCTGCTCTACCTCGATATCTCTATCCCTACCTCCACCTCTCCTCTCTTTACCTCTACCATAGAAAAACAAATTGACATGCTGCTTTCCCTCCAAATACTAATGTGTCGACTCAGCTGTTTTCAGTCAATCTCAGAACATGCGATGCAAAGGTTTCTCCCTTAAAAACCTCATAGTCCAGAAGAAGGAGCACACAAGTGAGGTGGTTGTGATGAAGAATTCACTAATTGAACATTCTCAATGAACAGCTAGTATACAAGCTATATAAACATTTCTAAATTGCATTTCAATCCAATCCCTGAACTGAATTAGATTTAGATGGAGCTGTGCAGAGACAACCCGTGATACACACACCGTTTACATTATGAGCTGCATCTAACATGAATAAATGACCTCTTCTTGTTGTTTGCCCTGAACAAGGTGAGATACTTTCTTATGATTCTGCAAATGCAAATAGGTGGTACATGAGGAAGCCTCACTGTGGTATCTTCAAGGGCCATCTTGACATAATATTGTGCTGAGAAATATGGTTTTGCACTCTCAAAAGCACACTGAGGGTATTCACCAGGGAATGAAAAGCAATTTTGTCAGAGGCAATCTGATGCTGACTCCCTTTATAATGACTGAGGAAAATTAATCATCACAAATAATATTCCAGTGTCAGCCATTCAAGAGCTTTTTAATAGAATTTTTATGATTCATGTCTCGCGGTACACATCAAGCAGTCCGTTCTGCAACATTTCAGAAATCAATTCAATATCATCTTCGTGTAGGCTGTCATCTCGCCTGCCAGAGCAGCCATTTATCTTGCAAACAAATACTTTTAGCAAGAAACGCTGAGGAAAAAAGCCAGCATGTTTCAACCTGGCTCTTTTGGTGCATGGAACTAACATAGAAGTCTCATAATACAGTTGTTACATTGTTAGCAAAAATCTTTTTTTCTTCCAATAGTATTTTTCATAGCAAATATTTTCATAACATTCACTGTACATGAGGATTTGATTGATATGCATGGTCTGATAAAAATGTTATGTCGGTGAGAGCTCCTTTTCCTAACAAAATAGATAGTCCAATTTTCTACATTGTCCACCGAAAAAGCATTTCTCACAGCATTTTCAAGGACAGTGCTGCCATGTTTTTTCCCTAATGAACTACAACAAATATCCTCAGGGATTTGGATTTCCATAGAGTTTGTTGAAAGAAGGTTTGGACACACCATCGCTCTAAATAACTGTCTACACCACGTCCCATTGGGACACTGTGCATTGCAGTCCTGTCCTAGCATAGGCTACTAGTCCTGTCTGACAGTAGTTAGCACCTGAGGGGTACTGTACTATGCTTTGTCATGACACGGCTATACTGTAGACGGCGTTTATTGTGCATTTGGACATGCCTACAGTATGACAAAGCAAGGACTATTTTTTGTGGACTTAAGGTACGTTGTAACATACCCAGTCTATGGCAAAATATATTCGTGAGATACCTGTCAGATATACATGTTTCTGCTGTTTCTTCAAATAGGTTTGTCACTGAAACAAATGCTCCACTTTTAAAACCCTCAGCACGACTAAAGCTTTGAACGCATTTGATCCCACTTTGATCCAACTGCATTTCGCATTTCAGACAATTCATTCTCAAAAAGGAAACCGAACTGATGTAGTATGCATGTTCAAAGATTTGAATGCTGTGCAAGGCTATTTTACAACCTTCTATTGTTTTTTACAGCTTGGATGCCCTTGAGGATAAGACATGGGGCAAGGACATTACAAGTTTAATATTTTCAAACATAGATAAATAATTCATAAATATACTGTCTTTCAGGATATGGAGGCGCGTGGATAAAAGTGAAGGGGTCAAAACAAAATGTCAAATGTTGATTCAGCCTCTGTCTCCAACCTTCGCCCTCCCTTGAAAGGTGAAATGTAAGCAAATCTTTTCATTTTGCCAGAAAGGAGAGTATTTTAGGGCTCTGAGGACACTATACAACAACTCTTCTCTACGATTCCATGTTGTCAACATGAAATGATCTTACTGTACATGCCATTAGATGCATTCATCCATATGTTCCAAGTTTTACACTTTCTATCTATAAACAAGAGCATAATTAATTGTTTTGCACAATCTACCTTCAACAACGATACCATCAAAAGTGCACTAACCTATGTCCAGTTGAGAAAATGACAGATCGGCCATGTTTTGGCTATAAACAGCTGGCATATACAGTATAAGAATGTAACAAGGACAGTTGGGTGGGTTACTATTCAAGAACATTCTACGGCGATGTCCAAATGCCTCATCACTGATGGAGACAAGAGAGCAAACTTTACTGGAGCATGATTTGGAATGACCGTCAGAAGGACAGTACATACTGTATAGATGCTTGACCTGGCTTTGAAATGACAAGAAAGACCATTTGGGTGATGCATCAGCAGAACCAGTCAGTGTAATACAATAGATGCCCAGCGAACGGCACCTCAATTGAAAAAGAGCAGAAGATGGATTTCAGAGCAGTTTGACTGACAGTGAGGTAGAGTTGGAATAAGTGGACTATGGATGGGGGTTGTACCGTCTAATCCAATCTCAGGGTCACAGGTGACGTCCGTCACTGCGGACAGGTGGGCTAGGATGGGTTTGGCGGAGCCAGAGTGAGCTATCCTCCACCCTGCTCCCCCTGACTGGCAATTCCCTCAAATGTCAAATCTAAATGGATCTCGTTTAGGTGAGGAAGATTCTCCTACATTCTATAACAGCTCTGTGCTGTGTGTGGTGGGCTTGTATTGAGCTGAGCTCCACCTCACACACAACAATATACCAGGAAGTACTTTTTTTTGTGTATAAAGAGGGAGCACACTGCAAAACTCCTTTCCAGTTAAAACCGAGAGATTGAAGATCAAAAAAGGATGTGTGAAGAACTCAACATAATAACCCTCTGATACTCTAGCCGAAATATGTTGAAATATCTTTCCAAAAAAGCATCATGCTCTTCAGTGGCAGTACCAAAAACTGGATATTCGTGGAGCACGGTCAGGATTGTGGTTGTAACCACATTTCCTATTCTCATTCATTAGGGTACGAAATCACATAAATAAATAATATATGTCAGTCTGTAGTCACTCATCCCCCTCAAGGGAATGTGGAAGCCCAAGTAATCACATATGGCACAATAGCGATCCCATAATCCCCTTTATTTTTATTTTCGTGATGTCATTCTCTTTAAGCCTTTTCTTTATGAGTCACAAACGGAGGATGAGGTGGGGGTAGTGGGGGAGAGAAACAAATGATGTGGATCCCTCATTGTTCTTTCTCTATGCCCTCATTCCAGTCAGGGTAATAAGAGAACATTGTGATTTACTGTCAGTGGAGCGCGAGAGTGCATCAGAGAGAATCCACTGCGGCAGGGGCCATTAAAATAGATTTAACTTCCCACAGTATTAGACCAGATGTCTACACTTCTATTATATTTCAATCAGGCATGACCTTGGTCTCCATATGATGAGAAAGATCACAGAGAGAGAGAGAGAGAGAGAGAGAGAGAGAGAGAGAGAGAGAGAGAGAGAGAGAGAGAGAGAGACAGGATAGAAGAAAAAAAAACTCCTCAGAAAACCAATAGAAATATCAAACTACTTAGTCCCTCTAAATCCCTCTGCTGCAGCGCTGCATATAGAGCGAAGCCCGAAATAGATCCATGGTTTCAAGTTCTCTTAAAAGAGCGTATGAATCATTGAGTGCACTCTCCTTGCTGCTGATAAGTTCTGTTTTTTTCAGGGTGGTTTTAGCATGATGTCGTGGAGAAGGACAGAGCTACTGATCTGCCAAAATGTACTCAGTACCATTAAAATACATTGACTATGATAGGCATTTGTCCTGTCGTCTAGAAGGCAGAACCTGAAACGTAAAGGAGAAGCTCTATGAAGAGAACTGAACAGTACTCAACAGTACAATTGTGTGTGCGTGTGTGTGTGTGTGTGCATGTGTTTGCATGTGTGTGTGTTATGAGTGAGTGTGTTGAGTATAGGTCAGTGGAGATGAGCGCCTAGATCCCCTCCATTTCAGAAGCTGATAGTAATTGAACTTATTGGCTGACATAGAGTGACCTACATAAGCCTTCACTTACAGGCCCTCACAGCATCGGTGTGAACGTCCTATACCTTCCAGTGTTGTTTCATTGTTGAAGGAAGAAACTGTAGCATATTATTACCAGAAAAGAACTTTGGGACTTTACTCATCATGCTCTCAAGTAAGAGATGTGCGTCACAATTTCTGTAACATTCACTTCCATTATTCTCACTGGCTTCAATTACATTTCTCACCTTAGAGGAAAATGAGAGAACATAGAAGGAAACCCATGCACATGAACTGAAAAGAGGAGGTTGGGCTGTTGTGTCGGAGTATAATGGTATCCGATGAGTCACCATTAAGTAACTGTGCTTTTCACTTCACCATCACCCACATGTGGTGTGTGTGTATGGTGCCAGTGTGTTCTGAGGTGTCTCAGCTCTCTAGGCTATGAGTCAGTGGAGCTGTGTGTCAGAGAGAAGGGCACAGCTGGCTATACAGAGGCCAAACACATCTGGACTCAACTGCAGCTCTCTAGCGAGACTGGATTTACTGTACCGAGTGAAGGGAAGATCCAACTTAACACAGTCAAAGTGTGTGCGTGTATGTGTGTGTGTGTGTGTGTGTGTGTGTGTGTGTGTGTACAGTGTGAGAAATGGGGTTAGAGAGCAGGAGACAGAGAGAAAGGGAGAGAGTGTGTGCATGTGAGAGAGAGAGAGAGAGAGAGAGAGAGAGAGAGAGTGAGCGTGAGAGAAAGAAGACAGTGTATGTGTCTTTCTCCAACAGATGAAGCTTCTATTCTAATCTAGACCATCAGCCAACTGCTCTCCTGTGGTTGGCTAGATCAATAGAACAGACTTCTCACATGCTCAACAACATGAGAAATAACGGTGCAAACACCAACAAGCTAAAACTAGCTTCTTCTCTCTATCTACTGCAAAGCAAAAATAGGAGAGTGGTAGAACACAAGTCACATATGAATCCACCCCCCCCCCCCTCCCCCTTTCCCTCTCTCTCTCCCTTTCTATCTTCTATTTCTCTCACTACGCACACACACTCACTCACACACACACACACACACACACACACACACACACACACACACACACACACACAGACTGATCATAACATTGGGAGGAAGTTGTAAATCCCGTCCATGAACTCTATTGTAAATGGAACCCAGTGGGACACAGACTGTAAAAACAAGAGGGGAGACGAGGGACAGCCATGTAAACACACACCGGCTCCAGTCTGTAATCACCCAAACGGATCGCCGCTGATTTGAGTCCCAATCAAAGCATTTCCTGTCTGTCACATAGGACTGGTCTTCAATCAGTCTGATTTTGGTGGGCACCACTGGACTTCAAATGCGCTGAGAGGACATATTGTCGGTGAGAGCTCAAAGAGGATAACACAACCCCAGGATACCTCAGGATCTGGCAACCATCTTGGTGTTAATAAAAACAAATACTTTACATACATTGGTATTATATAACATGTATACCAATCAACATTATTGCACTTAGAGATTAGTGTGTGTGCTCGGAAAATAACTTCAGTGGGTGAAACCTGTGGGTGAAATCCTAACTTGAGACGGGCGAGCATAAATACAATCATCGAGCACATTTCACATTGACACCAATGCGAGATTTAGGTGAATGTTGGAGTTGTCAAAATGTCAAAGGTCCTAAATGTGTACTATGCCAACAAACTAATGTATACCATTAGGAAAAAGCCTACTGTATGAATGACTAGACCTGTTTCCTAGCTTATGCAGTGCATGAAAGCTGTTTCTGTTTAGTGGTTTTCTCTTTAAAAGCCCTGTGATGTTATGTGTAATGTAATATCCTGCCTCTGTGTTGAAGTGCTACCTAAATAAATAGAAGGCCTGACATGCTCACAAAGGGGACTCTGTACTATTGCACAATTTCGCAAGCATACAACATTGATGGGCCTGGGTGGGCATCCAAATGCTATGTAGCCTAATCTACATTAAGGGTAGAGCAACATTATTGGATTATTATTATACCACTATCATATATTTCATAGACCATTAGGCATATACAATACAGTAGGCTACTTGTTTGATTTTGGACTCAACAAAGTCACAGCGAAATAAAGGCCGTTTGACAACAAACAGTAAAAACTGGTGTGGCTACTCTTTGCATTTACACTGCCGGGTAGAAGTGACACAATTCAGTTTTTTTGCTCACATGCGGCAAAAACTGCCCACTGAAACCGTGTAGCAACAAAAACAAGTATTCAGAAAATACGTGGATGACTAGGGGAATACAAAATGCATGCAAGAAGAGTAATACTGTATATAGGATATTTATAAAAGACAGAACAAAAGAGGCAGAGTTAAGATACAAGAAATACAAAAATAAATAAATTTGTATTATGAGGAATTATAAGAAGGAATACTATAACAAATGATTAGGCTAGATAAGAATAAAAAAAATATCAAAGGAATGTGGAATATATTTAACAATATAATCAGAAACAGACAAACAAATTCTGGTTTCCCAGAGTATTCCTTACACAAGGAAAGAAAGATTACTATTATGAATGAGGTAGTGGATGAATTTAACAACTTTTTTGTTGATGTGGGCCCTACATTAGCTAAAGAAATATGCAGTGCTGGTAAGAGTTTCGATGTAGAGGAATGTGGGGAAAAAAATACTAATTCAATATCGTTGGGAAGTGTAGAGAAAGAGGAAATTAGGGATATAGTAAATAAATGCACAAATAAAACTTCTACAGATGGGGATGATATTGATATGTCCCTGGTAAAGAATATTATTGATGGAATTGTGGAGCCATTAACTCACATATGTAACTTGTCATTTAACACTAGAACCGCCAGAGGGCGCTGTATACCTAAAACCGCCAACGGGTCAAATTGACGTTTGTGCCTGGCTACGGCATTTCTAGTATCCGAGCCTACAACAACATGTACTCTGTCATTGTATTAAGGCATTGTGTTCACAAATGAATATTTCAAGTCATAAAATGGTGTTGGTCCTCTTGTTTTATAATTTAAGTATCTTTGACAACACTCATCGCTTTGCCTGTACGTCAATGTAAATCAGTCAAAAATAACACTGGAAATGGGTAGGCTATTAGAAGAATATTTGGGTGGTGTGATAGGCGTAAAACGTCATTCACCACATAAAAAACTAAATTAACAAAGTACCTACCCCAAATGGACCATAATAACCACAGCATCGGCCTATGTTGCAACAGAATGTGACGAAAGAAAGCGCGCCTCCTGGGATTTCTCAGTCGCTGAGCTGAAGGCATTTATTGCTCTGCTATATGTGAGGGGTGGATACTGCAGGAAAAAACGTTGAAATTGAACGTTTCTGGTCGGAGAAATGGGGAAATGCCTTTTTCAACTCCACATTATCTCAGAACCGGTTTCGGGAGATCATGCGCTTTCTGCGCTTTGACAGGAAGGAGACCCGACGCTCCCGGTTGACCACCGACAGGTTTGCGCTCATGGCTGAAGTGTAGGAGAGATTCAGACAAAACTGCATCTCATGCTACAAGCCAGGGCAGGACATCACCGTGGACAAACAGCTGTTCCCGACGAAAACAAGGTGCCGGTTCACGCAATATATGCCCAACAAGCCAGATCAATTTGGAATTAAGTTTTGTCTGGCAGCAGATGTTGAGAGCAAATACCTGCTGAATGGCTTCCCATACCTGGGTAAGGATACAAGCAGACCAGCCACGCAGTCCCTCGGAGAGAATGAGTAGACTTTGAATCATATCATTGTACTTGCTAGGCAACGACATAAACAATGCAATGCCGCGTAGAGGGAATATTGTTTGTGCCGTTGCCTATAGCGGTTATAATGCATTTTTATATGTGGGTCGATTTGATGTTGTGGCGGTTATAGGTATAAATGCCTGAATTTTTTATTTAGATGTATCTATACCATATTTAATAATAGGAAGTGCAACACAACACCATTTTAGGAAAAGTCAAATATTTTATTAAAACATAGTTATGTACAATTGAAAAACCCACTTGGGTCAAATTGACGTCATGGCGGTTCTAGTGTTAAAACAGGAACATTCCCAGATAAAATGAAAGTTGCTTAAGTTATCCCATTATTTAAAGCTGGAGACAAGCATTCCTTCACTAATTATAGACACGTATCCTAGCTGTCACAGTTCTTAAAGATACTTGAACAATTATATGTTACAAGGCTGGACAGTTTTGTTGAAAAACATAACCTACTAATGGATAGCCAGTATGGTTTTAGAACAGCGAGATCTACCTCCATGGCATTAATGGAGCTGGTGTAAGAAATCACTGACTATAGAGAAAAGTGACTATGTGACTAAATGTGCTAGGAATATTTATTGACCTAAAAAAGCTTTTGATACAATAGACCATGGGATATTACTGGAAAATATGAATAGGTTTGGTATCAGAGGGGTGGCTCTGGAGTGGCTGAAAAGCTACATAAGCAGCAGACAGCAATTTGTGCAGATGGGTCAGTACATGTCTAAATGTTTAAATATTACCTGTGGTGTCCCACAGGGGTCAATATTAGGACCTAAACTGTAAAGTGTCTGACTTATGAAGCTTGTTGTCTTTGCGGATGACACAAACATTGTGTGTTCAGTGGATGACCTGAAGCAGCTATTGGAAGTAGCAAAGAAAGAAATGGAGAAATTAAAATGCTGGTTTGATACAAATAAGTTATCTTTAAATCTGAAAAAAGCGAACTTCATGCTATTTGGAAACTGTAAAATAAACACTGAAGTACATTTGGAAATGTATCAGGTAAAAATGTACAGAGTATATGAAAACAAGTTGCTAGGGGTCTTAATAGACCACAAACTCTGCTGGAAACCTCACATAAAACATCTGTGTTCAAAGATAGCAAGAAGTATCTGAATATTAGGAAAAACAAGATATCTTTTGAATCAGAAAATATTGTACACACTGTATTGCACACTTATTGTACCATATCTGTCATATTGTATTGAAGTGTGGGGGAATACTTACAAAAGCAACCTACAATAGATATGCACATTGCAAAAAAGAGCTATACAGATTGTACATCATATCAGATACTTCGATAAATTAAATACATTTAAAGGCCACTATAAACAAGTGTTTTTGGACATGTACAGGACAGGGGACTGAAGTACATCTTTTTTCATTTTCTGCATTTGATATGTATTGTAGCGAACGGGAACTGGTAGTGTAACTCGCCCCATGCGGGAGTCGAACCCCGATCTCCCGCATAACCGACGGCCGCGCTAACCACAATACCAAGAGAGTTAACTCCCTTGGTGGAGCTGCTAACGGACCTTATACAGGTTCGTTACACTATCCTCACCGTTCGGGAGAGCGTGCCCTCACGCTTCACTATGTCAAGTCCCTCACGTGGACACGGCTCTCCGATGGCCTTCCTTCCATCCCACTTCTGACACCAGTGTAGCGTTGTCACAGACCAGACGGAGGGTTCTTGATTACCAGCTTTATTCTCAGTTACAAGTTATATCTCTCTCAATATCACACTCAATCATAAACAAACCCAGCACTCAACCTCTCGTCTCACTCTCCCGCTCTCTCGCCTAAAACCCTCCTCTTCCGCTCCCAGCCCCAGAACCCTCCCTCCCCCGGATGAACGTCATCCAACAACAACCACTCTAAAAGCAACAGTAACGTTAACCCACTAGAACTCAGTCCGTTACAGTATGTTGTATATGGATAATTATGTTATATTTAGTTATAGAAAGACTCTATTTTTGAAATGTTGTAATATATTGTAAGGAATGGGCATAGATAGCAGGACTAGATAAGTTTTCACTTCCTCCTGTCCCCTCCCGAACGCGCTAGTGTAAATTGCACAAGGTGAATTTGTGTTGGATAACTTTTTTTTCTTTTTAACTTTTTAGGTTTTTATGTGTTTATTGTGTTTGGGACAAATAAAAATAAAATACAATAAAATCAAAGATCGGATATGTAACATAAACGTGTAAGCAGTAAAAAAGCACATTGAATCTGATATTTTCAGATCCGATTCAGGCCTCAATCATCATCTGTCATTTCGACTGTGATCTCTGCGGACAAGTTGGATATTCCTTGTAATTCCGATTCACACGTCATTGAAAATGTGACGGTCTTCACATTTTGATTACGTTTGACGTTAGTTTCACTCACAACAGCTGTTCAAAAGTGAAGTCCTCTTTCTTCTCCGCCTTAAAATGTGTGCAATATTTTGCGGATCTCTAAACATACTTCGGAAAGCAATGGCTTGGATTAAAATTCCTGTCTCGTTTGCGTCCGTTGCAAGTGCTGGCTGTCTGTTTACTTTCATTTCCGGTAACCAAACCCTCATGTATGCATGCGGGTTATTTCAAGTGTAAGCACAGGTATCGGATATGGGTAATTTTTTAAAGTAGATGTAAGCAGGCATTAAAAAAAATAGACCCAAAAAAAAATCGGAATTAGGCATTATGACCTGCTGTGTAAATGCAGCCTTTATCAACACCAGAATGCATGAACTACTTTAACATCTCAACGTCTGCACTGTACCGTAGAAAACACCATTGACAGAAGTCCAAGAGCTCTAGAGTCCTACAATCAGTGTTGCAACCAACACATAAAAAGGAAAACACTACAATAGATGCAAGCATGTAAGTATGTGTACATATAAGCATCCATTAGCTGGCTAATCACCATCACACATGAATGCAGTGAAGCTACAGTATAAGGAACTTGTGTGATTTAACTTCAAAAGAAATCTATATGCAACAAGTAAATGCACATCTAATATAGACAATTAAGAAGCAATTGAGCAATAATTGCTTCATCTTCCACGAACACATGCACTCGAGTCACAGTGACGAATTATGTGTGGCGCAGGGAGAAAAAATACTGATGTTACAATGCATGTGGATCTCTTGAATGTATTTACAAGGCACTGTAATTGTTCAAGGCAATGTGCACTTAAGAGTATCGGACAGCATCCCAACAATGCAGCCAGTTCATTTTAAATGCATTTTCTTATAAATCAAGCTACAAAGGAGACCCATTTATTCTTTTATGTTACGTATTGTCCTTTAAATCAATAGTTTCATTGTTATCATTTTAATTCAAAAATACAGTAATGTTTGGAAATGGTCCACTCTGCTCTTTGGTAACTCTGCTCTTCAAGCATGGAATGACTTGCAGAATACACAGACTCAATGCCTTATTTTCACTGGGCCATTGCAGAAACTTGATTGTCTGTAAACATTTTATGTCAATGAAATACAATGTAAATACATACGTGTTTTGATTGTCTCTATATATAGCCTAGATTGTCTGTAATCAGGCCACACTTTAAACACTTGGTAGAGACCCTCAAGGTGCTTTCCCTGTATGAATAAAGGATAAATAAAATACAACTAAAAAAGAGTTGAAAACTTGAAGCAGAAAAAATAGATATAGGCAGATGTAGTCATAGCCACATAATGATAAAGCACTTAAGGAGTTGATATAAAAAACAGAAACATCCCACACAGAGTCAACCATTTATACCCTGTGCTCTGAGAACTCCCCAGAGACTATATGTATAGACCAGACAAACACTAGTCTGATGCTTGAATACCGCTAACAGACACTGTCACTGAGGGATCCAACTCTAGATTTCTTTCTTCTGTTCACAGTGATGCCAATTGACATAACCTTGAAAAGTCTACAGTAAGTAGGAGGTGTTGATTTACATACTGTATGATATGACAACCATCATGACAGACAACAGGACTGAACAGTTATATACCAGTTGATTAACAGACAATGTGTGTCCAATGACCAGTACCTCATCAAGGCATCAAACTCATACAGCGGACCTGGTGCTTCTGAAGTGAGCTAAGACTAGACAATAAGCCTCTAAATCCCTCCACTGACCGCTCATTTTAAACCCTCAAGCCACACATCAAAGAAAAGACAACCTTACTGGTGAAAGTAGAACGGGGGGCTCCATTCAGACCTAATGCTCCAGCCCTCTGCCTCCTGCACTCTCTCAGTGTTAAGCCAAGTGTTAATTGATGAGGAGTCACAACCTTGTTGTGTTTTGTTAAAACATGAAGGCCTGCCGCTGTAGCAACAAATCCTGGAACCCAAACTCTGCCATATGTCGACCCATGTGTTTTCCTCCAGCTGTGAGCACTCTGCGTCCCTCCTGTCCTAACTACTGAGTGTCTGGCTGGCTCTGCTATTGTACACAGGCTACCATACACAACCATACCTACTACAGTAGGTCAAACGGATATGGGTTTCAGTAACACTTTCTAGGGCATTACACAACAAATAATATAAACAAGTGATTGGTGTTTTAAGTAGGGATGTCCCGATCCCACTTTTTCACTACCGATACCAATACCGATACCTGGGCTTTGGGTATCTGCGATACCGATACCGATCCGATATTTGTATACATTTTTTGACCCCTGAATAATAACAAATACCTCCCCAGTATATAGTCCACACCAACAACAGTTAAATTAAAGACGGCCAGCCTTTATTATAGCAACAAATGCGACGTGTTGTGGATTGGAACTACGGATCATAAGCTTTCAAATGATGTGTCATACATTGAAATCCGAAAAAATATGAAGTTAGAGTCATTTGAATGTTGTTAGACGTCAGGCACATATAGGGTTAACCTCTTTGTAATGAAACCGGAAGCACACAGCGCTACGAACTATGAGAGCTGTATCCCATATACCCATTATGCGCATTTTAAGCGCATATAGGACTCGCGTGAAGCATTTCTGCGACACGCGTTTCTGTTCACTGTTTTCATTCCCTCATCGCTTATACACATAAGTTTGACTGCGCATGACAGTAGTTCAGCAGTCTCTTAGTCGCACTGGTGCGATTGAATGTATTTCCAAGTCGCACAGAAATATATTCACTCGCAAATGCGACCAAAACAGTCGCACTGTCGAGCCCTGGTCATGCACGTGACCACTGGCTACTACTGTTGTCGTCACTTGAGTGACACACCAGATCGAGAGCGCGGATCGCAGCCTTTTTTTTTTCTGGTGCGATCCGCGATCCAGCATTCAGGTCCAATATCGCGGCGATATCCGATATCAGTATCGGATCGGGACATCCCTAGTTTTAAGTGACTTTGAATTTATTTAATGTTCAGACTTTTCTTTTGAAAAATGTGAATACATTTCAGCGTTGTTGAAAATCAATGACACACTCGCTAGTTAACTAACACAGCTTGGTTTGTGAGCCTGCTAACAATGTAAAGTAGTGTTATAGTTAACTAGGTAGCAGTGGGGATTACTCACAGAATCCATTGCTTTGCAGTATTTTGGCTTGACTAGTGAGTTTGTGTTGTGATTTTCAACAACGTTGAATGTATTTGAAATATAGTTGAAATGTATTTCCGTGTTTCAAAAAGTCAGAACATTACACAGAACAGAACACATGCGGACCAAAAACACTAGACCGTGTCACATATAAAGCAAACAGTTTATTTTTAAAGCAATAAAGTGGGCGTACTCACGTGGTTTGGTGACCGAAACTCCTGGTTATTGTCATTCATGTACATGTTGTCACCATCAAACTGTGAACAGAAATATAAACAACAACAAACATTGTGTCAAGTGGAGTTCTGAAAAAAGACAATGAAATAGAGACATTGTGTCAAGTGGAGTTCTGAAAAAAGACAATGAAATAGAGAAGGCTTTACGGGTGGCCTGAAGCTTGAGTGTAATGACTTTGTCACATTCGCTAAACCTCGTCACCGAGACGGTAATTACTAATCATCAGCGGGGCGGTAATTAGGCTAGTTGAGCTGAGTGACGAGCGATGGGCTTTTCCCGGTGGGGTCTTCCATGTGTGTGTGTGTGTGTGCGCGCGTGTGTGTGTGTGTGTGTGTGTGTGTGAGTGTGCGTGTGTGTGTGCGTGTGTGTGGGGTTGAAGGGAGGGCATGTCGTGTCTCTCACATGAGGTGGACAATAAGGAGACTGTTAATCAATGTGGAGAAAACACTTTGCTGCAGGTGCCAAAACAGTGCTAACCCACAGTGCAGGTGACAACACAACAGCATTTGACCTCTGACCCTGAGAGCGCCTGGGATAGATCAGGCTAACTACAGCGCTACATGGCTACATGCTAGCTGGCTGACTGGCAATGACTGCCCGCTAATAAGCAACCCCTGCAGAGATTCCTTATCAGACAGAGGCTTTTTGAGGGCTCAGATCCAAGTCAACACAGCACTGACAAGTGTCCCTCTTTGGTTGGAGCACACCATTGTCAGTCTTCCCATTGTTGGAACATAGGCTTCAAACACTACTAAAGTAATCTAAAATATGATTCTTGCATTGAAGAAGGTAAAAGATGGCTCAAGCTTAGTATGCTACTAGACTAGAATATTGCTGCTAGAGGATTGTTCAGGAGTGCACACTTACAAGCAAATGTTGGAATTGAGAACATTTTATGGAAAAGAAAGAGACATCTGTGAGTGAACTTCCACTCCTCATGGCACTTACAGTATTTTGTATTTAGGTAATGGAGCACCATTTTTCTTGTTTGTTGACTAAACCCATTCTTTGCATAGCGCGAGCCACTCACATAGCTATCTCAATGTAGGAGTGAGTGGGAACAGACAGCAGGGAAAACATGATCAAACTAGACAGCATTCCATTTAAAATTCCACAGATGTGTAGATATAGGGACATGGGTGGTCTCTTTTAAGCTCCTGGATTGAAGGTCTGCTATACAGCAGATAAACACAGGTAGAATATCAGTGAACACAAATGGGTCATAGAATACCTCAGAAAGGATGACCTGAGAGGACTAATGGACACAATCCCGGAGGATGAAATCAAATAGCCACAATGGAAGAATATAATGAAATACATTTAGATAATTTCTTCCTCAAAGAAAGCGAAAGAGAGGGTGAGAGAAAGAGAGAGGGAGGGATGGTGAGGGAGAGATTCACAAAAATTACACCAGATTATTGCTAGTAATGACTAGGGAATGAGAAGTGGCCTCAGGCAACGGTTGGGTAATGATGCATTTCAGGGAAACCTTGTGAGGTCTACTTGCATATTGTAATGAATACATTAATATTCGACCACATAGATTCACCACACCAAGGCACATAAATATGATGTCTCATGACACCTGACTCAGTTTCATGTCAGCCAGGTGTTATCTAACATATTTACCACAACTGCAAATACATAAGTTAAAAACATTTTTTGAGAATCTTGCTGAAGCCTTATTTTGGTTTGAAATATAGGTAATACCAGTAGACATGGTAGAAGGTAGCTTGATGAGGCTTGGGGTATCCATTCAATCAGCGGAGGCTGGTGGAGGTAGAAATCAAAGGACAGACTCATTGTAATGCGTGGTACAGAATGATAAATGGTATGTATTCCGTTCCATGCATTACAATGAGCCCATCCTCCGATTTCTACCTCCACCAGTATCATTTAGATAAATGAGAGGGACTAAGTGATTGAGACCCTGGTTAAACGCATGTAAGAATCTCATATGAAAGAGTCATCCATATTACGTAAATCAAGCTCAAGAGGTCCTCTCAGGCTGAAACAGACCCTAAGCCTTGTTCCATGAAAGGTCTTGCAGTAGAGAAAACAAATGGTACAATGTTTTGCCATATTGTACCATGGCTTGTTTTGAAGTTTAATCAACAAACAAAATGTATTAAAAAAAAAGAAATATTTTCAAGATGAATCAGAGAAGAAATCAGATAATCAAATTGCCTCGAGACAACAGAGAAAGGTCAGCCATTTTGTGCCTCAACATGGCTGCCCATATATTCCAATGTAAAGCTTTTCCCCTGCTCTTCTATAGCTCTCCTTGCACTGCCTCTCTCCCATTTAAAATGCCAATTTATCCTCGGCTGAATGCTATCAGCGCAGCCATTACTCCACATTCACTGCAGAAATCATCCTCTCTCTCTCTCTCTCTCTCTCCCTCTCTGCCTCTCCCTATCTCTCTTCCTCTTTCTCTGCCTCTCCCCCCACTCCATCTCTCCATCTCTCTCTCTCTCTCTCTCTCTCTCTCTCTCTCTCTCTCTCTCTCCAGTGGGCCCTGGCATTGCTTCCCCATCGCTGGTCTAATTGTGCATTCTGCCCAGACAAGGGGCTCATTAAGCAGTAATTACACACATGTTGTTTTCGGCAAACATCTCTATTTGGATTGCTTTGCATGGTAATTGTTCAGCAGGGACTGACGCTCGCAATGTTTCCCAGTGTGACACGTGGTGGAGATGGAGAGAGTAAGAGAGAAAAAAATAGAATGAGTGAGAGAATGTGAGAGAGAATTAACTGAGAGAGAGTCTGTGTGTCTGTGAGAGAGAGAGAGAGATAAAGAGAGAGAGGTAGAAAGAGAGAGAAAAAAAAGTGACGGCCTAAAACTAGGTCACGCCTTGCCATCATCGAAGAGATGGGCGCTTCAAAAATAATGAACCCTCAAGGTGGAAGTAATGCTAACTAGCGTATCTAGGGAATACATGTAATATTTACAGAGTACTAATGGTGGAATACAATGGTGGGATCTTTTCATCCATCTCTCCAGCTTCCTGTATTTGAGGAAAATTACAGACTGCATTGAAGACACCCTTTGATTGATGGGTTATACATAAAACTGTAATGTCTTTGATGGGACATATGGGGCTGTGGTTGTCAAAGGTGTGTGTGTGTTTGTGTGTGTGTGTGTGGGGGGGGGGGTTGGGGGGGTTGGGGGGGGTACTGCATGTGCACCGCCTATACACCTGCATGTCATTTATCCAACCATTATAGTGACGATTCCAATAACTTCAGTAGAGTAGCCTTGGCTGCCTCTGTACGTCACATGACATTTGCAATAACGATTTTCACAACTGATATTGCCAACCTTGCAACATACCAATGACAATGTTTAATGACAATCTCACGGGAAGACAACAATCTACGATCTAATGAATGTTCATAACGTAAAACCTGGGTTTACAAATATCCATGTTACAGAACACATGGATGCTACCGCTGACACCAATGATTACAATGCTGTAGATAGTGATATAGAAATGCTAATGGCCACAATGTGTCATAGTACCACAGTGGACACAAAACTTTCCAAATGTATATAAGAGACTGTATAAGGAGAATGTGTAATACTTGTGACTTTAAAAGCCTTTGCCCGTACACTAACTCTCTAAAAATAATTCTCTCACCGAGCGGAATTAATAAGCACTGCTCAGCCATTCTGTGAAGAAAGGGGGTGCGGTGGGGGGACTCATGCAATATGTATGTCTGTTTGAGCACCCTCCGTCTCCATCTTCCCCCTTTCCCTTTTTCTTTCTGTGCAATTAACTGCAGAAGGTCCTTGCGAACCTCAACCTGAGACAATCCCGACGTGTCTCTGAATTTTGAGGGGGCCCTACTTGTCACTCCCAGCTCAAAGGAAGACAGGCAGAAAGAGAAGGAAAAAGAGAAAGAAAGAAAGCATATGAGAGCAAGAAAGAAAGAAAGAAAGAAAGAAAGAAAGAAAATAACTGCTAAAAAAAGGCTTTCAGAGTTGCAGAGCAGGAGTGGAGAGTGTGACTACAGTGACAATTCTGATGTTTTACCACACCCCAAGCAAACAATAGCCATGAAAGCACGCACGCACACATGCACGCCCACATGCACGCACCGCCCCCACCCCCCAAACCACACACACACACACACACACACACACGCACACACACACACACACACACACACACACACACCCACACACACACACACACACACACACACACACACACACACACACACAAAGCCCATAAAGAGCGCAGCCCGTGGCCATGGCGACACATGCTCTGTTGTCGTTAGATAAGGGAAACAGGGCCTCTTCCTGGGTCTGAGAGCTTGATCCTGACTACACAGAGCTGCAGCAGAGCTGAGGTCACACACACTTGCACGTGCACGCGTGTGCACACACACACACACACACACACACACACACACACACATATCCACCACTGCCTCCATTCAACCGTTCTCTCTCTACTATACTACCATGACATCTGCAAACTGCAAATATGTAGTAATTATAAATCAATCTCTAGCACATGTATAGTATGATCATGATAGATAAAGCATCAATGCAAGCAAGAAAGGGGTGAGTGTCTCTCTACAGTATGTGCCATTAGGATAGTATTCCACTCAGGACAGAGGCCTATTTGCTAACTTCAGGGTCTCAGTACTAACAACAAAAAAGGCTTGCGTCACAATCTTTACAGAAACAAGAAAGGCTTGCTCCACAATCTTTACAGCAAGACAGCAGTATACACGATAAAGATTTAAAAGACATACAAGAGTACTAAGTACAACTGTATGTAGTTGTGTAGTTGTTTGTAGTTATTTGGGATATTGATTTAGTTGTTCTCGCATTGAAGAGCACTACACCTGTTCACAACTTTTACAAACTACAGGCACAAGTTTCCACTGTTTCCATCACATATAGTCTGGGGGTGTAGAAATAAAAATGGCAGACTGAGATAGTTGTTACTCATTCACTTTCTGTTGCAGCGGAACAACCACAAAGCAGCAGAGGCTCAGAACAACAGAAAGATTGAAAGAGAGATTGAAAAGAAAATGGGTGTGTGGAATGGAATTGGGTGGGGTGGCGCTAAATAAGGTCCTGTTTTCACAGCGAGTATTCAGAATAGGATAAACATCTCCACTACGAGGTGACGCACAATAGCCACCCTCCATTCAAGCGACACTCGAAGGTCAATAGTTTAAAGGAAGATTGAATCCATTTTCAGACTTGTTTTTCTTTTTTGCCATATAATATGATTTGCAATCTATCACCTACAAGTATTTAAACTCTAAACTTTTGACTCACTCCAGATATGAAATAATCATTCCACTACAGTGACAGAATGGAGTTATTGGAGATTCAAGGCCACACTAAGATCACAGTAGAAAATGAAATACCTGCTAAAAGGTAGAGAATGACTGCGACCTCAAAAGCACTAAAGATGTTCTAAATTTATATATGAATATAATGGTCAATACCACTGAATATTGCCCCTAATATCCATGATCTACCCAGTAGACAGCCCAGAATAGGGGACAGGATTCCGCAGCTCTATTATTAATAACTTTCATGAGTGCTTTCGTCTTGGTATGCGTTTATATTTGCAGGTCCTCTGTTATGGTGTGTGTGTGTGTGTGTGTGTGTGTGTGTGTGTGTGTGTGTGTGTGTGTGTGTGTGTGTGTGTGTGTGTGTGTGTGTGTGTGAGAGAGAGAGAGAGAGAGAGAGAGAGAGAGAGAGAGAGAGAGAGAGAGAGAGAGAGAGAGAGATTGGGTGGGAGAGAGAGATATAGAGGACACAAAAGAGGACACCTGTGTGTGTGTGTGTGTGTGTGTGTGTGTGTGTGTGTGTGTGTGTGTGTGTGAAATTCTCTCAACAGTGTCCGGGAAAATGTGTCAGACCCTGACCCAAGTGCCACCCACACTGTCTTCCCTCATCCTGCTACTGAGGCCTATGATGGTGTGCCTGCTAACCAGTGTCAGGAGAAACACTTCCTTGGCATCAGACCCCATAGCACACATGAAATGTGTAACTATGAAGTACCATTGAAGTACCATTGGCAAGCAACTTTAGCCTTAGCATGAAGAGGGAAACACTTTCTTCGGTTGAAGGAAGTGTACAGACTGTGCAGACATATGCCTATAAAAAGCACTGAACAGACACACAGATACGCATAAATAAAGACATCTCATCATTAACCGCCCACCCACAAGATGAACATACTGTACTGTGTATACACACACTTGTGCACACAAAGGCACACACGTATACACTCATTCAAATTTAACGGTAAGGTGCAGCCATGTAGGGGGGAGGGGTAGGGGGGGGAAGGTGTGTGAGGTTTCTCTGGCAGGGTAGAGGATGTAGAGCAGAACCCACTTTTAACTGAATCTGGTAAACAGCGATGGGGGAGATAAAGGGCAGAGTGAATGTCACATTACCCCAGCCCTTTGCCTCTGCTAGCCGCAACATCAGATAACTGTAGTGGAAAAAAAAGTTCTGGTTTCCTCTAGCATATAATTGGTTATCTTAATGCAATCTACTGCTCTCTTGCCTCCCTGCACAGAATGAAGTATGAAAGAGAAAAGGAAGAAGAAAAAGAAGAAAAAAAAAGCGGGGATAAAGTTTGACTGTTCTGGCAGTGACGAAAATAAATCATTACAAGCAAAGGAAATGTATCAGTCTATTTACATCTGCTGCCTTTTCTTTTCTCCTCTTCTTGGTTTGGCTGCAGAAGTTATTCTGTGTCGGTGCCTTGTTGCGTCTTATTGAAATAGACAACATGGTTGATGTATGGATTGTATGTATTGGGTACACAGAGTGGTTTTCATAAAATGTTCTTGCCTATATTGGAACTCAGCTGTGTGCTGCTTTTCTTACAATTTCCATAGAGGTATCGATGGGAAACATCCAAAATAGAAATAATGCGAGTACAATAACAACATATAAACGTACCCTAAGTGTAGCTTACTGAGGTATACTGCATGAATTACACAATAATATCAAGCACAACCATTCTAAACATGGCTTTAAGAAAACCCAACTGTACATGTTAATGACCATGATACAGTATCTGATCATAATTACAATGGTTGTTGCCAAGAGCACATTCCCTTGCACTAGTTCTAGCTAAATAAAGAAATGGCCAGTGGAAAATATATGACTGACAATTTACAGGAAAATGGCACAAGCTAACAAAATGTTAGCAAAACCCCAATGCCAGTGTCAATGGCAATGCTTCATTGCCATTGCTCTATCTATGGAGTCCACCTCTAAAATATTGTCACCCTATTAAATAACGATTGAGGAGTTTTTCACACGTTTGAAATACATTAACACATACTGTACTGTAGGTGTTTGCATTGCCTACTAGATAAATCAATCAACCACATTAGCAGTGAACATCTAGCTGCAAACTGTAGGGGGGTCGGCTTGCATGCGTGTGTTTTTGTGCCTTTGTGTTTTTGAGTGGGGTCTATAATACAATGGTCCAGAACTGTGTGTGCGTGTGTGTGTGTGTGTGTGTGTGTGTGTGTGTGTGTGTGTGTGTTCTTTCTCTTCACGTCTCTCCAGCAGGGGGGACACTAATAATATGTTAACTCTAGGGAGTGTTATCCCCAGATCACAACATCTGAACCTTCAGCAGGCTCAGCACTAACCAAGAACCAAGAGGGAGGGAGGTTAGAGGAGAGTCTTAGCCATAGGATCTCACCCTTTTCGCAGGTGGGTTGGAGCCTGGGGGTGGGGTACCGTGGAGGAGCCTAACCCCTCGTTCACCCACACCGTACCGGGCCTGTGGTTAGAGAGAGAGAGAGAGAGAGAGAGAGAGAGAGAGAGAGAGAGAGAGAGAGAGAGAGGAGGAGAAGAAGAAAAAAGGGGACAAAGTTGACGAAGGGGCTTCAAATTCAGAGGCAAGCGGGGCATTTCAAAACTGAACATATCAAGCGCCAATACCCTCCCCCTCTCTCCTTATTCTCACCACCCATCCCCTCGACGGCCGCCACACGCGTGCAGGGGGAGGGGTAATGACATGAGACTTAAACAGTGATTCTACTCAAGAGCAGCGCTGGGGAAGAATGGAGGTTAATGAGCTGACATACCCCTCCACCCCCATCACGCCCACTCCCTGTGGTCCCCACCCCAACCTCCAAGAAGACAGTGGGGTTCAACGGTGGCACTGAGCCAACTCTCTTGAGACTAAAGAAGAGCCCACTGAAGCTCTTGGTAGCTTCATAGTGGCTGTCGAAGCAAAACTGAACAGTGTGTAAGGTTTAGGATGAATGGAAATGATCATGAACCGACACAGACACAGAGACACACACACACACATACACACTTACGCAAGAAAAGCGTCACGTCAACTCTGACCACACATCTCACACCTGAGACACTGTACTGAGCAACACCTAGGATACACCGTATGTGCAGTAGTAGCACACCCACAACACAAAACAGGACCTCAAACCATTATGGTGTAGCCTATCTCTTAGAAAAGGCCTTTCGTTTGTCACATGGTTTGAGGGTAAATAAAATGTTAAATAAAGCCTCTGGCCTTTAAGTTGCATCCCCCGAAACCTGTAGGAAGAGTCACCCCTGCCTCCCAGATACTGTATGAGCTCTTCTGAGCCTAGTACAAAGTGAGGTGAGAAAAGACAAAGGGAGACAGAAAATGAGAGAGAAATTAAAAGAATGAGAAAGAGAGAGAGGGGGGGGGGGTGTGGTGGCAAACCATCATAAACTGATATGGGGTTGTAAACAGATGACAAATTAGGCTGGCGCTAGCTAATGT